>NC_136905.1:29035277-29068720 GCF_949606895.1 Notothenia rossii
ACTAACAAAAACATTTGCACTTTATCGGCTTTGCTGCATCTGAATGACAAACGTAATTTGTATGCACTTAAAGGTGGGATAGGGTAATGTTGGAGAAACCAGCTCGAGTGCGCTAGAATTTGAAAATACACAGCTGGAAAAAATCTGCCACTTCCTTACAGAGCCCGTCCTCCAACACACACAAGCGCGCACATGACCAATGCGGGCACGAGATAAGTTTGTGCCCAGATGGAAGGCTGACAGGCAGGTAGGCCATCCAGTTATTTTAGTCGGGCGCCGGGCCGACTAAAATGATTGGTCGTGCTTTTTACAGCGCCACGGCTTCCAGAGATGACATTTTAATGGATTTTTGTCAAAGCACTTAAGATATTCATTGCTATCGGGATGTTAAGAGCATTCCATGGAATATAACAAAAAGTGTATCTCGAGCCGGTTTCTCAAACTTACTTACCCCACCTTTAAGTAGAAAAGAGGACGTACATGAGCTTTCAACATAATGTTTCCAGCCTTTTATCATTTAGTTATCAGCTATATGTATAATAAATTATGCAGAGAGAGACCAAAATCTGCCTAGACCTGTGTACATACATAGTGGTGCTGCTACAGCCAGATCCCTCATTTGCAATTATGTGTTTGCAATTATCCTGAATTTGCCTCTACTTAGCGAGATGGACCTAAACAAAGCATCCCCATGGACATAACATTTCAGCATTAGTGTGGAATAAAAAACGGTATCACTTTAATTATTATGTGCATCTGTGCATTAGTTGTTGTCTATGATTGCTATGTAATGGCACTTGTCTATGTTAGGTGTTTACTTTTGGCCACGTTTTTAGCTCTAAGCTAAGACTTTTCTTAATGTTCTCAGCTGTGTTACTCACTAAGGCTTGTGCGTATACAGTTTGATATCATTGTCACTTTTCTTGTGCTGTAATTTTTCATAAATATATTATATATATTGTCTCCTGCTAACTGCAAGGCTTGGGGTTTTATATTATTTATCTAGATTTTCTTAGGGATAGCACATTCTAATATATTTAATTGTAGTTTATTTACATGTCAGGATCAGTCTAATTCTCTAAATACTAATTCTCCAAAAGTGCTTTTTCTTTCTTCCCAGGTGTACGTCCTTTTCCCTGCCCTCACTGTGACAAGATCTTCCGCACATCAGGCCACAGGAAAACACACATTGCGTCTCACTTCAAAAGTTTACAGCAAAAGAAGCACAAGTTTCCTCGCAAAGCCAACAAAGCCAAAGTGTCCAAGAGTAACCTACCTCTGCCCGACATCCCCCTGCAGGAACCCATCCTCATCACTGACTTTGGTAAAAAATGTTATGTTAACGATTGTGAACAAACTCGCCTTCTAAATTGTTCTTGAGATGAAGTGAAACCCATTTTGATCAGTTAACTACATTTCTTTTTTCAAATGGAACACATGTTTCTTGTTCACATTTTGCTTAACAGGCCTCATCCCATCCCAAAACCCCCGCTTGGCCTTTCAACAATACCTTGAGGTGGTGGGCAGTGACCGGCCATACAAGTGCCAGTTCTGTAATAAGGCCTACAAGAAATCAAGCCATCTGAAACAGCATACCAGGTAAAGCTCCTTGAATAACATTGTCCAATACAGAATTTATAATACAAGTATTTTTTCTAATTCATGTACTGATAGTTTTTACAGTTCAAATGTATTCTGTATATAATATTGAATGATTGCTGTATAAAGATGGCATTTCTTTACTTTTAATAATTTGTGTCCCACTTGAAACTACTTATGTTCTCCGTTATGTTATCCTTTTATCATCCCAGGTCTCATACAGGAGAAAGGCCCTACAAGTGTCTGCAGTGCAGTCGGGGTTTTGCCTCCTCGGGAGTCCTCAAGGCTCACATCAGGACCCACTCTGGTTTAAAGGCGTACAAGTGCCTGATGTGCGACACCACATTCACCACCAGCGGCAGCCTGCGACGTCACATGACCACCCACAGTGACCTGCGACCCTACATGTGCCCATACTGCCAGAAGACCTTCAAGTCATCTCCCAACTGCAGGAAGCACATGAAGACACACAGGTTTGGGCTTTCTCCGCACAGTTTTTTATTGCTGTCTGTTCTTGTATACTTTTTTCCCCCATAGATCTAGGAGCAGTCCTTGACAAGGAAGTCCACGTACAACATAATAACACCTCAATAAATTCAACTTATGTTCTGCCGAACCAGGTATGAATTGGCCCAGCAGCTGCAGCCCCAGTCATCAGATGACCACTTAGGAGGGGGCACGGTGGACCATGAAATGCAGGTGGAAATAGAGGGAGACTCCCTCCATCAACCACCTGCTACCTCAGAAGAGCAGCAAAGTATGCTGGGACTGGACCAGACAGAGGTCGTGAATGGAAGTCAAGAAGTGACCTTGGAGGTCCCCCTGACTGACCAGACCCTTGTACAAGGAGAAGGTACGCAGACACCGGGCCAAAGGGCTGGCCAGGAGTGGCACATCCCTGTCTGTATGGACTAACTGTTACCTTGCCTTTTGGAAAACCAAAACGAGTACATAGATGTGCAGAATGACTGTTAAGGGACGCAAAACAACTACAAAGCGATGAAAATGTCAGTTGATTAGGTGCAAAAAACTACTAGGTAGTAATGTAGAAGATGCTAATGACCATAAAGAGATACGAGGCATCTCATGTGGCCCTAACATTGACCTTTTTCAAGAATTCACAATTATTTCTTAAAGGTGGGGTATATAATTTATTTCAGAAACACTTTTTGTTATATTCCATGGAATGCTCTTAACATCCCGATAGCAATGAATATATTAAATGCTTTGACAATAAATACATTAAAAAAATGCATCTGTGGAAGCCGTAGTACTGTAAAAAGCACGACCAATCATTTGAGCCGGCCCGGCTAAAATAACTGGATGGCCTACCTGCCTGTCAGCCTTCCATCTGTGCACAAACTTATCTCGTGCCCTCATTGGTCATGTGCGCGTTCGTGTGTGTTGGAGGAGGGGCTCTGTAAGGAAGGGACAGATTTTTTCCGGTTGTGTATTTTCAAATTCTAGCGCACTCAAGCTGGTTTCTCCAAAAGTACACACCCATCCTTTAGGCTCAGAGGTGCACTTTTAGTACCGTAGTTACTTTCATAACGCAGCACATACGCGCTTCATTTTCCATGGTTTCTCTTATATCACGTCTCTGAAAATAGTCTTCATTGTCCTTCAAAACCACGTTTGATTTCAGAAAACACCATGGTTTTTATACTAATGGTTTTGTTGCCTGTTCGGAATTGGTTCCTCTCAAATGAAATCAGTTTTAAAATGCATGTCTTGTGGTCAGGTCAGTACTCCTGACCTCAGATATCTCTTTTTAATGGTTTTTAAATAATAGCGTAGACTGCAATTTACACTCCATACAAATGTTCAAAAGAGGAGAGTGGTTGGTATTTTTCCATATTGTTCACAAAAGCAGCACCTATGGCATTATCTAGATCTGAATTAAGCCTTCACTTTATAATAAATAATGTTTATTATGTTTTAAATACCGAAGGAGTGGCAGACCAGGATGGTGGTTCCCCTTTTCAAAAAGGGGGATCAGAGGGTGTGTGCCAATTATAGAGGCATCACACTACTCAGCCTCCCCGGGAAAGTTTACTCTAAGGTACTCGAAAGGAGGGTCAGGCCGATTGTCGAACCTCAGATTGAGGAGGAACAATGCGGATTCCGTCCTGGTCGTGGAACGACGGATCAGCTTTTTACTCTCGCAAGGATCCTGGAGGGGGCCTGGGAGTACGCTTATCCAGTCTACATGTGTTTTGTAGACTTGCAGAAGGCGTATGACCGGGTTCCCAGGGAGTCACTGTGGGAGGTTCTGAGGGAGTATGGGGTGAGGGGGTCTCTACTCAGGGCCATCCAATCTCTGTACTCCTAAAGCGAGAGCTGTGTCCGGGTCCTCGGCAGTAAGACGGACCCATTTCCGGTGAGGGTTGGCCTCCGCCAGGGCTGCGCTTTGTCACCAATCCTGTTTGTAATATACATGGATCAGATTTCGAGGCGTAGTCGTGGGGAGGGGGTCTGCAGTTCGGTGGACTAAGGATTGCACCACTGCTTTTTGCAGATGATGTGGTTCTAATGGCTTCATCGGTCTGCGACCTTCAGCACTCACTGGATCGGTTTGCAACCGAGTGTGAAGCGGCTGGGATGAGGATCAGCACCTCCAAATCTGAGGCCATGGTTCTCAGCAGGAAACCGATGGACTGTCCACTCCAAGTAGGGAATGAGTCCTTACCCCAAGTGAAGGAGTTCAAGTATCTCGGGGTCTTGTTCTCGAGTGAGGGAACAATGGAGCGTGAGATGGGTCGGAGAATCGGAGCAGCGGGAGCGGTACTGCAGTCGCTTTACCGCACCGTTGTGACGAAAAGGGAGCTGAGCCAGAAGGCAAAGCTCTCTGTCTACCGCGCCATTTTCGTTCCTACCCTCACCTATGGTCATGAAGGATGGGTCATGACCGAAAGAACGAGATTGCGGGTACAAGCAGCCGAGATGGGTTTTCTCCGCAGGGTGGCTGGTGTCTCCCTTAGGGATAAGGTGAGAAGTTCGGTCATTCGGGAGGGACTCGGAGTTGAACCGCTCCTCCTTCGCGTCGAAAGGAGCCAGTTGAAGGTGTTCGGGCACCTAGTTAGGATGCCACCTGGGCGCCTCCCTAGGGAGGTGTTCCAGGCACGTCCAGCTGGGAAGAGACCAAAGGGTAGACCTAGGACCAGGTGGAGGGATTATATCTCTTCACTGGCCTGGGAGCGCCTTGGGATCCCCCAGTCAGAGCTGGTTGATGTGGCCAGGGAAAGGAAAGGTTGGGGCTCTCTGCTGGAACTGCTACCTCCGCGACCCGACCACGGATAAGCGGGAGAAGATGGATGGATGGATGGATGGATGGATGGATGTTTTAAATAATGGACCCCTTTTTACTTTGCAGTTGCCATGATAATGCATGATGGATTATGTAGTTAATATAAGCGATTATGTACATGCAAGACATTGTTTTTATGGATAATGACCCGTGGAATTAAATTGGGTAAACACCACCAAGGTTCAGAAAAATAAGAGAATTATGACCAGAATAATTTAATTGATAGAGTTAAGATGCCATTCCTATCCATCTTAAACCTTGCGAGTTTAAGACTAACCTGCATCTTTTTCTTCTTCTGTTGACAGACTCGTATGTGACCACCCAACATGCTTTGCCTCAAAACATCAGCCAGTTTGAGACACCAACACTTCCTCAGCCTTCCTTTGACCAGCAAGCTCTAACACAAGGTACAAACTGACATCTCACTTATTTCACTCATGCATGCTTTTCCCTCCAGAGATTACATTTGTAATCTGTGATGTCTGTATTGCATGAAAAATAATCAATCAAATATGCGTTTATGTAGGAAAATGAAGTAAAAAACGAGGTTACTTGTGCAACCCCTGTTTTCATGGTAGCATGAGTGAGATGTCTACATTGAAACAAATGCCATTAAGGAGAACTGTGCATACTGTCATATCTCATTGTGTAAAACAAAGGTTTCTCATAGGAAAGCGACTAGACAATGAGTTGTAGAAGGTCCCTTTTCGTTCCAGTAATTTCCCCTTAGTTTTTTTTCCATTAAAAGTGAATTGTGCAATGTGCGAAGTTGGCCTCAACAAACGACCTTAGTAAGAACCCTTTTAGTTGAGATTATAATTAGAAAGACATCAAAAATGATTGATGAATTACATTTACTGTCAGTTTCACTCAAAAATCAAAGGAGAAAATTACTATACAGTTAATGTTGTAAAAGAGTTAGATTCTAATAGCCATTTTTTGTACTCCAGTGCAATGACAATTAAATATATATAATATATAATCTAATCTAATCTGAGATAAACAGGAGATATAGAGGCACTTTCCCTGATGTTTTATGTTCTTTCTTCCCTTTCCATTGTGTAACTCTAAATCCAGTGTAGGGCTCTCAAATATATGGTTACTACTTTCACTCAAATAACTAACTCACAGAGTTCCCATCATGCCAACTGACTGTTTTGGCAGCCTGGATTCTGTGGATGAGAGCAGTGGGCATCATCGCACTCTGACAGCAAACATCTGTCTGGCAGATCTAGCCTTCCTGCTCTCTCCTGGGACTCAACAACCTTGTTATCTGTCCAGAGCAGACTGGGTATTTCATCACTCTCATATTGCCTGCAGTGCTACCAAATGTTCAAGGGCACAAAGCACATGTGCCTGGGCAGGAGGGCTCTTGAGCTGCTAATCCATGTTTAACCCCCGGTTTACCACTGCCTTGTATCAAGCATTAGTATGTAGTTTTTAGGTATGGAAGCCTTTAGGAGACATTATTAAAATGTACATTTACACTTGAAAATCAACATTTTGTTCCACAGTACCATCATCATTTCTTAAAATGAATGTGTTAGTTGAGTTATAAATAAAATGCAATAATCCTATTAGCATTTTTAAATACTTATATTGGCATTCTATGATAATAACGAAATGTACATTAAAAAAACTGTTTAACTCTTAATGTTGAGTCAGTACAGGGTTCAACATTATAATGTTGAATCAATTTGAATATTAAAATGCAGTGTAATTAATGCAGCTTTTTTTTTCCATTTTTGCATAGAAAGAAATTGTCACGATTTGAAATGCAGTTTTCAAGATTCAGTCCAAGATTGCATTTTAAAATGCAATCTCATAAAGCAGTTTCAATTTAATTTAGTATGGTCATAAAAGGCCCATGTGAAAAGGAAAATGTATCCACTTTAACAATGCATACCTATGTTGAAGATTATACTTTTGTGGAGTTACCTTTAATTTTGAAGTCTACATTATCATTTCAAGAAAGTCCCCTATGGCCTTCCATAGTTTGTGGCCTAATTGGTTATATCAACCCCTTGGGTTTCATGTGCATAGTGTCTAGTATTCACATATGTGGAATTGCAAAGTTTAAAAGCTAAACACTTTTGAATTATTATTTGCCATTTGCCATTTTATTCTTCAATAAATTCTTCTTTGAGATGTGATGAATAGCGGAAGATACTGATTTCTCGTTGTCTTCTCCCCTCAGGCTTCACCATCACTGAATCTAGCTACAGTCAGGCCCAGTTCTCCAGCGTCCAGCAGCTGCAGGACTCCAGCACCCTGGAGTCCCAGGCCCTGTCCTCCAGCTATCACCCCCCCAACCTGCTCCACGTTTCCAGTGCTGAAGTGGTGAGTCCTGGGACTATACCCAATAAGCCCTTACACTCACCTGGACTTAGAAAGCTGATTAGTAGCTGAGCAGTACACAACTATTGATAAAGACATGTTGGACTTTTTTGTTTGTATGCATGCTTCATTAGGACAAGAAGATTGATACCACTCTCATATATGTGGGTTAAGTACACTACTGGAGATAGCGATTAATTAGCCTAGCTTAGCATACAAACTTGCAACTGGGGAAAAGTGCATCCGGCTCTCTCAAATTATTAAAAATACGCCTTAATAATGAAATACCCCCTGAAATGGTTTAATTGTTTCTCAATGTAATGTGCATTCATATTCTGGTTCACCTAGCTAAAACTGACCAAAACCAATAATGCCTCCTAAATATATTTAATTCTGCGATAAGGTGATTTTGTTGATTTATCTTGTGAAATCTAGACGAATGGACTTCTTCAACAGAGCACTCAGGATGAGCTTCAGCTGAGCACTGAAACACAGGACTACCAGGATGACAGCGAGGACAACAGCAAGAGAGCCTACAGGTTTACTTCTGACTTACTTCTTGCTAAAACCTCTTCACATTTCTATTCCCAACCTTTTGTAAAAGCAACCGTAAGGAGAAAAATATCAAAAGAGATTCCTCTGCCATCTATGCCCACCTTCATTTCTCAACAGAACTGTTATCTTATTTGCTTACAGATTATTTTAGAATAGATATACATTACATTATTAAACTGTGATCCTTAGGTCTTAAGCCAGTGATGTAATTGCTTTCACTACGCATATGCATGATGTCTGCTTGCGTCTGATCGGAGCGTTGGTTTTTACATCCTCAGAAATGAACACTAAAGATAATCACACATAATCTGTAGTGCATTATGTTGACGTGACAGGATCAGGGGTCAGTAGGCACATCATCAACGAAAACAATGGGGGACATTTTGGAAGAAATGCTAAATGCTACTGCTAATGCTAATCAAAAAAGCTGTTGACAGTATGTTAAATAACATTTGATAATTTGACATAAAGGACATAAAATGTAAGCAACGTTTGGGGGAAATGGAATGTGGGCAGCGCCGATAGTGTGTTTTCCCCACCAGTCACAGGATGAGGTACCTTACTTAGCTAGGCATTTTATTTTTTTATCAATCTCCAGTTCACTGAGACACATTTTTCGCAAAATAATACTTTATGTTTATTGTTTAAATCATGCAAAACTGGAAGTTATGCAAGGTACAAGTTTTCTGGTGTCATTCAGTGGAATCCTCCAGTAAGACATGTTCATCCGTATCTATGTGGACATTTCCGCTTAGGATGCCAGCTTTTATGTGAACCCGTGGTGAAAAAAGCAAGCATATGTCCAGCATTTACTGCGCCATTGAAGAACACTCTGTGACTTTGCGGAATCTGCTTCTGCTCTGTTCTTGCCTGATGCATTCTGGTTGTACTGAAAAGAGAATCTCTGCCTATTCTGATCGTGTTTACGCTTCCCTCAGAGTCCCCTGATTCTCACAGATCCTAAAACATGCTGTCTTTTCTACGTGATGCAACCATGCCATGCAAAAGTAAAGCGCTTGCCATTCAGGCCCAAAGAGTTCAATTATGTCTCCAAACCAGAACATATTTTTCAACATGCTCTCAGACTACTTTGAGAGCAGTTAAACTCCAGGTTACTCAGGAGAGGCACTCATTCCACCAATTAAGCCTGATTGCACTGCAATTGTATTTTGTCCGACAGGTCCCAAATCTGGACATAGAATTTGCTTGTCTGTTCTTTTATTTTTGTATCTTTGTCACGACCAAACAATCCTTTTTGCTAGTTGGTTGTCATTTTCTAGTCATATTCCCCATTGATATCAAAACTGCAGAATTTCTGCACATCTTTCGTCGGAGATGTAAACCCACCTGTTTCCACTGCACCCTGGCCATTCCAATATTTAATAAAAGTTTGGCTTATTTGAAGGTACTTGCAGTATTCTTGCTGTTATGTATCTTCATGGTTAATTGCGCTTATTGTGAGTTGCTTTGGGTAGAAGCACCGTCTAATGTAAAGTTATATTATAGCTCAAATACCTGAGAATTACTCTGTGATCATTGGTCACAGCCGCTACAATCTAGCAGCTCTTGGTATTGACAAATATAAAGATCAAATATTTATTGAAATGTGTTGCTGCACAGGTCACCTTTAGCTCTTAAGAGATGGGTGATGTCATTTGTGTACTTCATTATTACTAAGTACTTTTACTGTACTTACAGTAAACAGAATTCTAGGGTATCATGAGTATCGAGCTGTTTTATACTATATTTGAGTTTGTTTATTTGAACACCTTGTTTCTCTTGTGAATTAAGAACACTTGTGTAAGGTCATGATTTAACAATAAATAGGTTATATACAGTATAAAATACCACGTACTGTCCGCCCTCCCATGCCACCCTGGTATGACCTCTTGCCCCCCCCTTTGCAACCCCATGTAAAATGTTCTAGAACCGCCACTGCACAGGGATACACTGGGTTTGCCAAGGTATCAGGTCGAAGCTACTCAAAACTTTTGTCAAAAGTAGAAACCAATTTGGCTTAAAAAATAGCCTTTAGTCCTCTGTATCATCCATCATATCCACATTTTCCTTTGCATTCAGGATTTGTCTCTTTAATAAGAAGGGAACTTTGAGACAAAGCGCATAAAGAATTTAAATCATTCTCCCAGGCTGTTTTTCTCTGTGACATCAGCTTAAAGCTGCATTCACCAAATGTCTCATCTGACTCTACAGACTACTTAGCTGCTCTGGTCTCTCTGTTTATCATTACATTTGTTTCAATAATGGGCCTTTCTTTTGCTCTTGTCAGGTGCAATTGGTGTAATAGGGGCTTCAAAAAGTCAAGCCACCTGAAGCAACACGTGCGCTCCCACACCGGGGAGAAACCCTACAGATGTAATCTCTGTGGACGAGCCTTTGTATCAGCCGGAGTGCTAAAGTCCCACCTCAACACGCACACAGGTAAGCTTAGCAACGACCTCCTAAATTAATTAGCTTTTAAAAACCCAAAGCCTTTGTAGGCCATTGCCCCCTTTAAATATGTCTATTCCATTGCATTCAATTAATTTTTTCATCAAATTATTAAGATGCCAGGGGTACATTGTGATTTTTTTTCATTACCTTATCTCCCAAAACCTGGTCATGCATTGTATTCACACCACGATTACAAATTACTAAATAAGATTTTTTAAAACAAAGGGGGATAAATACCCCTGGTGCCATGGGAACAAAATAGGCTTATGAGTAAAATGATTTATGAAGTAGCTCAATTTCTTAACCCTCAAATCACATATAAATGAATACGAAATGAAATTGATTTCTCTTTTCTACATTGCACCCAACTTACACTGTTATCCTACCCATGTTACACCATTATGAAACCCTTATAACAACCTTCTTTTACCCATGTAAGACCCATATCACACACACATAACACCTATGTAATTACATTGTTGTTACATCCGTATTACATCCGTATTTTTTCTTTTTACACCTACCAGTGTTATTAGACTCATATTACAGCGTATTTACATTGTTAATTACACCCATTTACCACATGGACACAGCCTGTCAAATGACTGTATCCCCACGATACTAAAACCATCCTGAGTCCGGGATGAGAACAAATTACAACATGTCATTTATGTAATTCAAAGCGGGAATAGGTGTTTTAGGGACTTGGAGCAAGACCAACAAATTAATTGGCAGTATCACAAAAATATATGGAAAGTTTTAGTAATACCTTATTCTTTAGTGAAATCGTATAAAATGTTTCAAATGCAACGTCCTGAAACCCCTGCCTCTCCTCTTTCGCTGACAGGAGTGAAGCCCTTTAAGTGTAATGTCTGTGACGCCTCATTCACCACCAACGGCAGCCTGAACCGCCACATGATCATCCACATCAAGTCTTTCAAATGCTCCGTGTGTGACGACAACTTCAGGACCAGCCTGCTGTGTAAAAAGCATATGAAGAAGGAGCACGCTGTGGAGGATCAGAGTAAGGAGGCCGAGACAACTTTAAACATTTCATTACATGACACTTTTTCCTACAGTGGGTCATTGAAAACTTACATCCCATTACTTTAATATTCTAAAAAGATGACATTTAGGGGGAAATGCTAAAATGCTAACCGATCGATTGTTGTATTTCAAATATTTGAAAGAAGCTGTTTTGTACATCACTGTCTAGAAAGTTTACATTTCCCTTTGCCGAATTCTCTCAGTTATGCGTCTGGATGGAGAAGACATTGAGGAAGAGGAGGAGGAGGAAGAAGAAGAAGAGGATGAGGACGGGGAGCTGAAGTTAAAGAGGAAGGGTTTAGAAATCATCACATTCACTGAGGAGCAGACGGCCGAGCTGGCGAAAGATCCCGGCGAGGAGGCCTCGGTGTCGGAGCGGATCCTTGCCCAGTCGGCTGCGGAGAGGGATCGCATCAGTGAGATCAAAGACAAGGCTGTGGAGCTGGAGACAGAACCAAAGTTTGCCAACTGCTGCAATTTCTGCCCCAAGAGCTTCAAGAAGCCCAGTGACCTCGTTAGGTAAATATCACTCCTGTTTATTGGTCTTTAGGAGAAACATGTCCGACTCTCACGTTCTCATCATGAAGCAAAAATGAAATGGAATGAAAGCGCTACGTATTTTAAAACCATTGCTTTAAATTGGGTCTTTTTTATCTTAGCTGTTCTGTAAAAGTTTAAGATACCCTTCATTTTTTTCAATTCTTTGTTATTATTGTTGGTTGTTTTTACTTAACAATTATCCTTTTTTGGTTGCTCCAAGTAATGGTACCATAACAGCAAGAATATAAATACAATAAGAATGCAGTCTCATGGTCACTCTCTCAGGGTCAGGGGTTGGCAACCATTCTCTCGAAGCTGATCGACCGACATCAATTAACACCTATTTTCATCCAAATATGTAATATAATGCAGGGGTTCCCAACCCCCGGTCAGCGGACCGGTACCGCGAAATAGCTGTGAGTTTATCGTAATATTTAATATATATATAAATATATAAAAATAATTTATGATAATATATTGATTTTTTTCCGCACCTATACTAGTCATATTATTTAATCCAGTAGCCTAGTTAATCTTCCACCAGAAAACCGTTGAAAATGGCTTTTATGATGTTCCGAGGGATTCGGCGGCTCAGCCTGGTCTCAGCCTCTTGTGCGCACGAGAAAGTTACCGGTGCGCCAAGTACGAAGAGGAGCGCACAGGAGACAACCGTTTAATTGCAGACTGTTATGTTTATGTGGGGGAATGGCATTGCATACATCATTTGAGATATATTTCACACTCTGACTTCATTTTAAGGACATGTCGGCCAGGGGTGTAGAGCTATTTGTTTAAGCACCGGATTGGCAAAACAGGAGAGTAAACCAGTCTGCCTTGATCTATGAATTCATGTCCGGGACTCTCACGGTATCTGCTGCCCACAGCTGTTTTATAGAAGGAAAACCTCCTTCACTTCATGAAATGGCTGCAGCATCAGGAGGCAGCAGGACGTATACTCCACCTCTGAGAAGTGCAGCACCAGCGGCTAAAGATGTGCCTTTTTACGCACCGCCTTCGCTGTGTTTACCTTCATCAGAACAGCGAGTGACTGCAGGCTGCTACGTGTTAACCACACACACCTCTACACACATCTCTACACACATCTCTACACACATCGAACTGCCCGATTACTCCCCCTTTTATTAGTTTTACGAAGGAGATGTCCTGTCACCTCACCAAGGCGCATGGTGTGTGTGTGTGTGTGTGTGTGTGTGTGTGTGTGTGTGTGTGTGTGTGTGTGTGTGTGTGTGTGTGTGTGTGTGTGTGTGTGTGTGTGTGTGTGTGTGTGTGTGTGTGTGTGTGTGTGTGTGTGTGTGTGTGTGTGTGTGTGTGTGTGTGTGTGTGTGTGTGTGTGTGTGTGTGTGTGTGTGTGTGTGTGTGTGTGTGTGTGTGTGTGTGTGTGTGTGCGTGTGTGCGCGTGTGTGTGTGTTACAGGCTCGACTTTGCATAAGGGGTATTGGGTGTGGGTAGGGTGTTTGTGAATTTGGATGGTGGTGGTGTTAGTTGGGGGGGGGTTTTGCTCCTAAATGCTCCTAACCCCCCCCTCCACCCACACACATTCGTCACTTCTGTAAAGTAACACATAGATGGAGCTAATTACAAAGTGGGTTTGAGCACTTGGGGCAATACAAACAACAGCTGTCTGTGGCATAAGTAGCAAACACACAGTTGTGTACACACACACCTTAGATATAATTTGGAAGATCAAGATAAGTGGAGGGTAGCTCAAGACGTCTGTGTGTGTTTTGTGCGCTGCAAAACTAGTATTTGTTAAGTTTCACAATTGCAGATGAATATGCACCAACTTTGAGGGGAAAGTGTTTTTTTTTACCACAAAGCTGGTAAAAGCTGTATGTGAAGTACCGGCACAAGGCTCTGTCACCCTGACAACCACATTTGCATTTGTACTAACTGTCCATTTCATCGCGCCCAATGATGAATGTACAATATATCGATGTAGTGCTAAATGCTGTCGGAGTGCACCGGAACGAACGACACTATCAGAATATCTTCTGAAAACAAATGCCATTGTCACACACACACACACACACACACACACACACACACACACACACACACACACACACACACACACACACACACACACACACACACACACACACACACACACACACACACACACACACACACACACACACACACACACACACACACACACACACACACACCCTGGCGACCGGACATCTCCTAATGCGCCTTCTCCTCGTTTTCCCAGCATTCACTGGATTATCCGTAAATCATACAAACAAAACCAAAACGTTGATTTATCTGTTTTCCCGCTTTGGTTTAAATACTGAATAACGTCGTTTTTCTGGTTTTCCGTTTTTCCGAAAAAAACAAAAAACGACCCCGGTTCTTTTTTAAACGTTGTTAATATGTTTTGGATGCATATTGTTCTAGTATTTGTTCAGGCTGTTACATACAATTAGCCTCTCTTGCTACCTGCTGGTGGTGAGTAAATATTAAAATCAGTTAAAATTGACAACCGGTCCGCGATTTTTTTTTTATGGATCTGCCGGTCCTTGGCACAATAAAGGTTGGGAACCCCTGATATAATGTATATTTCATTGATGACATTATTTGGAATAGTTTTCTTGTCCCACAAATTAATTTATTAAACTACATTTCATTTTTGTCTTATTTTATTCCACCTATAATAGTCCTTCTCGCTGTACATGATACTATAAAACTACTCAGATGTCATTTATGTCAATCTAGCTTTTCCCCCACACCCTTAGGCTATACTTTTAACATTAATGTAGCCGTATAAATAACATATAAACCTCCTTGATCAAAGGTCAGTATGTTTTTCCAAATTCCCCAATCAATTTGCACGTGCAATTATTTGTCAGACTTCTTGATTAAAGTGTGAAATGACAGACATCAGAAACACAATATATGTTTAAAATCTCTAGAAGCTGGCCCATGTTTTTGAAAGTGATTTTTGACTGTTGTTTTGATAAAACAAGTGAGGCACATTTATTATTTAAGTTTTCATATTTGGAGTCACCGTGCATTTGCAATCTTTTGCAAGCTGGTGTTACAACGGCACTGGGCACCAAAGGCATGAGATGGAAGAGTGCTCTTGGGCAGAAAACCGTGTCAATACTTGATTGTGCTGTCTTTTTTCACACTAAATCTCTCATGTGTCCTCTTTCAAATGTACCTATGTTGATCTGCTTCAATTTCTAGGCATATTCGGATCCATACGGGAGAAAGACCTTACAAGTGTGATGAATGTGGGAAGAGTTTTACAGTGAAATCTACCCTGGACTGCCATGTGAAGACACATACAGGTTCATGTTTGATCACTATATTTGGTTGCTTATTGATGTTGAGGTCAAAATTGTTAAGGGCGATTCTACTGTTAGTAGGGTATTTGGATGAGTGTCTTTTAAACAAGGTTCTGGCAAAATTATTTCCCAAAACTAGGATAACAACTTTATTGGAACTTTGTTATGAATAATTGAAGAATAGTCTACTGTATCCACTGTTGTTTTGAACAACTGACTTTTATTATTAATTAGTTTTTTAGCTGTAGGAAGAGAGGAAGAAGAAAACGTTTTCAAAAACTCCCTGACCTGATTGCAGACTCTTTAGGCGCTTTCCTTGAAATTTCAAAGCTGTTTCATATTTTAGAACGGTTATATCACTGCCTTCTTACAAAATCCAAAATTCACAGAGAATAGAAGAACCCACAAAGTAACTTTCACTTTTTTTACTTTATCTTTGCAGGTCAGAAACTATTCAGCTGTCACATGTGCAACACCTCCTTCTCTACAAAGGGCAGCTTGAAGGTGCATATGCGCCTCCACACAGGCTCCAAGCCCTTCAAATGTCCCTTCTGTGAACTACGATTCAGAACTTCAGGCCACCGCAAAACCCACATCCAGTGCCATTTCCGTCCAAGCCTAGAAAGTCGCAGATCCAAGCGGTCTGCCTTGTCCTCTGGTCATGGTCAAGACCCAGGGACTGGGCAGGCTCTGGGGCAGGGCCTGAGCCAGCAGTCAGCGGCTTTAGATGCTCTTCAACCTGTGGGTCTGCTGCAAACTGGCAACTCTGACCCCAACATGTACCTCCCTGCTAGCCAAGTCCTGACAGGGCAGTTTGACCAGAATCTACTGCAACAGGGACTGGTGGGACAGGCCATTTTACCTGCCTCTATGTCAGGTAAGCCCTTTGAAAGGATCGCACAGAACAATACAACACAATACAACAAAATTAAAGAAGCTATTTTCAAAAAAATCGTATAATAGACATCAGTATTTGTTAAGTAGACTGCAGTCATTCTGTTATTTGCAGGATGGCAATCTTTGGGCTCGGAAACAGTGACATGATGGTTGTAACCATATCTTTTAATTGTAATAGGATTAATATCATATGTCATGTTCCTATATTTTGTCTTGGACCATTAGCTGCATGTCTTATGACCTTTGACCATATAAATTGCAAATGCCAGATTCATAATGTATAGCTAAGGTACAGCTATACTGCTAACCATAGCTTAGGTTAGCTAGTTGGCCACCCCTGCCATGCATTGCGCTTGGCTAGTACAAATAAATGATTAGTTATGAGCTTTGCTTTGTTAGTATGATGAATCACGTTATCTTGTTAAGTAATTTCGATTATCGATTTGATAATCGTATCATTTCAAATCGCGATTTCGATTTTAAATCGATCAATCGTTCAGCCCTATTTCAGTGTAACCATTTTTCTCCAATCAAATCTACTATTTGATCATTTTGAACACAAATACATTTTTCACGATATCAGAACTCCTCCAAAGAGGATGTTTGTGATGTTTATATTCATCTTAGCTGCATTTATTGAGGCAGATAAAACATCCATGCTATAAGAATAACAACATTCAAGTACAGTACTTAGGGTTTTGAAACATGAGTTAACACAATAAGTCTGGCTTTGTGTCCTCTGTAAATTGTTGATAAAATGGTCTGGATGTTAAGGAATATACAATTTTTGAAGGAAATTAGATAAAGCATTGTAGAAAAAGGATTTCCAGAATTCGAGATTATTGATTTCTATCTTTTCCTTTAGTGGAAGGTTCAGCCAACATTTATTGAAAAATGTGCATATTTACATACCATAGTTTTCTCAAGCTTGGAAATATATACAGGAATATACTTTGTTGACAATATAGCTGAGTTAAACAACAACAGGAAATCCTATAAACACGGATAAGAAATATTAAAATAAATGAACAAATTATTTCAGCAGTTGTATCAGCCAAATAGAATGACATTACAAAATGTGTGTGTGTGTGTGTGTGTGTGTGTGTGTGTGTGTGTGTGTGTGTGTGTGTGTGTGTGTGTGTGTGTGTGTGTGTGTGTGTGTGTGTGTGTGTGTGTGTGTGTGTGTGTGTGTGTGTGTGTGTGTGTGTGTGTGTGTGTGTGTGTGTGTGTGTGTGTGTGTGTGTGTGTGTGTGTGTGTGTGTGTGTGTGTGTGTGTGTGTGTGTGTGTGTGTGTGTGTGTGTGTGTGTGTGTGTGTGTGCAGCTGCAGGAGACCTGACGGTGTCCCTCCCAGATGGCCTCACCACGCTGGATGGCATCCACCTGCAGCTGACGCCTGCCAACCTGGTGTGCCCCAACGTGCAGATCTCTGGCCTCGACGCCAGCAACATCAACAACATCACACTACAGGTTACACACAAATACTACTGAATACAATATGTAATTTTCCATGTGGGTCATCCCCTTGATGCTTAGGAAGATCTTATACATTAATGTTGATTGAGAACATTTTACTCTGCAGTTATTTCCTATTGAAGGGAATCAAATATCTCAGAGGAGCAACTACGAGTAGTAGCCTCCTTGTCATAGAATTTTTCTAAAATACATGCTTTTATGAACCAAAACTAAATTGTGTAATGGTTAATAGTTACATAATATTTATAAAGAAACAGTTTATAGGTCAGAAACGTTTTAAGTATATTGATATTCTATGGACACACCCTGCCTCATTATTCTTACTTTAGTTTTTAATTAATCAAAATGGAATTTACTGCGTAATTTCATTTTGAGTGCTAAACTACTTTTAATTATACGCCTTCTACATCAGTTGTATTGTAAAGTCTGTGGCTTATTCCCCCAGTAACATCGGCAGGCTTTTAAACCTTGCCTTTTCTTAATGTCCTTTAAATGAGCTGAGCAAAATTTTAGCAGTCGACTTACTAATATAATTTTTTACCAAGCATTTAATTAATTATCTAGTGTTTGCAAAAATGTTTTTTGGATGTGTTTATTCATCAGCTATAATTTTTTGTATTTGTTCATTTCATTACACAATTAGACATGTCAAACCACCCTTGTCGACATTGACTAATTAATTAGTCTTTACCAACAGTGTTTGTTTTGTGTGGGAATGTATTCACTAAACGTAGACAGCAATGATATTGCTTTTTTCTGCAGCTGGTTTGCAATATAATGTATTTGCTAATGATGGTTTGTCCAGGGCTTAGCTTCACCATTCTAGAGGTCCATAAAGGTGATAGTGAGGGTATAAGCAATCTAGCGTAGGATCCTGCAATCCCAAATGAGCACCAAATAAGATTCAGCAGAGCTTCTTCACATAAAGCCCATGATGAGTTGTCCATTTGGCTGTAAAAGTGATACAAAATGTAGTATTGACACACCTGATGTGCACACTACGGTTCCAATCCAATTAGTTTTTTATGGCTAGCTGAATGTTGATATTGGATTCTGTGTCAGATAGTGTTTTTTCTCATGGGCTCCATCTAAATGGTGAAGCAACGTTTATTTTCTCTCAGAAACTTGAGGCAAGGAAGGGGGGGGAAAATGGTGGTTAATTCTCTAAATCTGCAACAATTCTACCCTCATGCCTTAAAGGGGCCCTTTTATACTTTTCTGTCGTGTGTCATATAGGTTTTGTGTATGTAAATGGTTTGCAAAGGCTAACATCCGGGAGCTCCCCCACACACGTCGTCGTCCCCCCCCCCCGTCTGCCTGAAAAGCCTCCATAGGACTCCTTTGTTTACTTCTGTAACATCGTGACATCAATATGTAACACTCACCCTTCTATTGGCTAGCGCTCCAACACAACGCTCATGATAGGCTAATGGGCAGGACCTCTCTAAGCGGTTGACCAATCACAACAGAGCCTGCCAGCTAACCAATCAGAGCAGACTGGGCTCTGTTTTCAGACAGAGGGTGAAAAGAGATGCTGCAGGTCAGGCAGTATGAGAAAAATAAAGATGTTTTTAAACATTAAAGCAGGGAGACATGTCACAGTAGAGGCACAACATACAAATATGAAACTCAAAATCAACATATTATGTCCTTTATAATACAAAATACACATACTGTCTTTAGCAAGCAATATAACATTGGCAGTACTTGAGATTGTTGGGTACTATTTAGAAAACAGAGTAGTGGTGCTTAACGGCCAAATTGAGTATTAAACAACTACCCACAACTACAATTTTTTTTTATGTTTTCAACTGTTTTCCAGAGGAAGAGAATTTAGTATTTCTCACTTGCCTTCCATACAAACATCCAACCTAGAAAAGATTCAAAGTACCCCCTAAAAATATATATGCATAGGAGGGGTCAGAAGAAGTATGCAGGCTAATCATTTTATTGCACATTTTCATCTTCATTCTTGGAGTATGTTTCAGATCACAGATTAAAGTTGTGAAAAACTATCAAAGGGAGGAAACTTAACTTAACTTAATAACCCCGAAACAGTTTTCAAAAAGAAACCCTCTTGTGTTTTCGCTGTGTCTGTTTGATATACATTTCTGCATGCTACTCTGTTCTCTTTCCATCTGATCTAAAGTAATACTTTCTATTTCAGATTGACCATGCCCTCCTGCAGCAGACCTTTCAACAAGGCGGTCTCCTCTCTCAACCCCTGAGTGTTGACGCAAGCCTCATCTCCCACTCTGGCAGCCAGCTCATGTCCACCTCCGACCCCTCGGTGTCTGCCAATGTGGTCCTCCACCCACTGACCAGCCTGGCCCTGCAGCCCTCCACCCTCACACAGGCCAGCCTCTCTGAGCATGATGCTACAGGTTTGTTTGGCAGCTTCGAAACAGAACAAGAAGCTCTCTGTTAGGACCTGTATAACTGACCTTGTTATGGTTTCTACAGGTTCTCAGGACCTTAGCCATGTCATAAGCAGCTCGGGGCTGGTATCCGGAGGCCCCGGCGGTCAGGAGATCACGCTGACCATCAACAACTCCAGCCTGTCTCAAGCCCTGGCACAGGTTCATGCCCACGCTTCAGCTTCCAGCTCCAGCAATGCAGCAGGAAACCCTCAGGAGATCACGCTCACCATATCAGGTATAGTAAAAAAACATTCTGTGTTCAGTAAGCTAGTGCAGAAACAACCAACAGATGAGATAGAAATCCCTTTGAGGTGTAATGCATTTATTGATTTCCTCACTCAGGCCATACTCTTGCACGCAGGAGAGACATAAAGCAGGCGCAATAATAACTCACAGGCGATAGATTCATTTTGAAGCAGCTTCCCAGATCATATTAAAAGCAACAATGTTGTTAGGGGTTATGAGCAATAGAGGCTCCTCACAAACCAATTTCTTCCCGTACATCATCTCTAGTACAAATCAGCCGAGGATTTACAGTACATTGTATCCACAGCGTTGAGATTAGTTGTGGCTGTACGTTTTTTTCTGAACCTCTCCAGAGTCCGAGTATGTCTTCTCAGTTATTACTTGGACTGTGTTTCATTCAGCATTCTGATATATTTACTGGATTGGGTTCAAAGATTAAGGAGATAGCAAAGTATTGTTATATATAGCATAATGTTTTCTCCCTGTTTTTTCAGCACATAGAGGCAGTGGAAAAGAAGATCACACTGCATAACCCATGCATTGTGATCTTCTTTTCCACTGCCTTTTATGTGCTGAAAAAACGCAAAATGTTTCATGTGCTTTTACCTCTGTATTAGGAATGTCTGTTTTTTTTATCATCTATAAAAACTATACTTAACCACAATAATCTTCTTCCACAAATGTACTGTAAAACATCCACATCCTATCCTAACCTGATATAAGAAAAAAATACTAAAACATTTTCTTCTACGTATTTATGCAGGCCAGGATCTGCTCCCCCAGCACAGCCACTCTAATGGAGTGGAGATGAACGGCAGCATCAGGCTCTCATCACCACTCAGCAGCCAGCCCAACAGCGCAACCCTGACTATCATCAATGAACACCTCCTACCTCAGATCCCCGCCAACTCTGGAATGGCAGGTTAGGACCTCTACATGTTTGTCGTGTAATTAGGTGTAACTACATCTCAACTTCGTTAATTAGTCAGTGTATCAAAGGAATTCATTTTCTGATAGTAGGTTTCAATGGTAACATAAGTTGCTGGCGCTAACAGGACTGGTAGGCTTCCAATAACACACAAATTGATAAGGCTTTTTTTGATCAAAACCTTCAGTAAAATTGTAAAAGACTTGCTTTTTTCTTTTTTTCTTCCCTTTTGTCCCTATCTTGGAATCCACTGTCAACCATGCACCGATGCACCATTCCTTCTATGCTGTTGCTTGTATTATTTTGCCATTGCAATTACATACACACAAGGAAACAAACAATAGCTACTTCCGTGAGTGTATTGTCAAAGTTAAAATGAACAAATGATTAAATAAAGATAGTGACGATGTACATTGATTGCTGTTAAGGAGTTTTGTACCCTGCAAATGCATTAATATAATAATAATAAACACTTTGATGGGATGATAGAAGCTGATATAGGGTTGGCCAATTTTTTGGGTTAGTTTCTGTGCTTGAATTTTTAAAACAATGTGCAACACCATCTCCCTTATGATGAATCAGGAGTGAAATATGCCTGCCACTACCTGAAGAATTTTGCTTCGTCCCAGGGGTATATTAATGAATTAAGTTATTTAATTTGATTACCATCTGATGGCATCCCTTCCCTTCAAATAGTATACTTCATCTCCTCAAGGCAAAAATGTGTTTGATATGCCTTCCATGACTACAAAGAAACCAATCTCTTTTAGTCCACTTTGAGTTTTATAAATGCCCACAACTCCATCTTTGACCTGTTTCAAGCGATCGTTAGTGACCTGCTCTACTCTCTCATAACACCACTTGACTCAGGGACACCCTTTTAAGTCAGAAACATGGCAACAAAATAGGAGATTCCCTGCTAGATGTTGTGCAGATATCACCAAGATAAGCCACTTGAGCAGAAATGGTTCAATTGTACCCCAGTGAGAAGACATCGTTGTGTATTTACCCCTATTGCAATCGCCCCCAGTCTCCAGTCCAATCTTGCTGGATTGAAAAAAAAACAATGGATTGCAATAGCCCAAGTACTGCTAACCTTATAAATCTAATTCAGCACAAGCCTTTTCTGTCTGTCGGATATTACAGGTGAAGAGTAGAGATCACAGAATCTGTCGCTGCTTCCACTACAAAGGACATATGACCACTGAATAGGAGCATGAATAGTCTAAGTCCTCAGGTTCAAAAAGAGCTTCTCTTGCCTCCAGCACTAGTGATAGATCCCAGAATAATACTAAAACATTGATGGAGAAGCTCAAACAGTCTCCAGATTAATGCCCTTTTGATGAAATGGCATGGCGTGACCTCCCATGGTGGAGTGATCAAAGTGTATGTCAGAAGCTGAAATAACTTCAGGTTATTCAAGGTTCAGTAAGGCTCGTCCTGGACCGCAAATTTCACAGAAATGTCACAACTACTGAAATGGAAAATTGACACAAAATGTCAGATTAAAAGTTAATTCAGTGATTCTGTATTAGCGGCTGTTGTTTTGCTTGTAAAGCTTTCTAACCTGTACGCAACAGCTGTATACAATCGTGTTACATTTACCACTCGAAATTCGTATTCATTTTCATACCATTTCTGGGTATATTAGTTATCACAGTAGCGAGACAAAAAGTCCTCTTATTTCTAGCTGGCAAGCGTCGATTTTGTCAGCCAAACGCCCTACTTTTGGCCAGCACCAGTGTTGGCAAGCTAACTAATTAACACTAACAATTAAGTTGGCTAACCTCTCTAGTTAATAATGTATTGTTTCATGGAGACTGTTTTTGTATTTGAACACTGTAGTATATGTTGTGGCTACATACATAACACAAATATAAAATGACAGAGGATTAAGCCACATTTTCTAGGAAAGAATGGAACGACAGATGGAAGATAATGAATGACTTGCTGTGGGCATAGAAGCCTATAAACAACATACCCTGATTTTTTATTTGGACCATAATCTGTGTTGCATGCATAATTTTAGTGCTATAAAACTGGTATGATGAAGTAAAAATATAGGTATAATGTCTAGGCATTCAGAGTTTGAAAACTATATGTGAATAATAGTCACTTAAAAATGTTGCAAACTAATGTGTGAAAGTAAAGCGATTGTGTGAAGTGAGCGAATATGATTTGTTTTCTCAGAGATGGCCTCCTGATTGTTCTGTTTACTGGTTTGCTGTTCTTACCTGAAAGCTTAATAAAATGTCTGGTCCCTCATACCTCTTCATTACCCTCCCCTCTCAACTCAAGTGGAACATTTTCTCACCGCTCCGCAGAGACACAGAGAGCATCTCTGCTTTTGTTGATTAGACTCGAGCATTCCAGTCACTCTGTATGTTAATGGAGTTCAGCCTTTGCTCTGATTGATAAACTGTATATGGGGCACATAGTGGCCTTCCTATAAAATCCAATATCAACTAGATGTATTCACCGGTAACTGCCTCCCTGGCACAACTTCCTCCCTGGCTCAAAATTGTGAGAAATTATTTTCAGTCAGTTAGCTAAGGGTGTTGGTACCCAGCTGGCTTCAACAAATACAATGTACTACCAACAATTATTGGAATAATTAAACTGATGTGCTGCTGCTTCACATTCAAAAACACACCCACTGTTCTGTCTTTGAACTCTAATTATGCTGTCTATCTCTCACTCATCAGTCTCTAGCCTGCCATGTAGCACCACCCTATCGCATAGTGCTGTGTCCCAGAGCCTAGTGATGTCACCAGGAGGCGTGGCAGGTGATGACAGCGTTACCCTGACCCTGGCAGATGCTCAGGGTATGCTGGAAGGTGTCACTCTAAACCTTAATACGCAGGTAAATGTGGACACATGAACAATGCACAACACTAATGTGTCATCACCAAACTTTCATCATGTAGTTTGTCAGCTGCCTTACTAGAATACCTTTTGAGCTTTAGGGTCAGACCTTTCCTGCAGTGCTGAATGACCCAGGACAGCCAACCAGCTCAGGCCAGCAGGTTATACTGGTCAGCCACCATTCCCAATCCACAAACGGAGCGTCTGACAATGGATACAATGTGAGTGTGTTTGTCTTTTGTGTAGTTTGCTACCCAGGGAGAAACGGTCAAACTAAGTTGGAAGTAGGTAGATGAATTGAGCAAATGCTTAAAAGGGCAACACGATAATCTACTATGATGGATCACTATCTTATGCAAGTTTCTACCAGTTGATTGTTATTACCTACTTAATCAGGGGCTGCTTCGAAGATATAAAAAACCCATGAATCAATCCCACAAACTTTCCAAGTGAAGTATGCACCATTAGTTTAAGATTGTAAAAGGGATAGTTGGTATGAGATACTTATCTGCAGTCAGTGGATCGGCCACCTAACAAAATAATTATTATTATTTTAGTGTACACTATATTTGAAATAGGTTGGCCTCTTAACCTTTCAGAGAGGGAACTGAAGCAGTTCAATCCATCTATGCTCTTTTCAAAGCCCCCTCCTGCTAAAGAAAACAGCCAGAAGTATCTGGTCTACTGCTACATCAATTGTTTATTTGTTTGTGTTACTGTGTGACTTTGGTGACTTTGAGTCTGTACCCTTTGAAACACCAAAGTCACACGATACCACAAACAGACTAAGGCAGCAGTAGACCAGCAGCTCCTATGTTCTGCATGATAACATCAGTTTTTGTCAAAGGAGCCTGGTGTCTGAGAAGAGAGGTACTCTCTTAAAAAAAGTAAAATGCTAATAGATACTTTCACAATGCTTGTGTAGTAGTGAGTTTTCAGAGTAATTGTAAATATGTTATTCACTAATCTTTGTGCGTTGATCCAGATTACTGACGATGGCCATAAGGGTGGAAAGGATGGCCAGATGGAGGCTGATACTCGGAACCAGTGTTACTACTGCAATGAGGCTTTCCAGAATGCCAACACACTGCGACGGCACTGCAGACAAGCTCACGGCAAGGACCGCTGTCACGTCTGCACTCTCTGTAACAAGGCCTTCAAGCGAGCTACGCACCTGAAGGTAAAAACAATTTGTATGTCTAAATGATAGTCGCTACTTATTCAATATTTCAGATTTTTGTATGAATAAATACAACTCCAGATTTCATTGTTGGGGAAATCACCTTTGAATGTTAGTCAGCGCTTCCGTTTCAGGCTGGAAAATGAGTGCTATCTCACAATATGAAGGGGGAAAAAAAGAGTTATTTGTTGAGTAGCATTTCAGATAGTCTTCCACTCTCAATGTCAAAGCAAAACACTTAAACTGAGAGGTGCTTAGCAGCGGAGTTAGGAAGAGGAGCATGTGTGCTTCTCTTTTCTGACGATCCTCTTGCATCTGTGTTTGAGACACTCATGCACATAAATGACGGCGCTCTCAGATCAGGAGGAAAAAGGGAGAAAGAGGATGGGACTTCTTTCACAAGCCTTTTTCCTGCCATATGTCATATTTCTAACTAAAGGCCATTGAGCCTAAGGCTTTCACTTCTGTAAATGTGCCTCTGCATGCTGAACAGTAATTGTCTTTTCTGAAAGTAATGACACAGACATTATGTGGGTGTCAGAGTGAGATTGACCAAGCTCTATCCTCTCCAGATCCCCAGGCTGCTCATTAGTCTCAATAAGAACTCAGATGCTGAATTCGGCTTTTTATAAAAGTCCAGTGGTGAGAAAGCCAAATTGGTAGTGCTGTTATTTTACATTTTGTTGGTCCGTGTATAACAATTAGCCATTTAATTATAGCCAGACAACCCAAAACTCTGGCTTTGTCATTTTGAGAACAGTTTTATAATTGACTGCAGGCCCATAACTAGATCGGTTGGGAGAATCAGTAGACTGGAAAATGTATTATTTCCCCCATACAGCCTTCACAGCCAGATAAATGGAGGGTTGGGCCATCAGCTACTTTGAGAAATAACATCATGTAAAGTAAGGAGACTTTCAGAATTAATTAGTAACTTAAAAATACTATCTTTCTTATTTGTCGATGACATGTACAGTTTCTTTTAGGTATGAAACTTTTGTATATTCCATTTTACGTTTTAAAGGAATAGTTTAACATTTTGAAACTTTTTCTTGATGAGATGAGAAGAGTATTATAGCATAAAACTGGAAGCAGTGGGCTATCCTGGATTGCTCTGTGGTTTATGCTAAGCTATACAGCGGCTGCTTTAGCTTCATGTTTAATATACAGACAGGTTGTTTTCCTCCTCTCAATTATTTTTGTCCAGGAAAGCAATATAAAGTGCATCAATTGTTGAAGTATTGCTTTAAAATTACTACTTGACCAAAAAGCAACCTCTCCCACAACTCATCTAATTGCCAGCATGGGGCGGCGACGCTGGTTGCAAAGAAATCCGATTTGATAGAAGCCAATGAAGAAAATCACCCTACTTCCCACTCTATGTATTACTTTGAAAAAGGTTTTCCCAATCACATTATGATATGAAGTCATCTTCTATACAGAATTTTTTTTTTGTAAATTATTTTCCTATTTAGAGTGAAATAGACGATAAAGCAGGGTATGCTGCAGGTGATAGACAGGTTCAAAGCCATAATCCACAAATCAAAGGCAAAGCTTGTTTTATTCAGTCTATGACCCTGAAATACCAATTTTCTGTGAGCATGAGGAATGAGGATTAGCCTTACTTTGCAATAGAAACTTCTCTTTTTTCTTTTTGTCCTAATGTTTTTCCTGAACTAACCTGGGGCACTTTTAACAAACACCCCTCTGTAATGAGCCCCTCTTCTGCTAGAGTTTCTTATCTCCTCATAAACTTGCCATATTTCCAATTTACGGATGCTTTGTGTTGCAAAGTATATGTCCTGAATACAGATCAATGCTGCGGTTCAGTCTTAACATAAATATTCTAGGAATGTCTCTTCTCTTTCAGTCCTTCATGAATTTCATAATTCAGTGTGAACCAAGGTATTATTTTTTCTGAATAATTCTCCGATTGAATAGGATCAGTTTATTCACTGAAAGACCGTTCCGAGGGTCTAAACAACTACTGCCGGATTCTCAGATTTTTATAGTCCTTGAGAAAAAATTACCATTAATAGGTTTAGACCTGGTATTTTCTTAATGTAACTCTTAGAAGGCAGTGCCAATGCCAGTTTTGTTATGTAGTATGTATCAGTCTCAAAAACTACTGATCTGCCGATTATATGAATCCGTTTTTTTGTGCATAACATTTCAGAAAATGACAACACATTGTAATGTCCAATTGTCCAAAACATCAAATATATTAAGTTACCTATCATACATGGCTGAAATAAGCATCATTGCTTGTATTTTTTAGATGGTGGGTCTGGCAAATATTTGCTGTTTCGCTTGTTCAATTAAATTCAAGTGTCAATATAGTTAATTTCTGCTGAACAACTAATCAAATAACCATTTTAGTTTTACAACACAGTACCAAAGTGTATAGCAGTTTTACCTGTTCTGACCTCTTGATCCACAAAGATTGGCTAGGTATCCCAACAATTACAATCTGAAGCCTGAAACAATTAGGAAACAAGACAGAAAAAAAATAAAGGTAGTCAATTCAATGTCTCTTTAGGAATGATTGCGTCCAGACCCTCCACAATCTGTCTGTGTGGTTAGAAGAACCTGTGATTTTCTGCCAGGAAAACATCTCTGTTCTATCCTATGCAGTAGAAGGACTTTGTGTGCCAGACTGTAAACTGTGAAATTAATTTTTGGATCTGTCTACAGGAACATGAACGAGTGCACCAGCCGGGCCCCTCACCCAGCTCCCAGAAACCCAGAGTCTTTAACTGCTCTTCCTGCGTGAAGGCCTTCGCCAAGCGCAGCCAGCTGGAGAGACACAACCGAACACACACAGGTAAGAGGCTAAGGGAACACATTTGCACAGTGCATAGTCATTACCAAAATCTAAATTGTATTTGATTCTATGATTATCTTACTGTCCCCTTCTGTTTTAATGTTGAGTTTAATATGGATAGTGATGTCTCTTCAGTTCCATAGTCATTAAATCAGCCTTCAGAGAAAGATTTGTAATCAAATTGATTTAAATGCTTATTGATGAGATAGTTTGCACTTTAAAAATAGATAATGATAAAGGTAATTAGAGTCAGTTAAGATAGATTTTTTTGTTTTTTATACAATATGGTGTATGTAAATAGTTGCATGATGACATTTTAAAATATACAAATTAAACGTAACGTAATTTATAGTAATGTAGCAACTTTACAAGCAGGCCATAGGTGCATTCCAAATATTTGGCCACCTATTTTATCTGTCAATCACAGTGAGGCAAATAAAATCAACATGTATCCAAAATTATGTAGTTAGCTTCTTTTTTTTAGCAATTAGCCCACAGACTCATAACTTAGATTAGAACATGCAACCTTTTTAGCTGGCTAACTAGCTAGGTTTCATTGTAAACATGGTTATATCTGAGCTAGTGTTAGCAGCAGCAACAGCTAGCTGTTCAACTAAATATTACATTTGACAGCATTTCATGTAATTTCTAAGAGGTGACACAACTCTGTGAAATGCAACTCTTTTTTCTCTTGTTACTAGAAGCTAGCTAACAATGCTAACACTAGCTCTTAAATGGGTGAACTGACCACACGTACCGGTACTAGCAAGTTAGTCAGCTGGGTGAGTAGCACCTACCAGCAACCTTGGTAAGTTAAACAATGGTTAAGTTAGTTATATGCTGTATTTATTTACAGAAACAGCTAGCCTGATTAGGAATTACTTTACATTTGTGTTGCTTTAGCTAACAAGGACTAAATTGCTACAATTTGTGAAAAGTAAAGCTAGCTTGCGCAAGAAAGACTGGTGGCATGGTATAGAGTGCCACATTGACGCTTCCTAAAACCCGGAAGTAAGTTAGCATTTTACCACTTCCGGTCCCTTCGCCAAAAAGCAATGCAATTTCTCCATAGGAATTTGGAAAATAGCTCGAAATAAGGTCTGTGGTTGACACACATTGAAGAGACAGATCACGTTTTGTTCTACGACATTAAATGCATCAGCAGTGACCCCACTGGTGATTTTTGAAGAGTTTACGTGTCTGAAAAAGGATAGTTGTTAACATGTGGCTGAATAGGACAACATACAGACAACACAGTCTCACGGCATTTCGTGTTATACTCACAAAATTAATCTATTGATTTGTTTTCACCAACACGATTTCGCCATTTTTTTCGTGTCACACAGAATGATTTTTAAAAGCAATGTAAATAATAACAAATAGAAGTAAAAACAGATATAAAAATACAGATTTCAGTATTCTGACACAGAATGATTTTAGAAGCAATGTATTTCTATTGGTAGTGTGTTTCGTGCCTGCACCAAATAATAACAAATTAGAAGGAAAAAAAGATGATAAAAAATACAGATTTCAGTATTCTGAGGCTTTGAGCCCCATTTCTTTTCCTCGCGGACGGCAAAAAAACTCAGACATTATACCATTTAAAATAAAAGGGTTAGGCTTAGGGTAAGATATTGACATTATTCAGACTCAGCTCGCTGAGCTTAAGCTTCTTTTAAATGTTGATAAAACCAAGGTAATGCTATTTTCAAAAGCTAAAAAGACACCAGAGCCTGTTTTAGATATTGTTACTATGCAAGGACAAGTACTTGATTTGGTTGCCTGTTATAAATACCTAGGTATCTGGCTTGATGATTGTCTTACTTTTAAACGTCATGTCAATAACCTGCTTAAAAAGCTGAGGGTTACACTAGGTTTCTTTTTCAGAAACAAGTCCTGTTTCTCGCTGGAGGCCAGGAAAAGGCTAGTCACTGTGACCTTTTTACCTGTGCTGGACTATGGTGATCTGATCTATATGAATGCACCTGCCTATTGCCTGAACAAGCTAAATGCCGCCTATCACAGTGCACTGAGATTTGTCACTAATTGTAAAGCACTTACACATCACTGTACCCTGTATACCAAGGCAGGTTTGCCATCACTTACTGTAAAGAGGCTAAGTCATTGGTACACGTTTATTTATAAAGCTTTGTTTGGTTAAACTCCCGTATTATATCTGCTCTCTGATAACAAAGAGAGTTGCAAGCAGCTATTGTCTGAGATGGCATGATGTAGTATTGTTAGATGTGCCAAGAGCAAGGACTGTAAGACAGCTTTTATGTGCGCAGCTCCACTTGCTTGGAACAATCTTACATATTACATTTCTATAATTTAATTCATTAATTTTTAAATCATTTAAATAAAATGTTATTAATACAAGCTTTACGGACTGATTATTTCACAATGTATTTGTTTATTTATTGGACATCTTATATAAGTTATTCAAATACTCCTTTTATTTTTATTAATTCAATATTAACCATGGGGCCCCATCTCTTTCTAGCTTGCTGTGTTATTGCTGTTATAAAAGCTGGTTTCATGCATCTGTGAAATTTGGGGAAGTGAATGGAGAGAAACATTTGAGTACCATGGAAACATGTTGGTCAAATCTACAATATGTTTAATTCTGCTGTGTACATGTGTTGTATCAGGGGTGTATGTAACTTGCTGTAGGAACTGTATACAGTGTCAGAAATACCACAGTGAATGACTACATTAACATGCTAATGAAAATATGTTTTACTGGTTTGGAAAGAAGAATTGCAATTCTTCTGCACTCGGGGACCAACTACCCATAAAGCAGTGATCGACTAGTGAAACAAATAACTGTGTTCAAATTAAAGAGTTATGGAAAACAGAGTAAAATGAACAAAATGTGAAAACATGAACACATAAGTTTTTTTTTATAGCTTTCCCTGAGTTGTACTAGAGACGAAAAATAAGCATTCCTGTAATACCTCATATCTCTGTGAAATCCTAAGCACCCAGTCATACTTATTATCAGGTTTCAATGTAAATAAATGGACCATTATAACTTCTCCATTTAAAAACTGTTAAGATACTTTTTTGTATTTTATCTCAAGAAGCAACATTTCATACCCCTTTCATCCATTCATTCTTCCTGGTTTATTTAAATCATATTGTTAGAGCAAGTAGTAGTGGTTTTGGTGACATATCCTTTTTTTCTTTTTGTTGCAGGCGAGCGGCCCTTCAAGTGCAGTCAGTGCGACAAGGCCTTCAACCAGAAGAGTGCTCTGCAGGTCCACATGGTCAAACACACTGGAAAGAAGCCCTTCAAGTGTGAGGTGTGCAGCATCAGATTCACCCAGAAGAGCAACATGAAACACCACATGAAGAGATCCCACGGCTTCGGTGAGCAACTTGACTGGCATCGTCACTCAAACGAAATACTCCAAAAACTAAAATCAGTAGTCATCCCTCTCTTGATTACGGAATGGGAGTAGGCCCATTTGTTTGCTTTTTAGATATGACCAAACGTTTTTTGTTCTTTTTGTTGTTCTGAGAAAAAAAGTCTAAATTAGGGACATCAAGTCAGGATTCGGAGAAAAAAAGTCAGAACTCTGACTTTAGTCCTATACAGATTTGCAGAATAAATCTTAGAATTCTTCCTTTTTCTCAAAAATGTCTCCCACAAAAATGAACATGGCTTTTGGTCAGATTATAAAAAAAGACAATTACGTTGCTCTAATACTCTTCGGTACTTGTCTCTCAGTCAACTGAGTCCACTTGATTCCAAAAGTCTCAGGATGGATAAGCCTTTTATAATGAAGTCCACCTTGTTGTGTTTGTGCAGGAGTTTGTTGAGGTCTCGAGGGGCCATCACACATCCCTCATTACACAGTAGATGCACATTAAAGAGTGTCCCTGAGCACTGCTGAGAGGCGGTGTTGAACGTTAACTATCTCTCTGTCTTAAGTCTCTTGCTGCTTTTCACTTGATGATCCTTTTCATTATCTGCTGAGTCCCCCACCCACTCGCCACTAATGTGCATGCACACACACGCTCTCCATCTCGATGATATTGTTGAAAAAGATGATGACATCGACTTTGATCGCCCGGAACGTGTTCGTTTTTTATGTCCGCAGAGGCTAATTATGAATGCAAAATCATTTCTGAGTGCTATGATTCAGGTTTAAGTTGCGGCTCTCTAATGGTGCGTCCAACACACTCACACATATTGATATTTATTCCATTCTAACACTAAGCCTCGAGGCTGCCAGGCACTTACTGACAATAACCTGAGGGGGAGAAGATCTGTTGTATTTATTCAACACTTCGACACTCTCCCCCACTGGATTGGAGTACTTAAATTCGAAAAGGCATGTCTGGAACATCAGCTTCTGTAAACTTGATGGGAATAATGCCCAGATTTAGAGAGTTTTAGACACTTTTCACAGTCCTGGAAAAAAACACCACAATCAAGAACTAATTAGAAAATCTTTGCATGATAACACGCTAGATGGAAAATTCTTCACTTTTCTTACAGGTTTTACAGCCAAGTACCTCAGATTAGCATGATTAAATGTAGAAAGGAAGGAAAAGTTGGTCATTAATGAAACTGCAGCGACTAAACCGTCTGCATAGTATATTTTTATAGTTTGAACGCTTTTCTTTACCTCAAACAAAAAAATATTCTTACGCACGGCTGAATTGTACAAAAGTCGACAAAAACACTGCAGAGGATTCCTGTTATATTACTAAGATGTAGCACTTTAAAGAGTTCCTATTATGCTTTGATAGGCTTTCCTGGAGGGTGTTCTAAAGGTTCTGGTGCATGTAAATGGTCTGCAAATGGTTGAAATCCCAAAGTTCCCTCCACTGCCTGAAACACATCAATTTGTAATCCTTTGTTCACTTCCGTAACATAGTGACATCAAACTTCTATTGGCTAGTGCTCCAACACATTGTATTTGATACAGTAAGGGGCGGGACATCTCTAAGCGGTTGACCGATCATAAAAAAGCCAGTCAGCTATCAGAGCAGACTGGGCTCTGGTTTCAGACAGAGGGTGAAAAGAGAGTATGAGAAAAATACAGAAGTCTTTGAACATTAAAGCATGGAGACATGTCACTGCAATACAAATATGAACCTCAACATTTGCGTAATAAGGCCCCTTTAAGGTTGGACTTTATCTACAATCATAGTCATCTTTCAGATCATGCAATATTCTTCTCTGCAAGAATTTACACAAGCACACACATGCTAAAACTCAAGGGATCGTGGAGGAATTTTTCCTGAGAAACTCAATTATGTTTTGACAGGAATTCCTGAGAAACCAGGATCTAAGAATTCCCTGTAGACTGCTCATGATTCCAGGCCCGTTTCTAATGTGGGATTTAGTAAAAAACATTTAAAGTAATCCTTCACATTAGTTGTATTTGTCTACAGTATGTTGCGTGGCTGTTCCGCTTACAGCTATTTCCCACACACTCATGTGC
>NC_136905.1:29068920-29450622 GCF_949606895.1 Notothenia rossii
CCAAACATTGTCCTCCTACCAAAAGGCTTATTCGGTTAGAAAAAGATTGAAGACTCCACTGTTTGCCGTGGTAGCTGCCCCCGTTCTGTTCGTCCAAATTAGCAGTGGAGTGAGGGGAGTCTGGTTCCCTGTTGTGGGCTTAATGACTTTTATCTGTTTGGCTCTGATTTTCATCAATATAATAACCTCCGGAGAGCTTTAGCTCAACAAACAGAGAATTCTCCAGAAGAAGCAGGTCCCTATCGAGCTGACCCTATTGGACGGAGAGGAAACTCGATTCGGAGGAAAAGCTCCCCATGGACAATTGTTTTTTTCATTTTGTATGTGCCCACAGGAACAAACAAAGCTACAAACAGCTATGTCTACAATAATTGTCACTTTTTTTACATATTTGTGCCGTCCATATTTATATTTGGAGTAAAAGGTAATTTGCCGTTTTGTTACGTCGTTGTTGCACATGTTGGTCGAGGTTCTCTGGATCTTATACGAGGTTTTTTGACTTGATGTCAGTTTTTGGGTGTCTTGTTCATATCTTGAAGACTCACAGCACTGATATTTTCTTTTGCTGTTGTTCATTCTGTAAAAAGTGTATTTAGATTGTTTATATTTTTTTGATGAACTGCCATAACATGGAGTGTTTGGAAGTATGTAATTTGAACATAATATTGCATTTGTATTGAAGCTAAGCCAATGTACAGATGCTTTTTTTCCCTTCTTGTTTTTGCAGTTGAATTTTCTATTGTTCATAATAAATTAAGAAGATTAAAGTAATTTTTCTACTAATTTCAACTTGCATTGGTTTTTATTATATTTTATGTTTTATTCCAGCCTGGAAGTAAGGAGAAACTGCGACCCTGACTCGGCACATGAAATCACTCTGAAACAGCCTTTCTTTCTCGAGTCGATACTCTCCCTTGTTCTATCATTGTGTAAATATATTTTACATAATATAAATAGTATAGTAAGTTGTTAGAACTTAAAATCAATGTTTTAATGGGGAAATGTAGTTTAAACATGCCGTCAGTTTTAATGCAGTTTTACACTGAAAAACCAAAAATTCTTGTGCACAACCAGCTGTTAAGCTTTATTCTGAAACTCTTTCATCTCCGGTTGGCAGTTAGCATGTGGGAAATTTACAATTTCCTAAAGAGGTGAATTTAGTAGCGAAATGATATGGAGTGGTGCAAACCGAAGCCTACTGATTTAACACTACAACTATAGATGTCGAGATACTACCATTCTGAATATTAAATGAAGGTACAGTTTATTTGAATACATTATTGTTTACAGACGAGAGTCGCATGTGACATCATCCGGAATGACCGGAAACCAAACCAGCCAAGAAGTATTTTTTAGAGTATTGATTACAGCGTTTAGAATGTGTTACATGAAAAGTGATGAAAGAGAATATGAGGAGAAAAGTATATTGAATGTGAAAAGAACCAATCCTCTGTTTAAATGCAACAACGGACATTGGAGACGAGGCGAGCCGGCTGGCGGGGAGGAGCCAGCAGAGGATATATAACAACACCGGACGAGGGATCGGGGCTCTTCTCTTCCCTAACGAGGAGCGGAACACAGCTGTTTGTCTGACTGAACAATATCATGCTTGTGACCAACCCGCGCCTTTTTTAATTAAAGTACCCAATTGAACTTTCACAGAGACTCCATTTAGTCTCCTTTTAAAGCTTCTCTCCTGGACGGGAGAATAACGAACACAGTTTACAATCTGGTGACCCCGACGTGATCCCGCTGACCGAGGAGAGAAAACCAACCGCCTGTTTCCTGGAGACACTTGCAGCCGCTCGACACACGAGCTCAAATAAATCGGTACGAAGATGCCTGTTATGACAAAGATTCTTCACTAGTTAAACTAGGCAATGTTAGATTTGTGTGTTTGACGGCAGCCGGCGGATCCTGAAAATAGCTGTGCATTTTAATGTTAAAACAACCCAAATTGATAAAATAATCACTCTAAAACCACGAGGCGTTGTTTTGTCACAAGCAGGGTGAGTTCACACTTTCTTTTGTTCCATTAACCCTGCATGCTATTAACCATGTTAGGGTGTTGAATTTTAAATATAAATGTGTGTGGACATTGTACTTCGGATAAGTGCCTTGCTGTTTTCACGTAGGTGTCTCTTGTTACGCTCGTAGTTAGTTAGCCTATGACGTAAGGGTATATAGCCCATTTGACGATTTTTGTTAAGATCTGGAGACATAGCGAATCGGTTAAGGGCCGAGTAAGTGAAAAGCAGCAGGGCATAGCGAATTAACTCAGGGTTAAGTAACCGAAGTCAGTGCTTTAAAGAAAGTCCTTTTCAAGAAAAGGCTTGGTTAAGGTTTAAGCCTTTATCAGTGGTTAAAACTGTTCTGTTTTTAAACAAGATATTGCAGGTGGGTTACGGTAATCGGAATTACAACAGCAGTGCAGTAATAAGACGACGGTCTATTATTAGTTGCTGATAGGTCTCCATATTAGTCCCGGTTTGACGTGTCCAAATAGCAACAGTTAACCAATGGTCGACTATAAAGTCAATTATTACGTGAACAGGTTTATAGCTAGTGCGTAAGGGTTCCTAACTTTAAGTGATGACATCAATAAGATAAAGCCCATAGTCGACTATAAAGTCAGATATTACGTGAACAGGTTTATAGCTAGTGCGTAAGGGTTCCTAACTTTAAGTGATGATATCAATAAGATAAATCCCATTTTTTTCATAGTAAACTAGATAGAAATGTTGTTATTTTAAACTAAGTGTTGTTTTGGCTTGGATTTCAGGGTTTATAATACCACACCAGTGGTTTACTTTGTTACGGTTCGTTTAAAGATCACCTCGCCATTGTTTAAACTCCCACCTGAGAGCCGCATGGACAAATCTCTTTGTCTACAGGTCAGAGTGCGAAATAATCGGGTGCCATCTTGTTTACACCCCACATGTGGAAAAACAAAGACAGGGCAATCGCCATTTCGTGAAATGCAATTTCAAAGCACTCGTTTCTTTGTTCTTATGCAGCTGGTTTCACTCCAATGAGGCATTTTCCTGACCTCTATCTTGTGAAGAACGAATAATACTTCTTGTCACAGTTGGAACTAGAAGGCTGAATCAATTTTTGGATATTAAAGGGAAGGATTGTTGTATTTTCAAAGTTTTGAAGTATTGCTGCTGGCAAAAGTGTATTGGCGGATTATTGATGTAATTCTGCTGGCAAATGTGTTTTGGCGGTTTTTGAAATATTCCTGGTTGCAAATGTGTTTTGGCGGTTACGTGCTGTGTTGTTTTACCATAGTGTAATGTTCTTCCTATTTCAAATATATTTTTAAGGAAAATAAGTTTCTCCTTGTTAAAAACAAGTCAGTTTTGCAACAGCTATTCCCTAGTGGATTAAGCTCGGAGATTAAAATAGCGCACTCTGGTGGTATTACAGAATTATTACACAAATAGAAGAAACACCATAACATTGTGAAGTATAATTAATAACCTAGACTGTAGAATATTCAAACACCACTTTATTGAAGCTAACACAAGTTGAGACATTTGCATAATTTCATACATTTCGGTATGCACTGTACACAGGAGATTTGGATTTGAACCATATTCATATTTCAAAGTCAAAACCATACACGGTACAACTTTATTTTAACATTTCATATTTTAATTTTGCATAATTTTTATATATTAATTAACTTTATTAATATTTTACCTAAAACTTTTAAAAAAAAAAAGGAATTAAAAAAAATCTATAACTTTTAAAAAAAGTTAATAAAACCTTGAGTAACTAAAAAAAAGATTTAAAGTTCGGACGAACAGCAACGAAGGTGCTAGTCAGAAGATTAGTGCTTCATCTTTGATAAGTTAATGAATAATTAGAGAACATGTCACCAAAACAAACTAAGTTGAGACTAGACGCAGAGCCAGGCTCAACAGCAGATATCAAGGGAAGGATAAAAATCAGATCAGATGCTATAACAGTTCCAAATCTTAGACAAAAGACATGGAACCACATGGAGAAACTGTTGGAACAGTGGCAAACGAGAGGACTGTTTCCAGCAGATGATCAGCCTGGACCAACGAAAGCCCATAGAAAAGCTGTAGTTGAACATGAGAATGCTGAATACCTACAACAGGAAAAAGCATGGATCAAAGCTGGACAACCCTCTTGGTATGGACCTGAAAACATTGCTATGAACAGAGCTGAAAAAAGAAAATCTAGAGTTACAAGTCTGGTACTCCATCTAAAATATGTCAGCCAAAAATCAACGAACAGCATGTATGTGGCTCAAGGAGCAGAGCTCACAGCAAAGGAAGATAAGAAAGAAAAGATAGAAGAAGCTCCAGTAATCCAACCTTCAAAGCTCCTTCCAAGCCTGACAGATGCGCCTCCTCCCTACATGACAGAAGAATACAGTTTCTTTCAACCCCCAATACAAGCTCCAACTCTAAGTGTTTTAGGAGGAGTATTGGAGTTGGACGGTCTCCCCACAGCTACACGTGTCAAAGACTTGGAGTATGAGGTAAGACTCCTATCTGGTGAGCTCAACAGAAGATTGGAAGAACTAGGCATAAGAATGGAAGAGGAGCTCAACAGAAAGATGGAAGACCTCAGCAAAAGTATGGAAGCACAACTCAAGAGAAGAGAAGGCGAAGGTTCTCCAGACACCACAACCGTAACTGAAGCTGGAAGACTCAGGAACTGCTCAACACTCATGCTACCGCTGATAGCAGCTGGAGAAGGAGGATTGAAATACCATTCATGGACTCACAGAGACATGGAAGCATAGCGGCAAAACTACCTCCACTTACACAAGGAGGTCAGAAGTGGGTGAATGATCTGGAGAAATACACAGTCCAAGACCACCTGTGCTTGGGAGACATGAGGGCACTGCTTGGACGGATAGAAGGAAGACTAGAGGCAAGAGCAGTGGATTCCAAGGCCAAATGCACCAACTCTCCAGATTACATTTTCTTCAACAAAGTCAGGTCGAGGTATTGGGCTGCCATTCGTCAAATCTACCCAACAACACGGAGTTTACATGCCCTCACTACCTGAGAAAAGAACCGGGGGAAGACATGTATGCCTTCCTGAAGAGATGTGAAGGAGTGTGGGAGGATTGCACTGGAGAACGACATGACGTTTCACCGTCTGTCGTAATGCTGTGGAAGAACGCGGTCATTAACGCCCTTCCCCAATCAGTGCAGGCAAGCCTGGGAGATGTGGTGGCATTAGACGCTATACCCATTGAAGAATGGAGACAACATCTCATTTACCATGATATGAAATACCAAGCAACCCAGAGGGAAAAAGACGAAGAAATTAAAACATTACAACTAAGACTCTTGAAGATACAAATAGCTGAGAAAGATACCGAAGCTAATAAAAACAAGAAAGCGGCAAGGCAAATGGCAGCTACATCAGAGAAGGCAGGGCACATTCCTCCAACAATTCAAGCTCAGGAAGAACCAGAGAATGCAGGGCAGACATCTCAAACAGTTAAATCTCAGATAGTGCCAGAGAATCAGATGGAGAACCAACAACCAGGAGGTTTCCTAGGAGGCAGAGGAAAAGTTTTCCGGTTTGAGGGATGGTACATATGCAATGAGCTGGGCCATTGGGCTAGAGATTGTCCACAAAAACAAATGAAATACCCACCACATGCACCAAACATCAGCCCACCATGCAGTTTCCATGATGACGACGGAGGCAGGGGGTCCCAGAGATGTCAAAGACGTACAGGATTTCCAAACATGAACCAAATGCCACTGACAGCCTGGTATCAACCACAACAATGAGGAAGCTTAGAGGACCAGACCATCTGGTGATGCATCTTCAGCACTGGAGTATCTTGAAATCCAGCTACATAGAGCCACATATGTCACCACAGGAGGGAGAGGTTGAATGTTATTTAAAAGATAGTGAGTAGAATATTGCATTTACACATGGAGCATCCACATATTAGAAGTAGCAGAGTAGAACATTTAGCAGACTATTTTTGTAATTATGAGAAGGAAAATTCATTACGAGTGATGTTGTTCCCCCACACAGAAAACTATTGTGTCCACACAACTAGTGAGGTCAAGAAGACGGGCTTCCACCCAAATAATGCAAGGGGCGGCGATACACCTGACGTGAAGCTGTCCAGACCTGAAAACAGAAACTCGATTCTGCTGTGGTGAAGTCTGGCTACAAAGGGAGGTGTCCGATAGGGTCGCTTGTCTCAAACCAGTGAAGAAGTCAACAAGAACCCAGCAGAACTAGAGAGTGACTGTTAACGGGAGAACTGTGACGGAGCGACAGAGACTGGCCCAACATTTTCCAGCCAGTAAATAGATAGACCCCGTCAGAAGACCGGGTCTGTGTTTAAAGGGGAACTTCATTTATTCTTAGCCAGAAGTGCAGTTTTTAATCAAACAATTATGTGATTTATGGAGTCAGATTACATTTTTCTCATAAACACAATTTTATAATCGGTCTGAAGTATCTGTTTTAAGGCATGAGCTGCAGATTAAATAACATAACACTGATTAAGAGCTTGGATGAAGAAGTTGTAGGGTTTTTACAACAGTTTCAAGAATCAGTCTTTATTTATTTATTCTTGAGTAACTTTACTGATTTATAGTGTAGTGCGTAAGGCAATATCTCATTTGAGTGAGGGGCACCAGCCCTTCATGCAGGTCACTCTCTGAGAGAATAGTTCATATTTTCCCTCCAGTTTGGAGAAATATTATTTTATCATATGTTAGTTCAGCAGTGTCAACCAATCCTCTAATCCTAGAATTATTGAGACGCATTAGCGACACCAGGGGTATTGTTTTTCGCAGCAATGATGATGCATAATACCATGACAAAAGCCATTATTGAAACAAGTAAACTATTAGAAGTGCTAATGGAAAATGTTTTGTGAATATGCATTTATGCCATCATATCATGATATTTTTGTACGCCTTGTGGGTACACGGAGAATTTATATTTATTTAATGCAACGTTATGGGTTTTACATGTCCTGTTCATAATACGGTAATCATTGCAATATTAATTGAGCAAATTATGCTCAAAGGAGGGAGTGTCATGATTATACAGATATGTTGATTTCAGTGACGTTGTAGTTAATAAATAATAAAATGTAGTCAACAATAGGTCTCATAACAACAAGAGATATGCCGAAGCTTGGGCCTTCTCCAAGGAGGGAGTTATCCAGTTTTAGATATTAGACAAATAGAAGTGGATGAATATGTCAGAACTCTGAGTAATATTATGCAAGTTTTGTCTACACAGCAGGCTAGGAAAACTACAGAGATACCAGACGAGACACCAGAAGAGACTCCTGTTCGGCCAGGTGATTGGGTGAGGGTGAAGGTTCACAAAAGACAGTGAGCTCATCCCCGGTGGACGGAAGCGTGAAAAGTTGAAACAAACTTCACACACGCTCCGGTTTAAAGGTAAAGAAAAAGGAGCAAATTGACACCACCTCACACATTGTCACCCTTCACTGGCAACTTCCAGAACATTATTGGGAGTTAGGACTGATTTGGCAGAGCTGGAACAAAACAATAAATAGAAATAAGATAAAGATAGAAACAGCTCAAAAGACAAATTGTCTATAGATTTTTATAGATTGTACATTAATGTGAAAACCAATTTTTTTTGTTTTACATCTGAAAAAGAGTCCAATTTTTTGTATGTTATTTTTGTACTCATTACTTAAATTCTGTAACGGACACAACCAGGGATAAAATAGAGATGATGACAAGAACAAAGCCAAACCAATTGTGGGGTCCCCTAGGGATAAGAGTCAGAATAGCATTGTTGATTGTGCTCATTACACTTGGCACCTTTCTGGTTGGATGGGGAGTACAATATCAAGTAAAACATGGAACCATTAGTTCACTCATAAAGAATGCCCACATCACTAACAAGACTCCAGCTGTGTTTCAGAGACTTTCACTTATCCCCAGAGCCAAAAGGTCAGCTGAGTAACAAAAGGACGAGTTAGAAATACTCGTTCCCAAAGGTGAGGCGGTTATAATCAAGATGATTCACCCCCCTTATATGCAGTTCTTGTATCAAATGATGAGATGGGTTTAAGTGATCGGGATATGTAAGTGATGGGGATTTACAGATTAGGGGAATCTCTAAATACACTGGATCCATGTTTTAGTCTGTAGCAGAAACACCCCCTGTTAAGTTTATGAACAACCGACCGGTGACCTGAGTAGAATTATTGAAAATGATTACAGTTGAAACAGGCTACTAACCCAAAAGTACAGCTTTGTACGTACAAACTCTATGAACAAAATTTCCCAGCAGATAGTGGCGACATTGCAGATATGTCCAGTCACAAAAGTTACTTATGTTCTAAATAACAGTGAGATTTAAAATGATGGAGAAAATATGGAGACGTTCTTTTATAGTGTGTGAAATATGTGGTGCTTGAAACATCTAGGTATTTAAATGTATGGAAGAAAGTGGTTTCCTGAAAGAGTTAATTGGAGTAAACATTTTACAGTGGGTGAAAACAATGTTTAGGGATATGGTACAATTATTAGAAGACATTAACTGGGCTTAGATGACATTTAACATCAAAGAAAGATAGTATGGTTAGGAAAATAGAGTGGGAAAGATTGGATTTATTTTCCCTCAGTGTGTTAGAATTAACTATAGATAATGCGTCCCGAGATCTCTCTCTCTATCTCTCCGCCTGTCAGAACGCTACGACCCCAACTTCCAAGCAGACAAAAGACCTCACCACGGAAGACTCCTCCTCCTCCATCGAACAGACAGAGAACCAGAGCTGAACCAACAACTCCAACACTGCATCCAGAACTATCTCCACCTGAGGCACCAAGAACCAAAACCAGGTGACATAAAAGGCACACTCTCATCGGTCCCCCACAGGACATGAAGTTCCAAGCTGAGCCACAAGATTTGGACACAAGAGCAGAGTGTGGGACATGAGAGCAGAATACGCCCTCCATGCAACAAAGTAGAGACTGTAAAGGAGGAGATGAAAAGCAAAGCAGTTGGGCCACTCAAAAGAGTTACAGCGGAAGGATCCAAGAGCAGATGGACTGAGGAGAAGGTGGACTGAGGAGAGGAAAGAACGGAGGAGTTGGCATGGTCCGGCAGAATGTGAGGGGGGCGTGGCTTGACAACCAGAGTGGGAGAGAAGGAAAACGGGAGTGAGTGAGTTTACACATAAATACACTTATTCACCAACGAGAAATAAGTAAAGAAAAATATTTATTAGCCATGAATTAATCAATTGGTGAATTTATAAAGAAAGAAAGAGGAAACTATTAAATAACCCTAAAAACACACTGAGGGTAGAACATATTATTCAATCTTTTCATCATATGAACAAATTATTCTTTAAGAGTTTTTTTATTCATGTGTGAATTTGGGGAAGATTTAACTTGTTACAGTATAGACCTACAGTTTAAAGGGATGGTTTTAGTAACCACTCTATAAAAGCTGACAAATCTTTATTTTTATGGAAAATGTTAAAGGTAGAGCTAGTACCAAGCCAAAGATAGTATTCCAATCTAGAGTATTGATATCTCCATTGTAGCATGGTTATTACCTCAGGAGGGAAGATTAAGGTGGAAATAACATTTGTTTTTTGTCAAAGATGTAGAGTTTTAAAAGACACTGGGCAAAGAGAGATTGCACATTTTAATTAAAAAAAAACTAATATAATTGGGAGTAATACATGCGGGGCCTTGGATCACTCATTGTGATGGTGCATATTTTACAACAAATATCGTTCAGGGAGAAGGGGTCGCTCGAGTGCCACCAGCTCCTAAAGGTCATCCATTCAATCAGTGATGACCTGACATTTAGAGATGTTATTTAAAGGAGAAACATATCTGCCATAGGTGTAAATTCCTGAATTGAACTGCAAACCATTAATGAAATGACTTCTGTTTTAAAGTTCTTGTTAAAGGAGGGAGTAATTATCACATGCTCTAGCACCCAAGGTTCTGTTAAAGGGGTTAGCATAGCTATTTAAGTAGACAAGAATTGAAAATAAATTAGTATAATGAGTTATTGATATTCCACCGGTTCTCACACCATTTCAGGGACTTTATCACTGCATTAGAACAGACCACCCAAAGGTACTGAGTAGGAACTTTTAAGTTTTGCTACAACTGTTGTAACTGACCAAAATCTTCTCCCAGAAATGACTGTCTAGAATGCCGTACCCCAGAGTAGAACGTACCGATTGATCACGACGGCCCCTTCTAGAGAACATATTACTATCATTCCTTAAATGGTATGAAAGGAGGGAGGGTACATTTCTCATGAGGAGACAGTTACAAATGCTAGCAGAACAAGACGACCCACCCCGTATACAGATGTTGATGACAATGATGAGTTAGTTTAAATGATATGAATGTTCGGAGATGAGATTGATCAATGAATATCCAGCTGATGTGATTCTTTAAATTATGAAATCATGTGAAGAAGTGAGCAAAATAAAATGCTAAAATGGAGTGAATCCATTTCAATTTACTTTACACTATTCCAAGATAGTTTATTTTTATTTTTCAATTTACTTTGCCAATCCAAGATATTTTATTTTATTCTTTATTACTTTATACTATTCTAATATGGTGGATCTCATGTTGTAAAAATCATTGCTATTCTAAAATGGTTTGTTTCTTTTCACTTTGTAAAAACAAGTGCCTTAACACTGAGCGTGGTATGAGAACGGTTTCTGTGAAAGGAGGGAGGAAGAAATGTTCTGATTCCAAGCCATTGCTGCTATTTTGAAGAATGATATTGAATGTAAACACTAGAAGTTATGCACAAGGGAAAACTTTTATGTTTGAACACAGACAGGAATTTATTTTGTATTTTTGTAAAGTTAAGCCTATTGAACCATTCCATTTTGATTGTATGTTTGTTAATATGAGATATGTAATATGCAAAGTTCAGATGAAGAACTCATTGATTTCAGTATTATACACACCTTTTAGGTTGTAAGGAGGGACTGTTAGAAATTAAAATCAATGTTTTAATGGGGAAATGTAGTTTAAACATGCCGTCAGTTTTAATGCAGTTTTACACTGAAAAACCAGAAATTCTTGTGCACAACCAGCTGTTAAGCTTTATTCTGAAACTCTTTCAACTCCGGTTGGCAGTTAGCATGTGGGAAATTTACAATTTCCTAAAGAGGTGAATTTAGTAGCGAAATGATATGGAGTGGTGCAAACCGAAGCCTACTGATTTAACACTACAACAATAGATGTCGAGATACTACCATGCTGAATATTAAATGAAGGTACAGTTTATTTGAATACATTATTGTTTACAGACGAGAGTAGCATGTGACAACGTCCGGAATGTCCGGAAACCAAACCAGCCGAGAAGTATTTTTTAGAGTATTGATTACAGCGTTTAGAATGTGTTACATGAAAAGTGATGAAAGAGAATATGAGGAAAAAAGGCGTGTTAAGCATATATTGAATGTGAAAAGAACCGATCCTCTGTTTAAATGCAACAACGGACATTGGAGACGAGGCGAGCCGGCTGGCGGGGAGGAGCCAGCAGAGGATATATAACAGCACCGGACGAGGGATCGGGGCTCTTCTCTTCCCTAACGAGGAGCGGATCACAGCTGTTTGTCTGACTGAACAATATCATGCTTGTGACCAACCCGCGCCTTTTTTAATTAAAGTACCCAATTGAACTTTCACAGAGACTCCATTTAGTCTCCTTTTAAAGCTTCTCTCCTGGACGGGAGAATAACGAACACAGTTTACAAAGTCTAAAATACGCAAAAAAGTAATTGTATATTATGTCAATATTTTTTGTTAAAACGACATAGTATATAATATTTCGAAAATATGCAGAAAACGACATAGTATTTGTAGCATGTATGGGCCTCGCACGTGGGCAACATATGTAGTATTTGCTCGTGCAGATTTAATTATTAAAGGTAGGGTAGGTAAGTTTGAGAAACCGGCTCAAGATACACTTCTCGTTATATTCCATGGAATGCTCTTAACATCCCGATAGCAATGAATATCTTAAGTGCTTTGACAAAAAATCCATGTTGTTTCAAAAAATGTCATCTGTTGAAGCCGTGGTGCTGTAAAAAGCACGACCAATCATTTTAGCCGGCCCGGCTAAAATAACTGGATGGCCTACCTGCCTGTCAGCCTTCCATCTGTGCACAAACTTATCTCGTGCCCGCATTGGTCATGTGCGCGTTTGTGTGTGTTGGAGGAGGGGCTCTGTAAGGAAGTGGCAGAAGTGCATTTTCAAATTCGAGCGCACTCGAGCTGGTTTCTCCAAAATTACCTACACCACCTTTAATTATAATTACTACTAAGAGAGAAAATAGGATAGCATAATCAATTATTGTAGTCTCATAGTCTGAACATCGGAGTCGGCTCGGTGAACAGAGGCTGATTTACTTAACGCACACAAACACATAAACTGGTTCTTTATAAATGAAACATTTATTAAAACATTATACTATACTATCTCGTTTTTTGAATATGTTCAACTTACTGTACTTCGACATGTCGCTTTTTGCATATTTTCCTAATATTCGTAAATATACAAAAAACACACCTGCTCTATCGAAATCAGTCGCATTGACCCGAAGACACATTTTGAGTTGTATACACTACTGGAAAGAGGATATTCCTAGCTTTCTAATGATATCAGGATTGTTTTTGTACTCCAAATATTAAGCGAAATATGTCACATTATATAATGACTGTCACCGAGTCATCATTTTGAGAAAAAGGCCTTTAAAGTTTCCTCTTCTCTGGAATCCATCGATCTGATTGGTTATTAGCAAATGATCAAAATACTACGGAGGGAAGATATTTTCGTTTGGATTACTGGTCTGGGAGAAGCTCGCGAGTGTGTGTGTGTGTATACGTGTGTGTGTGTGTGTGTTTGTGTAATTTTGCGTGTGTGTGTATTGCGTTCCTGGGGAAAACCCTCACGAGAAACACCGGCTGTTGTTATGTCTGCTGTGACGTTACATTACTCCGTTCTCCGCTTGTATTTATGCCGTTGCAAGCTTAAAAGCTGTATTTATCATCTGAATTTGCCGAAACAAGTTTAATATTCTGAAAGCCAAGACTTTGTTTAATTGAAATCAGATGAAAACAAACTGTAACGGACCCTGCCGTGTTATTTATGATTACTCTACGCTTACATTCATAATGTCAGCCGGAGGGAGGGGGGGCGGCGCTGCGGAAGAGCAGATTGCCTGTCATCTTCCCTTTACAAGCTTAAAGAATGTATTTATCGTGTGAGTTTGGAAATAAAAGTTTCATATTCTGAAAGCCAAGACTTTGTTTGTTTAAAATCAAACAAAACACCCGAACCCGAAAAAAATAGTTTTTTACGCAAATCCACGTTTATTTTGAAATGAGCCGTTGCGACTTCCGACTGATTTCGATAGAGCGGGTCACATATATTATAATATGACGAAAATATGAAAGAAATAACAGTATAGTTTTGTATGTCCTCAAAGTTGTAGGCATGTTGTGCATATCAAATATTACAATCTCTCCAAAAATCAACTACAATGTCAGGTTTTACTGCATAAAAGCCAAAGGGGTGAATACTTCCGCAAGGTATTGTATGGGAGCCTAATACAAATGTGAAGCCCAAACATCTTATATTGATCGTATAAATTTACACAGTAATTCAATCATGTCTCAGTATTAGAACATTGTGATGTTTCTCAAACTGTCTTTTTCATCATGATTTTATGAAATAATTGATTTAAGTTTACCTCCCTGTGCTTACAAGGAAGACCGTATACTGCCTTCCCTCTGATTCATGTTTTATTCCTCATTACATCATCTGCAGTGTGAGAAAACATTTATATATTTGATAAAACAAATGTATTTAAAGAGATCGTTGTTTGTGTTTCATTATCAGCTAGCCTTCTTTTGCATTTCCACATGCCATGAAAGTGCATATCCTTTATGTGATTGTACGTCAGCATGCATGGTGCTCCAACTGTTCCAGTCACGAGTCGCTCTTATAGCACTGCATGAACAATGACCAAATGCGTCATGAATTGGGGCTTTGTGAGAGAAACTACATGTGCCTGCTGTGATGCTGAACCGATAATATCATGTTCCTCCCCTTCCGTTTATTAAGCTAATTCCTTTTACGCCCGTGACTAAACAGATACACAACATGAATAACGTTGGTTTTATAATTTTTTTATTCTCAGTTTAGTGGCTGGTCATGTTTAATTACACATACAGTAATGAAGAGGACCTTTACATTCATCCACAGGATCCATTCAGACACAACACTACATAGCACTCACGAGGCTCAAGCACACACACAGTGGGAGAGATGCTTTACAAGACATATGGACAATGGATGTTTTGAACAGCACAAGTAGTAGTGCTGAGCTTTTATTTCTGAGAAAACTTGCAACTTACACATTCCAAAAAAACACTTTATATTGTGTCACTCCAAAGTTAGTTACAGAGCACCTTTTTGAAATGGTGTTCTTTTATTTTACACAGGAAGGCAACACAGCACATTTTGTTGGTAGTCAGGAGGACAGGCACAAGGGTTTTGTTGATTTAATTTACAGTTTGAGTGTCAGAAAAAAACAGCGACAACAAAGGAGAGACTAGACGACACTAAAGCTCAAATAAAAGGTTCTGATTCTGACATCTAGCAACAACATCACCTTTCAGAATAAGAGTCTGGCTAGGTGGACATGACATTTTGGTTATACATGAAGAGGACAGCTAGTGTATTATTATCTCATGGACTGAAAAAGAAATACATTAGAAATGACTAGTTTTTAACATTTAACCAAAGGCAATCTTAGGCCCTAAAGACAAACATAGATCGACATCACATTTAAGACAGGACATTTAACTACAGCTAAGACACAATGGTTTGAAGGAAAACACATGGCTCTCCATAAGAATTGATTAATCAGTTCGGGTTCACAAAAAAGGTTTGAGGGAATGACAAAGACAGTGTGACGAGACATAAAACCGCTCTCAAAAAAATAAAACACCCCAGACTTTTCGACAATCAGAAAGCGGCAATAACGGTCAAATCAGTCGGACTTGCATCGGCCATAATCCTTCAACTGCTCTGGGTTTGCTTCAGTTTATCCACCTTATTTGTTAAAGAAACCATACAAGACGTCCACAATAAACTCAAGCACAAGTATAGAGAGCCATTGCAGATGTGGGGAGGGTCATTCGGGCTGCACATGTGAGCAGGGTCAGCAAAAAGTTCACGCTAAGGATGATGACTTCACAGACTCAGCACAACGCATGCAGGGGGGGGGGGGGGGGGGGATGGGCAACAGATTGTGTCGCTATCTACCAGCCAAAATGAGAAGGGGAACATGAGATGAGGGGGTTAGCGAATGTTAGAGTGTTATCAGAGGTGGAGGAGAAGGTGAGTTTATGGTGTGACAAGATTTCCTCCTTTTCTTCCTCTTTTTCCCCTCTTTAGTGCCGTGATCTTGAACGTGCCATGCTGCTGTTGGAAGGGGTCCTAGAGGGGGGCTTCAGCGTTTTACTGGAGAAGCACTCCTGCTTCCCTGTTGACACACAAGACATATTTAATTAATATGTGGAAATGAAAGACCACGGCATTTAAGGACCACTCTGTTTTAAAAAAAAAAGGGTTAGCAACATTTTTGTATGCTCTCATGTTTGTAAAAAAGAGGATGTTTCTAATACTGTCTGCTTTAATATGTATTCATCCTTCGTCTGAAATGCAAACTCATTTTATCTTAAAAAGTAACTTTTTATTTAGTTTCTTTCATTATTCTGACATCAAGCTTCATAATGTTGTCTTATGAAATCCTAATCGTGATTTGAAACTTCTAACTTTGTTAGCATTTTGAAGCTTACATCGTTGTTTTTTCTTGACAGAAATGTTGCTCATAGGGGAGCTTTATTTTCTATTTAAAGAAAAATGGTCCCTAATTGATATGAATTCAGTGTTATACATGTTTGCTCAAAGTAAAGAGAAGAACATAATTTGAAAGTTGGCGAGGAAACTCAGTCCATTTCCAATCTGTTGCAACAGATTGTGACTATATTGTACTTTTTCCACCCCTCACTTATTCACATTGAAAGGTGACAAATCTTGATGGATTGCTTCAGGAATATGAGCCATATTGTGAGAAATGACTCATCCCTTTTTAGAAAACAAAGGCTTGAGACTGAGCCTTGGTTCTAAACTGTTCTATCAGCCATTTCAGAAGAAATTCCTAATCTGTCATGAACGACAAAACTCAATATACAGCAACATCTGAATATGAAAGCTGAAAAATGGGAAGAAACAAAGCATGAAACATTATTTAAAAGTTAACATAGATTTATGCTCACTTCCGTTTGGACTGTATAGCCCTGTTATGTTTGGTAGACACGGATAGAGTGATAGGGTGATGGCACCGTTTCAATGCTACTTAGCAGTATCAGAAAGACTTGAAAATAACATCCCAGAGTTTCATCCTCCCCAGAGTTTAGTGACAACAACTTACCCACTACAGAGGAGGATGCAACCCGTGGGAAATTAGAATTTCTTATTCAGCATCAGTAATTGCTAAACTAAGTAATCTCAGGTACATTGAGAGGCAGGCTAATTAAAACGGGCAGAGCATAAAATGCAACACTCTTTTTCATGACATAGAAAACAAATCAACTAAGAAGAGGAAGTTGTGAAAACTGCAGTCTGAAGTAAGTGCTGATGAGTGTGTGAGGAGGATGCTAAACGGTATCAGATTAAACTTTCTGAGTGGGAGTTTGAACACCTCATTACACTGAGTCATACAGTACCGCCTCTGCTCTGAGTAGGTTTGACCTTCAATGTTTGGAGGCTTTTTTGTCCAGCAAAATTGTTTTTTGCGAGAGTGAGAGGTACTTCCGTAAACTGCAAAAAAAATATGTGTACTTCACTTTTTTGTCCCAAACCTCAATGATTCCAGGGTTTATTTTTCACACACAAGTATGCTTTAAACAGGGAACCCATTATTTCAACACCGCTACAGCTGATGGATGCTAGCCAGTTTACTTTGACTCTCTTATGGTGACATTTGCATGCTAGCGAACATTATGTAAGCTAGCATTAGCATACAAAATGATATTAACATATATGTAAAATATCAGAGTTCCCAAAGACGTGACGATACAGCATTTATAAGTGCAAAATGGCACACTTTTGGCACAGTTGTTGTCAATGAATATAAGAAAGTATTCACATTTTTGTCAAGGTAACAGTTAGCAAATATAAGTTAAACTTCGGTGAATGGTTATGGATGCTTGAAACATGCAATAACATAGCTGTGATTGTATTTAAGCTCCTTATAGGTTGCCTATTTACATTTTGAACATCGATAAAGACCTATTGTTTGACGTCTTGTCTCTGAACACACGACGAAGGTAGCATTCATTCTACTTTTGGCTCTGTTTTAGCCTCCACCAACTCGGAAAATGGTTGTACCCATTAAATTATTCAGAATTAATGCTGGGCAGGTAGCAAGTGAAGTTATCAGAGCTGTTGTTGAAAAAAAAAGCCTATGCTAAGTGTATACTACTGCTCCAGAAAGAGGCTAAAATGCTAGGTAGCACTAAAAGGAAATGCAGAGTTGGGAGTGATACTCTATGCGTATGTCACCATAAGCCTCAAGTTTCACAATAGACAAAGTAATTGTAGGCAATGATATTTTGAAAGTATTGATTACACAGGCTTTAAATGCAATATGTAGTGTGTAACACATAAATCAGTACCAGGATATTATTAAGTATTAACATATTGTATTTAGATATTATTAATAGATATGATGCTGCTCTGGATGATATGGATTGATGGCATTGTTATGTGTGCCTGATGACAAGTTGTATATTCTGCCAGCATTTGTGTGAGTTCTCCAAAGCAATCCTAGAAGTCAGTCATGCTTGATAAGTTATTGGTGATATTGCATAATAATTTTATATTATATAACGCTCAACCATTCCCCCCCCCCCCTGTAAAGCAGATGAAGAATGTTAGCCAAAGCCCCATCGGACAATCATCACAGCTGGATCTAACATCTTCGGCTTGATTATATCAGAGCGGGCACAACGCTTGAAGCATGCACAATAATCAATCTCGTCTCTAAAAGCCTCTTATTATTCTGCTGCTGCCGCCGCTGCTGCAGGAGTAATGAGATTAGGATGTCTTTTCATCATATCAATGTTGAACAAAAGCGGAGTGAGTTAAGCTCAAGTATCCCTCCATGAGCAAGAAGTTACTCACTCTGCTGCTGATATCATCACTGAGGCAGAAGGAAGAAAGAGGGGCAAGAAAGTGATTAGGGAAATACAACTTGTTCTTTTTGATTTGAGTTCCAGAAGAGAGAAGTAGAGTAAAGAAACCAGTGGGAATGAAAAGTGTTTGACATGCATTTCTTTTACCATTTTGAAGATCCTAGTCAGGGTGCCTTTGCCGTCCCCTGCACTGGCCTTCTTGGCTTTAGCAGACTGTGACTTCTGGTCGCCCTGCCAGAGGGAGAGAAGGAAGCAGTGTGTCAAAGGAGTCTTAGAGATGTTCAGCAGGGGATTAACATGGGACTGACCTTTCTACAGAGATCCCCAGATTCTCATTATAGAGAGCAAGGAGACATGAGAAGATCAAATATCAGACCTCTTACTCCAGGGTGTACTTGGGGGTGACAGAGCGGCAGGCTTGACAGAAACCCAGAATATTGGACGAAATCAGCAATTGGTTACGGTGCAATCCAATTTGCCACACATTTACAGTATATCTTTGTTACATATCTGGCATCTTTTTACTCAAGGTTTTTGAGTGAATAATGCAGGAGTTGGATATTCATGGAACTTCTTATCTGGGCCACCAATGCACACATTAATAAAACTCAAATGCAAAGACAGAGCTGTTGTCTTTTGGGAATGCCAAATTGCATTTATATGAACTATGGTGCACTTAAAAGTTACCAAAAGAAAAAGATATACAGATTTTTATTTTTTTTATTTTGTCCTGCCCAAATCATTTCCAAACGGTCTCTAGGAGAGTCTCTTTTTCTGAGCATAATCACACTTGCACACACATGCATGAGGGCCCTAAATGAAGAGCTGATAACGTCGCCTAATGAAGCACAAGGCAGCCTCACTTTAGTCAGCCACAGAGGATTTAAAAAAATAAAACTAGGCTAATTAAGAGCCGGACAATGCCTGTTTTATCAGAACATATACAATACAAGCACATGATATGATAAGTCAGGCTGCAAAGCTACAAAATGGGTATGGTTTATTTGGAAATGGACTGAAGTCGGAAGGAAATGAGGTCGTTATCGCTGATGTATGGACTGATTACAGCGGCTGAAGTGCTTGATGGAGACTAAATGAGAATAGAGGCACAGGCGTTACACTCGAAGGCTGTTCTTCGAGGGTGACCTCACTTGCCCCCTGGGTTTAATTAGGCATGATATGTGTTTCTTTTTAAAACACCTACCAGGCCCATCTTGGCAACTAGTCCTCTCCACTGGATGTGAAGCAAGAGACAAGAACAAAAGGTAAAAGGGAGAGGAGACAAATAGAAATGAGTGTCTTACTCAGCGCAAAGGCAGGATGGGATGGAGAGGAGAGTCCATCCAGGGGGGGGGGGGAAGTCACAGGGTCACAGGGGGGCAGGAGCAGATGAGGAACAAAGGGAATGATGAGGGGGGGAGGAGAGAGGAGCGAGGCTCACATTGAAAAGAGCACACATTTAGTGACATTCTGCAGACGTAGCACATAAATAATTGATTTAATACCAGTCAAAAGTTTTAAATGCATTGTGTTCAAACATTCGGGTTAAATGTTTGAATTTGAATGGTATTTGCATTCGTCAAACTTTATCCAAATGGGTTATTTTGTTTGCACATTTACAGTAAATGGGTTTCAAATAAAAAGTCTCATTACTTAATAATATACTCAAATCACAGTTACTGTCCTAGACCTGCAATATGATAATAATCAGACTTTTAGTCCTATATCCAAACATAATTTAGCATGGAATAGGATATGTTGCTGTTCAAAGGAATGAAGGAGTTTCAGTGCTATAAATGCTTAATTATATAAGGTTTATAAAAAATAAATAAAATAAAAATGTAGACATTTTAACTTTCTATAACACAAAATCCTGGAATTTCAGATTACACTTAAGCTAAAATCCTTGACTTTTGTTCCTTTACACACTTAATGATATTATATATATAAGAGAACATTTGGACTTCAATAGTAGCAACATGAAGCAGACTCACCCTAGACTTGGGAGGGGCAGGGGACACCTGGGAGGAGTTAACCACAGGGAGGAAAGAGATTTGACAGAGTTTGATATAGATCAGAGAAAGTGAAGAAACAAAGATGGAGGGAGCAAAGGAGAGACTGGGGTGGGTAGAGACACTGCAGATGTAGACTCCTCCTGTGAAAGCTATAGTGTATTATGTCATTACTTACGATCGTGCGGAAGAAGCTGACCACAGCGTTCTCTGGTCCGCGCTTACGTGGGGCGGCGGCGGCTTTCTGAGGGGCTGGAGAGAGGGCTCCTCGGAAAGATCCCTGGGAAGGGGGAAGGGAAAGAAACAACAGCCCATACGTGTTAATGCTAATATTAGCTTAAGATAGCATCTGAATTCTTTAGAAATGAGTTTTTCCGCTTGTAAGAATAAATGCATCAAATACAGAAACGTGTGAAGGTCATCCTGTTGCTTGTCTAACTTACCTGTTCAAAGATAGAATTGTTGACAATAAAATACAGTACAAAATGGTTTGAAAATTGTAGCTGGGTCACTTACCTGGAATATTAATAATCAGAGTTGAGTTGAATAATGAATCTGTAGCTTGTGCAACAGCTTCATAGTTATATTTAATTAATTTGGCCTACTATCACTCATGAAAGTTGATGCCAGTGTTGGCACAGAAAAACATTTATGTGCCAACATTTCAGAACGTTTTCCCCCCTATAAACTCTGCAGAGTCAGTAGTGGCTGCTCAGGTGCAGAATTTCTTTTGAAAATGCACTTATTTTCAGTCTGACTACTCTGTGGAAAGTCTGCTGATAACTTCCATCTCAGATTTTTATTGAATTGGAAGCATTAACAGTAGCCTCACGTCCCAGGCCACTCACATTTCACTCATCCCTAACAGATAAAAACCTTTGGCCACAATTCGTTAAAAACTAATTAAAATTCTACAAATGAGCAGTTGAGTTCTTGACAATGAACAAATCAATGCAGTTCATTAAAGAAAGACTTGACAAAGTGTGTGAGTGTTTCAAAAGGTAATTATCCTAAAAAAATTTGCCTAGAAGTACAATATTATTCAAATTATTCAATTAAAAAACCAATGCAAACCCTTTTCAAATTAAAGAAGCTAGCTAGAAGCTAGAGATCCTGACTGACTTATTATTGTACTGCAAAAGCCATAGATACAGGATATATATATATATATATATATATATATATATATATAGCCTATATACATATTTCTTAACAGCATTATTAATTGCTGTCCGGATGTAAAAAGTATTTTAGCAAATACAACAAAATTAATTCTAAAACACATCACCCACCCCAGAATCCCTTATTAACTTACTTTAGCACTGACATTAAAAAGGTGAAAAGTGTAATTATTTTAATACTGCAACCTCAACTTGCAGCCCATGAGAACATTGTAATTTCCACCCACTTAGTATGTTTATTCTTTTTAGATAATGTTACCTCATTCATCCCTTTCTCTAACCCTGTTAATGTAACAGGAAATGGTTTGTGGGACGGAGGTGTGTGTGTGGGGGGGGGGGGATTAGCAATTATGGTTTGAATCCATTATCTCACACCAAAGAACCTTAAGCTTACTAAAAACGGGAAATGTACCCAATATGATAGATATGGTGTTGTCACCTTTACTGTCTTTTATAGGTTTTGTGAAAATGGACCACCGTGTAGGAGACAGAGGAAAAGATACCCTTTGTATTTGACGTCATTTTGTGCATTTTAGCTATACGACTACCACTGTGCGTCAACAGTGACCCTGTGATGTCCAGTTGAATAGGTGCGTGTCTCTGCGTGTGTTCTTGAATCTGTCATGATGTAAGTGATGGGAAACGGAGGCAGAAATGAGAGGGAGGGGAGAAAATAGAGCAGCCTTTGTGGTCGCTGTCGTGCTTTTGTTTGGGAAAAGGACATGAGAAAAGGAAAAGGTTTAGATCAAATAACGCTGGATGAATTCTGCTGGTACTGACTCAATTACCGCCAGTTGTCCCTTTGATGTGAGTGAGTCCCTCTGTATTTTTTCTCATTTCATGTCGTGTTAAAAAAAGCTTCCTCTATCTTTATATTTTCCATTTAAAAAAAAGAGAGCTATCTCTTGTGTAACTGAACTCATGAGGTCATTTCCTGTGTCCTAATGCAAATGCCGTTTCCATTAGCTCCTGGAATTCTGTAAATGATGATTTTCAAATCTTGAGCAGTGACACAGAGGCTTCTTCCAAGCCTGAGCTGATTATCAAAAGTTTCTGTTGCTAAAGAAAAAGTTGTTCAGCTCTTTAACTTCCTCTCAAACTCCGACTGCAGGGTCTTTAAAAAACCGGAGGATCTCAATCAATGATCTTAGTTTGATGTCTGAGTTCAGATACAGTGTGTGTGCGGGTCTGTGGGTGTGTGTGTGTGTGTGTGTGTGTGTGTGTGTGTGTGTGTGTGTGTGTGTGTGTGTGTGTGTGTGTGCGTGTATTGTGACTCCTTTGCTTTGGAGTTTTCTATTTGGTACCATTTCTGTTTTTCTTTAATCATGGCTACAACCATTGTCGAGCATTATAACAAAATATTGAAGAATAAACATTGCTGATGAATTAGAGCTTGTGTATTTTATGGAAATACACTTGTTTTGATGAAGCTAAACTAGGAGAAGGAGAACTTAGCTTAAAATGAAGACAGAGCACCAAGGTAAAACAAATCTAACAGTATTACCCATGCTAGTGTCTTTGTAACGCTGTACTTTAGCAAAGCGGTGCTTTAAGCTACATGCTAACGCTAGCATAGCAACATGCTTAAAATGTGTCTAAATGTTTAGGTTTAAATTAGCACTAAGCACACGCTAAATCTGAGTCAGTTTTGTTGGTATGTTGTCATAAAACAACACAGAAAACTAGACAAATTAAAGTGTGTCCATGAATATTTGTATACAAATCCATCCGAATGCCTCCATTTGTTGTAGAGATATGTTAGTCTGAATCAAGAAGTTCCAACTGATGAATATTGCAATCACTACAGCCTTAAAGTTCACAGAATAATATTACAAGTTTTAATTAATCTAAAAGACATTTATAAGTGACAGACTGGCGGTTTCCCCTGGTTCCAGACTTAATGCTAAACTAACCTAAACATCTCTGGTCTCCAGCTTCGAAATGATCGCATAAGCAATAAAGAAGTATCCAGGGTCTGATCTTAGAAATACAACTAATAAGTGTGTTTCCTAAAATTCCTTTAATTATTATGATATCTCAAATGCTTAAGCTCTCACATGTTTCTTCAAGTGACATGGTTGGGTGAAATAAGGGAAAGTGAGAAATCCTGATTCAGAGCACAGGAAGAGCTGCACATTATTCATGGGCTGGGGCTCATCCCAAAGGACTGGTTAATGATCACAACTGTCTCCTCTGAGGTTAGAGGTCACAGCCTGGCCAGGGATCTGCGTTATTATGGATGATGTTTAATAATTCATCCTCAGAGGACAAGGCTGAAGATCATTTCTCTCAAGATATTTACAAAATAGTCCTAACCAGCGTCCATAGGAGACTGGGAAGATTTGCGATGAGATTTTATAGCTAAACACTAGAAATCTGCACCCTGTAGCACTGAAAGAGAGAAAAGGTTTCTGAAATTCTGGAAATGTCAATACACAAACAGCTGCAGCTCGCTGTTCCCCTCCAAATCAGGTCCTGAGTCTTGAAAGATTAAAAAGGAGGCTGATAGAGCCATAATTGTGAGGAATATTGTGGGGGAAAAAATACATTTTCTTAGGGAGCGTCAAAAATTATGGAAGAGCGGAGTTTAGGGAAGGGGAGGATTATATTATATTTAGGTAAAGGGAAAGTAGTAGTAGTGGCAATTGCTAATTCCACTTATATTAGAACAAACAAATATAACGTTTATATTGTACTATTTTGTTGTGCTTCTATCGTGGCAGCTGAACTCTTTATTTTGAAGGATTTGTTGGGAGTCCATTTTTTTTTCAAGTCAAGGAGAAGTTCCAAACATATATAATAATGTCCTATTATATTGCTCAGCCAACCTCCCTGAAAAAACTTTCGTCAAGTCCTTTAAAGCCTAATTACATCTTGTTTGCTTTGCAGCACATAACCCAATTTAAAAATGAAATACTTGAGCAATATTTGTGCGTACATTTCTTTAACTCTGAGGCTATATCCACAAAGTTTCTTTCATGTATGACTGATAAGGCAGGCCTGGTTTTAATATTCAGGGTTAATCATTCGCAGCCTGTTTTTCTACATCAAATACAATTGTATCCCAGGCTGTTTTTCATTTTGCGACTATTTTCTTTGCCGGGCTGACTTTGTTCTGGGCTCATCTGACCAAGATGCATAAACACATTGTTTATGCTTAAATAGAAATAAAAATAAGCCTGTATCGACTGAACTTCTGATGTTTTTGCTTTTGTAATCCAAGTGAACATGCTGCTGCTTTTTCAATTCACATACTCCAGGAAACAAGAACATTGGTCTTGTGGCGATTACAATGCCCTGCCCTCATAGTGGGCAAACTGTGAGTGAAAAGAGTAAAAGGTCATTTATTTTTCTCTTCTTACCTTTTCACAGGCTCTCACAAACAAGTTCAGACAGTCATACAGTACATTAGATTTAATTCTTTAGAGCACAACCATAGTACTGAATATTAACAGTAACTCTGCTTTCCTTTAAACCTTGTTTTCAAGTACGTATGACATAGACTGTACTCTGGGATATATAGATTGGTTATATAGTCTATAACCTTAAAGGGTGGATAAACCCATTTGTTGAAAAAATGTGTTTTACATTCTTGGTCACTTTTCAAAGTTCAAACAAACCAGTGGCTGGCTGTTACCAGTTGTTAGCAAAGCAGTATAAAAACACATCATATGTTGAGAAATATAACTAGTGTGTTGTTTTTAGACACAAAATAACTTGGTTAATAAAAAGATCCTGGTTAGGGCTAAATTGAGTATGTAGGCTAAGTGACATAGCTATGTACCGAGAGTATGTTGTAACATGGTGATGTAGTAGCTACGCAACGTTAGTAGTAATGTTGTTACGTACGTCATTTAAACTGACAATCTTTGTTTCAAACTAGATATGAACACTGGTCTCGTGGGTGATGTTCTGTGTTTCTTTTTTTTTACCCAAAATGCTTTGTGGACTTCCCCACTCTGTAGAAAACTGACTTCCTCCTTTGCTTCGGCCATAATTACTGTGGCCACTAAAGGTCGCTCTCTAACAACAAACGTCAATATGGTTAGCTTTTTAATTCAGCCGATTGCATTTACGCTTCAAAAATCTTAAAATCTGTGTTAATATGTGGAGATTATTTCGCTGGACATAACATGTAAGTATGTTAAACTATTCTTTTCCTAATCTTATTTTCTGCACTATTCCAAAGTCCAGGGAACCCTGACGATGCTAACATCTGGGTTTTCCTACAAACAATTCATCATCACTGCAGCACTCTATTAGCTACTTTTTTGGAAAAGACAATCTTGTTAAAACAATATATTTCACTTCAACAAACAGAAAAAGAACCAAAAGAGACATGGAGCATGAAAACAAAAACAAAGAGAGCCCTGAGGGTTGTTGTTAAAGAGTTTTAATCAAGCAGTAATCCAAAAAGCTTTAAAACAGGGTTGGGTTAGGAACAGGTCGCCGGTCACAACAGTTCACAACAGATACAAACACTGCAAAGTTGAAGGCGTTATAAAACAGGGATCAGCACAGATCCACTGCTGGTTCAGACCAACTCTCTGACAGGTCGGGACACGTGAACCTGAGGGGTGAGCAAACTGATGTGAGGGGAAGAGGGGGGTGCTAACTCCCCCTCTGCCTCCAAGACACTGGGGGTAGAGGACAGCATCACAAGACGTTTCACTGTGAGCTGAAGCCTGATCTGTACACGGTAATACTGCACTGCATTCTAAACTCAATGAATAATAATAAAACAAATGTTCTGTTCTTTATGAGTCTACATTTCTGATAGAATAGCTGATGCAAAGTTAATTTCCCTCTAATTAGTACATCATCATCCCAGTCATTTGAAATAATCAACTTCAGAAAGCATTCAAATGCCGATTTCTTTTTGGGAGTTGTTTCATGTCCTGAGACTGGGGTGTTGGCGTCATCACAACTATTTATGAAACACCTCGTGCTGACGTATAAGCATTTTCTCAAAGCCCTGATTGGGGCTTGGATTAAAGTCAAATCTGACAAAAGGACATGAATAGCAGAAGGGATCCGTTTGAAAACGTCTCCACAGCTGCCTCAGCTGAAAACAACTCAGCCTTACGCAGATTCACATGCATATTGAAAAGGAAATACTGGTGCAATCTTCTCCAAAACTACTGCCGCAAAGTTTACGTTAAAAGGAGATTCTGTGCGCACTGGCAGATCAGAAACAAAGCTTTGAAAATATCTTCATGATGTTCTCTTGCTGGAAAAATAAGCATTTGCAGCAGAAAGATAGCGCAGCTTGATCTTTTGCTAGAGGCAACGGAGGTGGGGCGAACCTGTCTGTTATGAACACTCATCATTTGAAGGCAAACCCTTGGTGAATATACATAAATATATATATTTGTGCAACTTTGTTTTAGCAAACCTGTCATCAATATACAGAGCAATGTACAATTTTATGGCATAAAGAATAAGAAAAATCAAACAAATACTGCGGTAAATTGTTCACTAGCCTAACGTTGAATGAAAGCTTCATAATTTCTTCTGTTGACATTATTCCCTGAACATTTCACGAGTAACATTTTCCAAAAGCAAAACAAACGTCTGATCAGCAGAAAGATTTGTAGCATACAGTATATATAAAATGTGTTTTTGATCCTGAATCCTACACTGGACACCTTTTCATAGCGGACATAAGGCGAGGGGAGATGCATATGTTATGCTGCTGCAGTGATTTATTTGTAATTACGTTGCTAAACCTGCTGATAAGAGTTCTACAGGCTTTGAACAGCGGGACAGAACAAAAAAAGCTCAAAAATTGAGGGAGGGATATTTGTTGTTTAGTGAACTGTAGGGAAACTCTCCATGTTTTAAATCAGAATGAGCAGAAAGTTGGTATTGAAAAGAGAAAATGTTCCCTTTCAGCTTGTTGGGGGTTTTGGGATTTGGCTTCAGTGTGTTGTCAGTAGTGATCAACCAAAATATCCACATTTGGTGCTGAAGCTTCAAATCCATTTCCTTGCAGTGTGCCCAAACTGGTGCCAGGAGCACTAATGGAACTAAACTGACACTCCAACTAAACCGGGCCATTGTGGTGTTTGGATTTACTTTGGGTCAAAATGCCTGTTTACCAAAGAAACAAACAAAGCCATGCAGGTACAAGTCATTCTAAAGCGATAATTCTGTATTATCACTTACCCGCAATATACCACAAGCCTGTTCTTACTTTATAAAATGCAGGCTCTTGTATATATTCCCAAGCAGGGGATGATAATATGCTCCTACTCTATTATATATATTTGATGATAATATACATCGTATATCTCTTTGATCATTTATAGCATAATGTGATCTGTTTACTTTGAAAGTGACTTAGCGGCTTGCTGTACCGTGCAAACAGGAGAAGTCCCTCCCTGATCACAGATCTGTAAAAGTACCACGGAGACAGAGACATCAAAGAAGCATTATGTACTCTGCTGAGTAAAAAACATCTAAAATAATGTCGGCTATTACATCTAAATGATACAGGCCCGTCTCTTACAACATCATCATTACGGAAAGTACCTAGAAACACGGCTGTTCTTCACTCCAGTTTGACGTCCTCACAAACAAACAGCAAGAAATTCCACCAAATCACGTACACAACAGATATATAAAATTTAACCGAAGAGAAGAAATGCTACCAATGTCAGTACCATTCAAATGAAAGAAAATACACATAATAATATAGAAATGTATCCTTAAATGATTCATTAAGAAATAAAACCAACCCCACCCAAAGTAGCTATCCAGTGTCGACTTAAGCCAAAGTGAATCATAGGACAAAGTCAGACTTTGGTTCACCATAAAAAAACAACGGTAAAATCAACTATATGACACTCTATGTTGCGATGAATTCTGACAGGATCTGGTAAAAGAATCAGAAGTAAAAAGTTTACACGAGAAGGGCTCGAGTTTTCATCTCGCCTCTCCCTGCTTCCTCACCTTGCTCTTCCTCTTCTTGTCCCCTCCGAAGAAGGTTCCGATCTGATCCATGAGTCCAGGGGCCTTCTTCTTCTGGCTTGCGGATGCCATGTTATGTTTGTAGTAGTGGTCGGTATGTGTCAAAAAGTAGGGTTCGTGTTGCTCTCTTAAATGAGAGAGTGAAAAAATAGAGGCGGGAGAAGAGAGAAAAAACAGAGGGAGGGAGGGAACAAAAAGTAGCTAGCCTAGTCTAAGTCCTGTTCGGGGTAGTCTGAGCCGCACTCTGAAGCTCCGCTGTGTTCCTGGATGGTCTGTAGCTCGTCCGATTCAGAGGGTCGCTCTTTGAAGGTGTTATCCTCTCGGCCCGGGGCATCTCGGGAGAAGAGGCGGGCCAGGTGGGGGCGGGGCGTGGCGGCGTCAGGGTCAGCTGTGCTGGCGTCGGGCCAGGGCTGGGGGGGGCCCTCAGCACCCGTGGAGTCAGTCACCGCCGGCTTCTCCGAGACGCAGCCATTGTTCTGGTCCGCATCTGCCTCACCCAGGCCTGCGCAGAAACAACAAGGGTCAACTATGGGCTCACACAACAAGCAGCAGCAGCAGCAGCAGCAGCACAATGGGCTCTTTTCACCAGAGCCTGCCCTTCCTGCTGAACCACACACCAATTACAGTTCACTTATTAACTTGGAATATTTTACCTGACCAACAGGAAATTGTATAATTGTAGATCAGAGCAACTATAAAGGGTTAATTTGATTCCCAAGCAACGTTTTGACTTTGGGTCAAAACAATGTAAGCAGGTGTTCCCAGGTTCATTAGAGAGCTTGCACAAAGCCTTTCCGGATGTATGACAGCAAAACAGTTTAAAAGTGGGTTCATACAATTTTAACAATTAACCATCATCTTTCCAACATATTTAAAAGAAAAAACTACAGACTGGGTTCCTCAAGAGTAAACTATTGTTTACAATCAACCGTCATAGCAAAACTTAATTTTTTCTTCTCAGTTTTTTTAAGTTGTTCAATTAATGTCTGGAAGAAAATGGCATATTATTCAGATTTTGGGAAACTTATAGCTTATTTGCAAAATGTGTAAAAAGAAAGAGTTACAGCGTACCCCTACCCCCCTGAGAGTGTGTGACTTTAAATTAGGACCCGTGGCAAACATGAGCACATAAATGGTTCCATGTATTTAAACACCATAGGTTGAATAACTTTTGTCTAGGTTCCCTAATAAGTTGATATTATTAAAAAGCACTTTTTCAAACAATTATATGAAGTCATAAGGAGGTAATTGGATGTCAATGTCATTACAAATGGAAAAGATAGAATAAAGAACCTTTGAGATATGACAACAAAAGTACGTTTGCAGGATTAAGTTTAAAAATAATGGAATCTCCGTGAAATGCTTCACCACCTTGCTACAGAGTGAACCCTGCGTAGCGCATTAGCTCTTATCTCCCTGCATTATCATGGCTCATTTCTCACTTCGCCCATAAAAAAGCAATGTTCCTATCAGTTCTAGCGGGATGGAAATACAGCTGCTTCTCTAATGTCCACTTTGACAGCTATCCATTAAGTTAGCCCCGCTCCCACAGCGGAGGACATCCAGTGCATTCCTGCCTCCGAAAACAATATCCACCCTGTACTGGCAGAAATGGTGTAGCACTGCACCAGAGAATCTGCATGCTAATAATGGCCCGCACAGAGGCCTGTTGTGGGAGCTGCATAGTTATTACAGAGGAACAATGGGCCCAGTGTCACTAAAATAACTCCTATAAGTATGGATTTTCAGCCCAATGCACGTTCACACTTATCTGATTCTGGACCGAGAGCTGCACGGTCGCTGTCTCCGCGGGCAGAGCTTTGCACGGGGGAGATGCAGATTCCTTACAGTTTCATATGAAAATGTTCCTTAAAATATGCATCTTTAGCAGCAACACCAGCAAAATAATATCGTATTATTTGGTCCAATGAGTTCTTCAGCTTGATTTCCTTCAGGCGGATTTGAAAGTCATGTATCAAATGATACATCGGATACATTTCTGTTCTTTGAGGAAGGAAGCCCCGAGGAGCCACTATGTTTCATACACACATCATTGCTCATGGAACATTTCATGTGGTTGTTGCTGTGTTATCTTCACCATTTATTACCAAGGCAGACTGAAGGGTGATTAACTGTCTCCTGCCAGACAGATACCTGCACTTTCTTCAGCTTTCAGTAGATACAAATGTTGAATGAGAATGGTTTGTCGTCATCCTTCTAAAGTGTTACTGTGAGTAATGTCTTATACAGATCAACCAAAATGTCATCAGCTGCTTGGTTACAAACAGAATGAGAAATGCGTTTTCTTCATTTTCAAACTTTGAAGGAATAGGGATGAGCAGATCTAGGATTTTCTTAGTAGACTGTGGTAAAAAACACATTAAGTAAATTGGGGTGAATTTCCATTGTTGGGACAATTGTCAATATCCTTATGAGTGACTTAAAAAAGGTCTCTAGTTGGCTATTGTGGTAGAAAAGTGCAAATAAAGCTTGATTTAAATGTATTACAGGAATAATGTAAAAAAGAAACGCCTGCTTAAAAAAGATTTGTGGCATATCGGCAATAAGTGTAAGGTAAGTGAAAGTAATTTAAAGAGGCCCTATTATGCTTTTTGTGGTTTTCTTTTCCTGCAGTGTGTTGTTGTGCATGCAAATGGTCTGCAAAGGCTGACATTGCAGGCACAACATAAATATATAATCATACAAATGAGCAACTCTTTAAAGATGTTTAACCACATCTTAATATGCTTTTATCACAATTATTTAGACATCAAATGCTCATAACATCGCATGCATTAGTGTCTGTTTGAACAACTTCTGTAATAAGACATGGTTATTAGAAGGCTGTTATCGGGGTGGTCTCTTTAGCACGTCCATAACCCCATCACCTGCACGGCTGCTGCATCCTGGCCTCACACACCGCACTTCTGTCAAAAGTACTTAGTGAAGTTGTCTCGTTCAGTGTGTCTCATTTCCTCATCATGTCACCCTTGTCAAGGGAAAAAGCTATTTTACAAGCAATTTTCAGAGACTTAAAGTCCTCACTGTAAACTAATAAAATCCTCACAGGGTTAACATCTGCTTTAAGCTATATGCATCAAAGACTTTCTCTGGGCTTCATTTCTCAAAAGCAAAACGGACAACGGATATTTAAAGTGTACATCATAGAACGTGACAACCTTTCAACCTTTTCTCTCCATTTGCCCGAGTCAAATATAAAGGGGATCAGAGCTTAAAAAGAGAAATTCACCCATTTTTCTGTGGATGTCTAATCAGTGAAGCTGCCGGGCAACTATGTTTTTCCATGGTCCTGAACGCATCAACATAAATGTAAATAAAGTCTGTAGAAATAACAGGAAGCAAATAAAAAAAGAAGAATAAATGAATTCTGCAGCACATTGACGTGTTCTGGATGCGGCTCAAAAACAGAACCTCCTTGTTCCCTTGGTTTATAATGCAAACTATGTATGTGCACAAAGGTGAAAATGGCATCCCATAATTTTCATCTGTATTTATTCAAGCAAGATCATACAAAACAAATGCATGCAAGAAGGACTACACTTACCATCATCTCTGATGAGACATCCACATGACAGGTGGCACATTTTCCCTTCAAGATTTGATACTAATCTAATACTAGGTCCTGAAATCAACAAAGTGCCTTATAGCCGTTGAGCACTGCAGAACACATCTCTCCGAACCATATGATGATCCAAGCACATATCTGCATTAAGAAAGTCTATATGCTCTCCCCTGAGTTCCCAAAACTCCTAAAGATGAGATGCAATAACAGTAAGTGGCTCTGGGTTCAGCAGGAAGCAGAGATTTCTCGATAATACACTCCCTTTTGCATAGTTTGTTTATTACGTCAGCAGGTTGCATTTTATGACTTTATTGGCCTTAAACTTTATGTTTAAAATAACCCACACACTGTTTCTCCAAATGTTCCCAGTAGTTTCTTCAGCACTCAGCATGACCTGCCAGTCATTTGAGAAAAAGCTGGCTTGGGATCTCCACAGTGAGGCTCATTAGTGACAGCGTGCATGATAAATGTGTATATAATTATGTGGCATTTCTACAGGGATAGCTTATTTGTTTAAACTATGAATGTCTAGATATATATAGCCTTCCTCAAATGACCACAGCCTCGTTAAACAATGTAAAGAGTCTGACAAATAGCGCATCAATCTTCTTTGTCATCAGTAAATATGTTTAATCACAATGTAGTCGCCTCTCAAGAGGCTGTGGCTGTTTTTGTTACAGAAAAACGTAGAACAAATAATAGAGCTGTTGTTTTTCGGCCAGTCGCCTGCCATGACTCCTCTTAAATAATTTCTATTTATCCATCACCTGTTGCTCGCTTTTCTGAGCCCAGCGGGGCTAGCATCCACCACTAGAATATCAATAAAATACAAATTAGAAAAAAAGACATCTTGACATGGTTGAACTTTTACAGCCCTCCAAAGTCCACAACACTGCAGCATAATACTGAGTGCAGGTCCACCAAATGTGGCTATTCAAAAGGTTATATGCTGATGAGTGACTCCCTCTTATAAGGTCGGAGATAAGTTATTAATGGCGCAGTGAGTAAGGGTTTTAGCTTTCCATTGCACAATCTGACCAGAAGGTGTGTGTGTGATTGATGGGACTGACTCCGCTAGGAATGAGTTTATAATTCTGCCACGCGCTCGGATCCGTACTCGTTTGTGGGAAAACACAAAAAAACCTCACCCAAACATTTTCGTAATGCCTTAAAAGGAAGGATGGTGGACGAACCAAGTGACTCAATCCCCTTGCGTTGCACACAACACTGTGATCTTATTATTCTGGGATTTATAGTGTTATTTGACTTTGTAGTGATTTCATTGGATCTCTGCTTGGATAAGATTGCGTACTCATCTGTATAGAAGAGATAAGACTGACTGATTGGTATCCATTACCCCCCTACCTGCATGGCGCACGGTGCTGTTGATATACTGTGGTTGCCAATAAACGTCCATTAACAAGAAGAAGACTTGGTAATGATCCTGTTATTGCTGCTTGTGATTATCTTCAGCTGTTTTTTCTAGTAAATGCAAAAACAATCCTCCATTAGGAAAATATGTTGTTCGTAAAAATGGACAAAACAGCGTCAATATAAACTTCACTTGGAGAATGATGTATATTTGAGGCATGATTATTTAATATGTGGATACATGAGCAAACTGCGATGGAAGCATTCTAATGTCCTGTTCCCATCGGAGGGAGCTGGACAATTGCCACAGTGTACTGGTTTACAATAACTTGCAAGAGAGAAGCCTGTGGAACTGCAATCAGTGTTATATGGCAAGCTCAGAATACTTAACACTGGAGCTGGGAGGAAAAGATGATTGTGTTAGTCAGGGTTCTCATTGCCTTATGAATGTCTGCATAGATCGAGAGATTGATATTCAGTAAAGTTATGGTCTATCCACCGGAAGTACTACAGGGAGTTTTAAGTATGATCGTTTATGCCTATGGTTTATGCTAATGAAAAGTGATAGAAGATGCCCAAAGTTGTTCTTTTCTCGTCATCAAAATGTCAGCTTGGGCAATAAGAACTGCCATTTTGCACATGTCTGCTGCAAATCTCTCCTCTTGTGAATCAAGGCAGGAGACTTTTCTGTTTGCAGTTGCCTTTTATTAAATCGAATCATTATTATTTTCTATTAAAATGCTGTGAATTTAATTAATGTATTGTCTGTCGTATGGTACTTTTATCTTGGCTCTGTCAATAATTGTATACAACTGTTGTATAATGTGTTTCTTTTGTTCTTTGTTTAATATGCAGGGTTCTTACACCTTTTCCAAAGTCAAATTCAAGCACTTTTCAAGGTGCATTTTCAAGGTGCATTTTCAAGCTTTTCAAGCAGCGTACAGCTGTTGTAAATTACATATTTATATGCACATACTTATACTCAAATGATTATTTCCCTACCTCACATTAAATCAGATGTTCTTTATGCTATAAACAACCAAATGTGTGTTTCGTGATAGCATTCTACATGAGGATGAAAAATTAAAGAAAAGAAAACTAAGTTTAATATTATAAAATGAGTGACCCATATCATATAGTAGACTGGGCATCCCATATAACCTGGCTGAGCCAATATAAAACAATCAGCCAACTAACTTTTCAATAAATTCTTTATTAACATTTTTGAGGTCCTTTTAGGGTGGCAGTAAACATACGGCTCTCCAAGGTTAGGACAAAACCATTGAAACACAAAGCTGATATAAAAAAAAGTGTGTGCAGAGATCCTCTTGCTGTGTAAGAGTTTTGGAGGTTTCCAGGGAATTTTTTTCAGAATATGAAACTTTTATTGCCAAAATCTCCCGATAAATACATGTTTGAAGCTTGTAAAGGGAAGATGACAGCTCTCCCTCGCACTAATGCTTTTACGTAGCGATGCTCCCCCCTCCCTCCCGCTGACATTATGAATATATGGCGAATAGTAATCATAGATAACACGGCAGGGTCCGTTACAGTTTGTTTTCATCTGATTTCAAATAAACAAAGTCTTGGCTTTCAGAATATTAAACTTGTTTCGGCAAATTCAGATGATAAATACAACTTTGAAGCTTGTAACGGCATAATTACAAGCGGAGAACGGAGTAACTTTACGTCAAAGCAGGCATAACAACAGCCGGTGTTTCTCGTGAGTGTTTTCCCCGGGAAACTAACACAATACACACAAACGCAAAAATACACAAACACACACACACACACTCGCGAGCTTCCCACAGACCAGTAATCAGTGTTGGGCAAGTTACTTCCAAAACGTAATATATTACATATTACTTATTACTCTCTTTTGAAAGTAATAAGTTACATTACAATATTACTGTCTCTGAAATGTAATGAGTTACACTACTTTAGTTACTTTTTAGTTACTTTCACCAAAATAACCGCAAAAGAATAGCTAGGTATTTTAAATGCTAAAATGTAGTTTAGTGCAGCTCATTATGCATCCAGTGAAGGGCAATGTTGTATAGCATAACAACTGTGTAGGCCCTTAAGGCTACTAACAACTTGTATTACAGGGCTTAGTTGAATACTCGATTCTGATTGTAAATTCTTAACATGTGACACGTTGTTAATACAGCAGTACAGACCGCTGTCAAGGACTATAATGAAGGTTAACATATTGTAAATCAAGGCAAATATTATTTAAACCATGCTCATGGTTTGAAATGGCAAACATTGAAAGGCAAAAGTATTATTAAAACCATGTAGCCTACTACATCATCACCTTGGTCCCATCATATACGCTGGGAAGAGAATATTTACTGTGCTTGAAAACTGGTATCACATCATCATGTGAGGTTGAATTTGTGACCTGGAGAACCTTTCAGCTGCAACATCAGCTCGTTGATAATAAGCTTGGGATATGAGATATTCTTTTAGCCATTCGTGGTGAAGGCATCTGTGCTATTGTATGCATTATTTTTGACCCAACATTTCTAAAGGCATGTCAGAATATGGTACTATTTTCACATGAATATTCTAGCCATTGTCTATTTTTATACCACAAGCTGCAAAATGACTGCCTTACCCCACTGTACAGGCGGGTAGTTGTTTAGATATACCTGGCACCTGCGGGCCGCAGAGGGGCGGCGTAGTTTCGGGTGACGAAGACTGCTGCTCCGGGGCCGGCGAGTCAGGCGGGAGTAAGCTAGTGTCCACAACGGAGGGTAACGTGATGTCCGCATCTGACCTGTTGCTACTGTCTTCAGTAGATGCAGTGTTGCTGGCGTTTAGTGATGGTTGCTTTAACCATTTTCGTATAAATGATTATCCACAGATCAGATGTGTGTCACTGCTGTGGAAGCACTTTGGAAATGATGCACGCGCAGCGGAGCAGGTCACGCGCACCTGACACAATTTGTTGTTAGTATTTTTCGCTACGTTCTCTTTTTTGAATGGTTGCATAACGTTCAACTTCCCCGAAGATCTCGACGCGAAGCCTGAAGGGTAAACACCAGGTTTACTAATCTACCCGCACAATTTGTCCGGGTGTCGGAATGTCTCGCTATGTTAGTACATTCTTAAAAAACAAAACACCATTTAATTTCGGGTTAAAATGTGTTGTAACTGCGTTACTGAGCATTGTAACGGGTAATATATTCCCCACATTTCATTAGTAATGCGTTACATTACTTCGTTACAGCAAAAAGTAATATATTACTGTAACTTCGTTACTTGTGTAACGCGTTACACCCAACACTGCCAGTAATACAAACGAAAACATGTTTCCTCCGTTAGAAAGCTAGGAATATCCTCTTTCCAACAGTGTATAACTCAAAATGTGTCTTCGTGTCAATGTGACTGACTTCGATGGAGCAAGTTTAGGCACAAAAAAATACTACCAGTAGAAATACATTGCTTTTATGTGCTTCATCCTCTGAAAACCACAGGATGGCGACTGTCGCACATACTGACATAGCATAGGTACGCTCCTTTTTATTATTGTCACCTGCATAAGCAATTATCCCACATCGAGTTCGCTAACGTTACTAGCTTAAACAAACGTAACATGCAACGTTAGCCTAATCCAAAATGCTCTACTACGGCTTACCTTTCATATGGCTCGTCAGCGCAGACTCTCCCATCGCGAATAATTGAAATTCTTTGTGGCAAACTGTGCAGAAGGCGAATCGTTGGGTTGATCCTCGTTTTAGCCACAGCTTGTATTTCTTTTCGGATAGCCAACGCTCGTTAAAACAGCAACCTCCTGGCATACTGTCATTCTCTCATCAGAAGGCCCAGGTCACACAAAATAAAACACTTGCAGGTCGCGCGCATAGCGCGGGAAGGCCGGAGCGGAGCTGTTTTATGTAAAAGCGAAGCAACTAAGCTCGCTCCGACTTCTTTATTTTCTTAATCTAAAAAGCGAACTATTCAGTCAGACAGCAATTTATTGTAAAAGTAAAGCATTTACAATTTCAAGCACTTTATCTCAAATCCAAGCACCATTCCCAAAATTCAAGCACTTTTCAAGTCATGAAAACACCTCGTAAAAATTCAAGCATTTTCAAGGATTTCAAGCACCCGTACGAACCCTGAATATGTTATGAAGCACTTTGAATTTGCCTTCTTTGAAAGTGTTATTAATGAACTTGCCTTTTTTATTGTTGTTTTTTGTATTCAATGTTTAATTCAATATATTTAACAAAGGACGGTCGAAAATGTCCTTTCTCTTATGCAACAAGCAATTTTGCTCACAGCAATTTGTGACATTTTAGCAGTGTATTGAATGCAGCAGAAAGGCAGAGCTGAGTACTTTTTAATATCTGGATATTGAGGGCAGGTAATAACATTTTTCAGATACAACAATATCATGCAAAACTAAATGTTTTATTACAAAACAATGTTGCAGCTAGAGAGGATACCTACAAAGAAAATAGCCTCAGATGCAACCATAGCCGTGGGAACATGTTTCAAATGGGGGGTGCTGTGGGGATGACACCAGGGCTGGTTCTGACCAATGTGCTGCCCTATAGGCAAGATTTTAGCTGGCAATGATAAACCTTTACAAAAGACCAATACACTCCAAAAAGATAAACATATTGACATGGTGGACAGCTTATATAAAAAGGCTTCAAGTGTATTTAGTATTATAACATGTTTTAATTGGGGGGTGGACTTCACATCCTCTAGGGGGGTCCGGGGGTGCCCCCCCGGGAAGATATTTTTAACATTTTAAAGTAAAATGCTTCAATCTGGTGCACTTTGAGCGCCCAATTACTAGAGACTGATCTCAGGGATACAACTCTAAAACACCCATATGAAAAGATCGGTTTGCATTTTATTAATCAAATAAGTGTGAACATAACCAATAACCTACCATAGCCAATAACAAATACATGTAACTTATTTTATTTTTGTTGTTCATTCATATCTTATTTGACCAGTTAACATTTATTTATTTATGCATATTTTTAAATCTCTCCAGTTTAAACGATATTTTTTGGTTTACTGCCTTATAGTATACATTGGAATGATTTCAAACCTGTTTTTATTTATCCTAATAATTATAAAGGTGTGCCTTGGAAATGTTTGTTTACATAAATTGTGATCAAAACTTTTGAGACTCACTGAGATCATTTAGACTAAAGTCAACTATCGAAACCCTCAGAGCAGTGTTGTAGTCAAGTCACCAATTCACGAGTCCAAGTCACTCTCGAGTCACCACTCTTCGAGTCCGAGTCACCAAGGGAGAGTCATAGTCGTGTCAGAGTCCAAGTCCGAGTCACCCAAGGAGTGTCCGAGTCGAGTCCAAGTCATCACTACCTGTGTTCGAGTCCGAGTCCAAGTCCAAGTCGCCCAAGGAGTGTCCGAGTCGAGTCATCATTACCTGTGTTCGAGTCAGAGTCCAAGTCCGAGTCACCTCAGAAGAGTCCAAGTCAAGTCTGAGTCACAAGTCTTCATGTATTAACCTTCGTGGATATATGTTTTGAAATGTAGCTGCTCCTCTACATTGCTTTTATCCTGTCATGTTATAGTAATCTGTCTATTGAACTGCTGTGAAGCGAGTTTGGCTACAATTATTGTAATAGGTGCTATACAAATACAAAGCTTATTACTAATATTAATATTATTATTATATATAAATAAACTATATTTAAAATGAGTTACCTTTTAGAGAAGTGATTATATTTGTATGCCAATATGTTCCTATGGTAAAGTTTTCGTTTTGCACTTTTATTTTGATAGTGATCGGGACTCTTATTTTGAAGGAACTTTTACCGGTTAAATCGGTTTACCGATAAAGATTTAGCCCCAGAAAGCACATGGCTACTTAGCATGCACAATTACGTCATTCTGTATGTTAAGTAGCCATGTGCTTTCATGTTATCGGTTGAATCTTTATTTATTGATTAGATCACGTTACTCTGATGATAGTGTTCAAGACAGCCTATATGTCTGAACTCGATCCTTAGAGTAATGTGTTACGGAGCCTTCTCTTTGTTTCCACATAACGAACATTTTGAGCTGCTCTTTTTCAATGTGGAAGCAGAATGTGTGAAAGCATGGGGTGAAAAGGGTGTTATCTTTACTTAATTATGAATGTTGTTACATCAAGGCTGAAAATTCGTGTTTTTTTTGGTATTCTTTTTGTATTATATTTGTATTTAATCTTGTGGAAGTGCAGATCCCCTGTCCTCCACCAGGGGGTGCTGCAGCACCCTCAGCACCCCTACTTCCCACGGCCCTGGATGCAACATTTGAGTGCTGCGTTTCTATAGAATAGGTTCCCTAAGAATCTCTGCTCCTGTTGTAGTGACTTTTTAAATTGGGCCGCTACTTAATGTCTAAATTACAGTCGATCGCACAGTGACTTGTTACTTTCATGACTGCATTTCGCCTTTGGTTTAATATCAACTGCCATGGTTTAGGCAATACATCAGCACCCTGCCGAGCTTAATAATACCCTTGGCAAACCTAATCCATTTTTCAATAACTGCAACTGTCAGTGCTGCTCTGACATCTTAAGCCCTGACATGTGTGCTCTGACAGCTGTAGAAACTACAGACGGGTAGTAATTTGTTTTTTACTTCTAGTCTGCGTTTTGATGACCAAATGTACCTCACGCAGATCCTAGCATACTCATGGATACGCAGTGTATAATTTGGGCTTCAGACCTTGTGTTAAATATTTATAGTATGATGTTAAGTCATTGGAAAGGTGAAAACTACCAATTTCAATGTGGAGACATATGGTTGAGTGTTGTTTTGTTGACATTAGATTGGATTGATTTGCTTCCAATGGAAATTGGTTGGGAACAAACCAATTTGTGCCAAAAGCCAATATCTAACATTATATGTGTCACGATCTGTCTGTGTTGTGTTTTGTCTTGTCTTTTTCTGTCTTTGGTTTCATGTTTTATTTTGAAGAGTGTTCACCCACTGTCTTGCCTGTCGCTTTCTGTCCGTTTTCCCTCCTACCTGATTACCCGATTGTGTTCACCTGGTGTCCCTGTGTTTTCTCCTCCCTCCTCACCTGTGTCTTGTTTGTGTGATTAGTCTTGTGTGTATTTAAGTTGTGGTTTTTCTGTCTGTCATTGTTGGTTCATTGTTTGTCTTTGACTGTGTTCACGGGTTAGTGAATTTTTTCAGTTTATTCTGCATTTGGGTCCTGCCTGCTTCACTCAACCCTAACAATATGTGAAAATGCAAAAACAAATGTATTCTTGAAATCTGGCACAGACATACTTTGGAGGATGTATCGTAGAAAGCAACCTTGATATAAGACCACTTTTATTAATAGTTTATGTCAAGATATTGGAATTATAAAAAGGAAAAAAATGCTTAATAGCGATACAATTTCATCTGTATTTTGTGTGATTTAGAGCCCCCTACAGTGCAGAGTACAATTTACTTATACTATATGGATAGCTTTAACGTTTCACTAACATTTGTTTTGATGACATTCACAAATAGGTTTAGAATATTAAAAAAAAGAAGGGATAAGCTTTTAATGTCATCATTTTAGTGCTTTTTAAGATGCGCAGAATAAAGCTGGGTTAAAAGGCAAAACATGACGCTGCATGTATCCTTTTCTTCTGTATATAATACATTAGGTTATGAAAAGAGAACTTGTAAACAACACTAATGTCCAATTACCCAGTAGTCTGACTCATAACACTGTAGAGACAAGCAGGGTTCAGCTCTTTGTTATGCCTCCTTTATACATAATATATGTATTCATGAGTTGAAATCCCTAGATAAAGCCTGTCCATCACTAGTTTTAGCAGAGGAGTCCTCAGGCCACCAGAAGAGAAGACAGTAAGGTAAGAATCTGCTGCGCTCGCTCAGTCCACCACATTGCCTGTCTTTATTAGCAACAAAACATACTGGCCTCATTCAAAATATCTTTTCAGTGCTTCTTATAATGTAGCAAAGATTACATTTCAGTCTGAGGGTGACAAGAAAAAAGCCTGCTGCCTCATTATGATTAATTCAACATAACAAGTCGAAGATATTCAAATGAGAAATAAAGCAGCAAGATGCCGATAATGTGATAAATAAATAGGATCATTGGTTCTGCAAAAATGACCATAACCACAGATGTCTCCTGGGTTAAATTGTAAGGTGCAGAAAGTAAAAACTGATGTGTTCAGCAGAGATATTCAGCGGCCTGCAAGAGGGGAAAGATCAGCCTCCACATAGGAAGAGGTATGCAGGGAGTGGGACTTGATCTCCTCATACTTCCTCCTCTTCCTTGTTGTGAAGAGAATGTGTAGCTAGCTTTGTGACAACAACAAGGCCTGTGGTAGGACCGAGGGACAGAAAGCATTCCTCTGAAAAAACATCCATCGCTATGTGGCTTTGTACCAAACCTCCCAGCTGGGGGCGGGAATCCTTCTGCTGCTGCATTCATGGTGGATCTAAAGCACCCACAAGCCTTGAGGAAAAAGCCTCTCTCTGTTTTTGGAATCACAACTGGCATTCAGGACGTTAGTCCTCCACAGATTGTTCTGGACAAGATAAGAGCCACTCCCTTCTTGTATAACCCCGGCCATGGTCATGACCTTTAGTCCTCACAGAATGTATATCAGGAATGGACATTTACATCGTGACCTTAACCAAAGGAAGAGGTCAACTTTGTGGACGATACCACCTTGTTTTTCAGGGACCAGAGGCTGAATAACATACTTTTTAGGTGACAAAAAGGTTACAATGAACTTTTATGAACAGAGTACTGACTGTAAGACAAAACACATTGTTTTCTTGTTCTAGTATTAATTTGGTGAACACCAATAGAGGCGGACAACACTGTGGTATCGGCCTGTCAATTGCTCCATTCTCGTCTATTTAACTCTTAATGGGGCCATCATTTACTATCTATTGTGACCGTGTATTAATGTTTACTGAGGTCATAGACTTCTATACAATCAAACCCATTTTTGCAACCAGAGGAGTCGCCTAAAGTGTTTTCAAAGCCATTTAAAAGAATAACACTTTGGCATTAGCTTTTCTTTGCAAAACTGAAACTTGCCACTTGTATTCCAAGTAAAAAAACACCACTCTACCTCTGTTGTGCTGATTCAAGAGGAGTCTACACTTTATTTAGCGCAACATCTCTTCTTCAGCATGTCAAAAACAAAACAATTTGGATTTCTCAAGCAGCATGCTGAGAATTGCCTCGATTAGTATTCTTTGAGTGTTGGAGGCTCCATCAGATACACAGCAGAGCAAGAGCTGTAAAGCAGCTCTGACACGGCTACTGTATTTAAGAAAAGCCCTGGCATCTCACCACCAACAGCTCTTAGATTTGATTGATGTACAGGCAAAGCTTTTTTTTTTTGTATTTCAAATCCCTTTTTGTATTCAATTTTTTTCAACACCAAACATGAGCGGTTTCACTCTTGATATTTTACTCCAATTTCTATATTACAAAATAATTGACAAGAGAGTTCCATATGATGTGCCATATTGGCTTGTTGTAGATTTTATAGATAATATGAGCAGGTCTAACTAGAAAATAGTGAGGAAAGCCATTTCCATATACACTTGCTATGTTCTACCAATGGTCAAAACCTCATGGATATTAAAATACAACATTTATAAAACAGGGATGGGGAGCCAAATTTCACATTTTATAGGTAGGGTCTATTATCTTTTTGGTTGATATTAAGCATCATTTAAATTATTAAATTATTCCATAGGTGACTGACACTCATATAGTTTTGTCTACTTATGAATTTGTTGATTATTTGGCATATCTGTGCAAGAGCAGCAATTTAAACCTTGTTTACTAGAGATGGGCTTTTACATTTCTTGAAAATCAGTCATTCTGTATAAAAAAAACATTAAAAGCAGACTAATGAACTAACGGAATCTAAGTCAAAATGACCAATTAGTCAACTAATCGACGAAGGAGGCAGCAAAACTCGACAAATGACTAGTCTCACTGTGATTTATGGATTAATGGCAGTAATACATTTGACTGTGATTTGAGATTAATACTTTCCTCCAAGCTCACTAATGAATCTAAACTTCAGTTCAGTCTGCTTTATTTGTACAGTACCATATCTCTGTAATGACAGAAGTGTTTGTGAAAGAGGATGAGGTATTTATTGACAGCTGTATGAATGGGGGGTCCCAAGTGGGACAGCACAGAAGAAGAATAGAGCTCAACATGGGCCGATGCCATCTGTGTAGTACTAAGGGATGTTTCCTCACCCATGAAGACACGCGAGGCCGAAACACATTTATACACACTTCAACATGGCAGTGGACATGATGTAAGCCAGTCGAATGCTTGTGTCAAAGGCTCTAACTGAGACATTACACTTTGTTTTATTCTGCGTGATCACTGGCACAGGAAACGTATCATCCTGGGAGCATGAGTCCCAACACAACCCTGAAACATTCTGCTCTGTCAGGCTAACAAGACCTTAAGAAGGTTTCTCAGAAGGATTGTACATTGGTAAATCAGTAGTCTAAATAAAACAGGATGGTACAAGCCTACAAAGCTCTGAGCAGCTCTCTGAACAAGACCTAACAGAGTGTTGGAACACATGTGAATAAAGTATTGCTGTGGGACACCATTTGCTGGTGGATTCTGATTAGGGTTGCAAAATTCCGGGCATTTTCAAAGATGGAAACCTTCCACGGGAATTAACGGGAATAAGCGGGAATTAACGGGAATTTATGGGAATAAACAGGGAATTTTCAAAATTGAAGGTTGGCTCTTCATAGGGAACTTAAACATAGTTGGGTAAAGTATATTTTAGCATAATCTTGACTAAAACAAACGGATGCCATTCAAGTACACTTGAATATCCATGCCATAGCACACTGCTTATTGCATGGCTATTGAGACCACACAAAGGTTCGCAACAGGCTCACAAATGTGAGAGTGGAAAACTGGTTGGCATTCGGGCAAACCTAAGGCTCTTTGAGCCTGACACAGAACCATCCTCAACAAGGCTGGACAGTGACACTGAAGAGGAAGACTTACGGCCCGTTTACACTACAGGCATCAAAAAATCTTGAAGCTGGGCGTGTCTGAAGCTTGGCGATTTTTTGCGAGCAACGCGACCAACCACCAATCACATGAATCTCCCGCCCCCGACATACAAAACAATAGCAAATGTTAAAACGAAGTAAACTGGATATAAACTCTCAAAACAGGCGAAAAACCTACCAGTTTCACCCACTGTCTCTGCCACCTCCCTCCATGCCTGGTTCCTCCGGTTTGTATCCCGGTAAATAGTTCTGGTCGTAAAGAACCGGGTGATTTGCTACCGTAATATCTCGTTTGGAATATGAGGAAATGAACTGCGGTCTGGCTCTCCCAGCTTGCACGCGGTTTGATTGGCTAGCACTTGCACTGGCGGGATTTGCATAAACAGGATTTGATTGGCTGATGCCAAGCATCGTGCCGATAGACGCTCGTGATGCTTGCAAAGCCATGCCATGCTCCCCACAATGCAGTTCGGCGAAGATTAAAAATCTTCTACGTCACCCCATTCAAAGTCAGAGTGTGATGTTGATGAGGCCCAGGAAGAGCCCATTGACTGAAAGGGTTTAGCAAAAATGCAGAGGATTGCTGGAAGGAAGATTTGCATGTTTAATGGGATTTTTTCGGAGGGAGAAGGGCTCTTTTCATTTAACATTTTGAATGGGACTTTGTGGGGATTTTTGGATGGGGGGTGCATTTTTGTTCATTTTTTAATGAGTGGGGTTGGGGGGGGATGAGTAATTTTTAACTCAACATTCCTGTTTTCGTTCTTCAATGAAACAAATAATTTTTCAATAAAATAATTAAAACTTGTTCTTTTCTACTTAAAAACAAAAAATTAAAAAAAAAAAATCTGTTGAAATGTCATGTTTTTTTTGTTTAATTTTGAATCAAATATTCCCAAAATCCCCCAGCTTAACTTCCCATGGAAACTTTCCGGAGATTTACCGGAAACTTTCCGCCCCTTTGCAACCCTAATTCTGATACTGCTGGGTTGTTCACATTAGCACTGGAAATAATCTTGGGCAATATGATGACAAACAGAGATAACAGGTGCACAGAAAAAGCAATAAGAAGCCATTTTGTTCCAACACCAGTATCAGAAATGCTTCCAAGTCTAAATGCTGGATAGGGTATCTGTTAGGGCTGAACGATTAATCGATTTTAAATCGAAATTGCGATTTGAAATGATGCGATTATCAAATCGCAAAACCTGCGATGTCTTTTACATTTTTTGTTGTTGTTGTTTTTCTTGTGTGTCAGTCATCCACACCAATCAGAAGTGCTGTGCTTCACATGTACCAGCCATTGTTAACCAATCAGAAGTGGCCCATGATAGAAGGTGATAGACAGATTGATCCAATCATCTGCCAAGTATTTTTGAAAGTGCCTGTCCTTTCCAAATGGCTTTCAATGGAGCTTTCCTAGATGGTTTTGTGAAAATAAACATCTGAGTTAGGTTAGTAATGCTCCATCACATGTTTCACATCTATTACAGGGTGAATCTTAAACTGAAGCTTGACTTTAAAGCAACCCAACGGAAGTTTCATGTAAGTTTAATTATTTCACTCGTAGCTCGGGCTGCGGGGGTGCTAGAGACGTGAGCACGTTGATGTGACCTTCCTAGCCGGAGATATGGCCGCATTTTACAATAAACTTCCGTTGGGACGCTTAAAAACAAATATCGCAAATCGAATCGCAATATTTGTCCGAAAAATCCCAATTAGATTTTTTTCCAAAATCGTGCAGCCCTAGTATCTGTGATTATGCAAGCCAATGTACCGGGCTGATATCACTTTATCATATCATTTACCAGTCCTTTTACTCTACAGAGAGGCACAGATGTCGCTCACTATCTTTGTGGATGATAGCAACTAATTCACAGCTTTAGACACCTGCTGATAATGGAATATATATATATATATATACAACAAATATATATATATATTACAGTCTTACTTTTCCAACGCAAAAAGACTCAAATTCACACTTTTCTGGTAATCAATACATATCCGATCTACTCAAATGCATATATTGGCTCAATATAAATAAGGTAATTGAGATTAATTGCTGAGGCAACATTTGGCAGTGGTCAAGGCTATAGGTGATCACATACTTGTGTCTGGTGAAATTAGGAATACAAATGCATCCCTAATTGCACAGAAGGACCACTTGGTCAACTGTGCTCATTCAAGCATTATAGTGTATTATAGTCAATAGTCACAGTGGTCTCTCCCAGCTGTGTTAAATAAGCAGTTGATGTTTCTCTGTTTGGCTTCTGTCAGAGTGTTCCCAAAGATAAAACCAAACGTGAGCAGTGAAGCAAAGTTTGGGCGCCACTTGAGAAAGAATCTAATGCCAGGTGTGAAATGTAATCCTTCTCAACTGGATCTTCATAATCTGTATGTTTCTGGATGGAACACGTGGGGTCTCATTAAGTTGTTATCTTCCGACAGGGAAAAGGACTCCAGTTCATATTGTCTGACATATGGGATGCAATGGCTAGGGTAATACTTTTGTACTCTGTTCGTTACCAATCATCCCCTCCCCTTGGACCCCTGTATCCACGGACACAGCTGCTAACACACATACACACTCAGTGATTGTGCTGCCAGATGGCTGAAGCAAGATGACGTGGCCTCCTGAACTCATGGCAACATCGAGGCTCAATCTCTTACAACATGGCACTAAGACACGCAGACTCAGAATGCCCAGATACATGGTGTTGGTTTGTCATCAAATCAATAAGATGCAGACCATAGGCAATGCACATGCCTGTTTATCAAGCATAGCATAAATAGATAAAAATGTGCATGCAGAACATGTTTTCTGGAATCTTGAGAATGATCCATCCATTTGCAAGTTAGAGCAAAAGCCAGTAAGAAAGGGAAATAGATAATAGGCGAGAGTAAGAGGTGAGAGGGGGGAATCCGAACAATGGTGTGGTCCAGTGATGGAAGCTGCCCTTTAACAATCAGGGCTTTTGAGAGGAAGGAGAGGAGGTGCTTCGTGTTGGCAGTGCCAGAGCCCGTACCAGCAAGTGTAAGCCTCGGCCAAAGAGACAAATGACTGAGCCACTGCACTTATATTTGTGAACAGCTGATAGACAATTGCACAGCAGAGGAACACACTCATACATATTCTCATTACTGGTTTGTATGCACTGTCAGCATTGATTGCACAATCCCATTCAGAATTTAGAGCACATTTACATAGATGCAAATCAGCAAAAAGATTTCTTTTTGAGTGTGGATTCAAATGACCAATGGATTTTGAGGGTTTATTAGAAGTCAAACAAATACTTGTGTCAGTCCGAAAGCTTTTAAATGGGATATTTCAATTCAATACCAGTCAGTTTTTTTGTATATATTGGTTATTGTGTTTTTATTTGCACACATATATTTAATATACATTTGTTTTTATATTCGGGCTTGTGGTAAACAGTATTTCAATCTCTGTCTGTACACACAAACTGAAAGATTGACAATACAGTTGACTTTGACAGTTTTAGCAATAAGGGCCAACTCATTGCTGACTATATAAGTATGAACAATATGGTCAATATAAATAAACCATATTTTATTATAAGAGTATTTTAATCATTAACATATCCTGTTGTTTAAACTTACAAGACTCTACAATTACCTTCAGCTCTATGGAGCGTTTTATTGTTTTTAAGCAAAACATTTTAGTTTTTACTGCCTGCACCTTTACAGCTCAATCTACCCGCTCTGGTCATCAGTGTTTAAGAGACCTCTCCAATACCAGTCAACAGACCAGGGATAATAGCAACTAGCTGGTGAACGTAGTGTAGCATTGAGCGTAACTGCTAAAGACGCAGTTGGTGGAGACCAAAACAGAACTCAAAGGGGAATAAATACAGGACTTAGAGTATATTCTACGGGGTGGATATAAGTAGGAATCCTAATTAATTATAATGTTTCAAGCTTTAAAATGTGATAAAATGTCTCTGAAATGACAACTGAGGCATCTACGATGATCACCAACGGGAATTGCGTTTTTGATGGAAAGAGTTATTGCCCTTAGGTGACAAAGCGCATTATTGCATGGATTTATACAGTGGGGCAAAAAAGAAAAATTTAGTCAGCCACCAATTGTGCAAGTTCTCCCACTTAAAAAGAAGAGAGACGCCTGTAATTTTCATCCTAGGTATACCTCAACTATGAGAGACAAAATGAGAAGAAAAAAAAATCCAGAAAATCACATTGTCTGATTTTTTAAGAATTTATTTGCAAATTATGGTGGAAAATAAGTATTTGGTCACCTACAAACAAACAAGATTCCTGGCTCCCAGACCTGTAACTTCTTCTTTAAGAGCCTCCTCTGTCCTCCACTTGTTATCAGTATAAAAGACACCTGTCCACAACCTCAAACAGTCACACTCAAAACTCCACTATGGCCAAGACCAAAGAGCTGTCAAAGGACACCAGAAACAACATTGTAGACCTGCACCAGGCTGGGAAGACTGAATCTGCAATAGGTAAGCAGCTTGGTGTGAAGAAATCAACTGTGGGAGCAATTATTAGAAAATGGAAGACATACAAGACCACTGATAATCTCCCTCGATCTGGGGCTCCACGCAAGATCTCACCCCGTGGGGTTAAAATGATCACAAGAACGGTGAGCAAAAATCCAAGAACCACACGGGGGGGACCTAGTCAATGACCTGCAGAGAGCTGGGACCAAAGTAACAAAGGCTACCATCAGTAACACACTATGCCGCCAGGGACTCAAATCCTGCAGTGCCAGACGTGTCCCCCTGCTTAAGCCAGTACATGTCCAGGCCCGTCTGAAGTTTGATAGAGAGCATTTAGATGATCCAGAAGAGGATTGGGAGAATGTCATATGGTCAGATGAAACCAAAATAGAACTTTCTGGTAAAAACTCAACTAGACGTGTTTGGAGGAGAAAGAATGCTGAGTTGCATCCAAAGAACACCATACCTACTGTGAAACATGGGGGTGGAAACATCATGCTTTGGGGCTGTTTTTCTGCAAAGGGACCAGGACGACTGATCCGTGTAAAGGAAAGAATGAATGGGGCCATGTATTGTGAGATTTTGAGTGACAACCTCCTTCCATCAGCAAGGGCATTGAAGATGAAACGTGGCTGGGTCTTTCAGCATGACAATGATCCCAAACAAACCGCCCGGGCAATGAAGGAGTGGCTTCGTAAGAAGCATTTCAAGGTCCTAGAGTGGCCTAGCCAGTCTCCAGATCTCAACCCCATATAAAATCTTTGGAGGGAGTTGAAAGTCTGTGTTGCCCAGCGACAGCCCCAAAACATCACTGCTCTAGAGGAGATCTGCATGGAGGAATGGGCCAAAATACCAGCAACAGTGTGTGAAAACCTTGTGAAGACTTACAGAAAACGTTTGACCTCTGTCATTGCCAACAAAGGGTATATAACAAAGTATTGAGATGAACTTTTGTTATTGACCAAATACTTATTTGCCACCATAATTTGCAAATAAATTCTTTAAAAATCAGGCAAATGTGATTTTCTGGATTTTTTTTCTCATTTTGTCTCTCATAGCTGAGGTATACCTCGGATGAAAATTACAGGCCTCTCTCATATTTTTAAGTGGGAGAACTTGCACAATTGGTGGCTGACTAAACACTTTTTTGCCCCACTGTATAGTGCCTTTCATGACACCCAAGCTCGCTTTACAAAGAAGAACAGGAGTAGAAACAAACATAACAAAAACAAAAGGCAGTCAGACAAACAGTCAGACAGACAAAACAACAAATAGATTAGGGGCCAAAGGCCTTAGCAAACAGATGGGACTTGAGGGCCCTTTTGAAGTGGTCAAGCGTGGGGATGTTGCGGATCTCCGAAAGAAGAGCGTTCCAGGGCATAAGATCGCAGTAGCTATTATTTTTTGTGTGGAATCACCAAATTAATGTACAGGTCTAAACTGCTGGTGTAAAGACTTCTCTTTCTCTAAGGAGGTGCAGGGATACAACTGCTTTGTCATGCAAAAAGAGCAGTTTGACACTACCCACTTGTATATGATAAAAAGCTTGACCTGATTTTCACTACCTTTAAATCCGGACTCAATGATCCCATGCCTGGACTGAATGTTCTAATTTGCATTTCCAAGCATTAAATGGATCCCCTAATGCAGGGGTGCCCAACCAGTCGATCGCGGGGAGATTCTCAGTCGATCGCGAGATGTGTCTAACAATAGAACAACAATATTCTGTTTTATCGTTAATGTCCTATAACATAATCTTCCTGTGCCAGAATAATGCACTTGAACGCATCAAAGCTTTGTGATTGGCATGACCCCATGTGTCGGGGCGTGGCTGGTGGACAGTGGGCACTAGTTAGCTGACGTTGTCCGTGGCAACAGGAGTGACAGTCCGCACACACACAAGACCGCAATTATGGCAGAAGCAAAAAAGCTCAAAATATATCATTTTCACTCCGAGTGGGACGATGATTATTTTGTTATCTATTCCAATTCAAAGTCCATCTGTCTCATCTGCAATGCGAGCGTGGCTTTATCAAAGAAGGGTAATTTAGGAGCGGCATTTCAAAACAGTGCACAAACGCTACGAGACGGAATTCCCTCCTAATTCTGCCCTACGCTCCCAAAAGGTGAGGGGCCTGAAAGGACAGCTAAATGCACAGCACTCCATTTTCACCAGGCCAAACAACAAGAGCAACGCTGCTACCATAGCATCTTATCGTGTCCGTCATTTTCTTGCGAAACACATGAAGTCTTTCAAAGACGGCGCAGTTGTGAAAGAAGCATTCCTGGAGGCTGCAGACGCTCTTTTTAGAATATATTTAAAAAACAACTGCCTGTTGTTGAAGATCTGCTGCCTTCTAATCATGAATTATTTGGAAATTAGAATGTGAATGAGTTATAGGCCAGTTGTTTTGGCTTTATTAAAGAATAAAAGACCATGCAACATACAGTATTTAACTGTTCAATTTTGAATATAAATAGCTAATCTGTGAGACTATGCCTTAGAGCAGGGGTCGGCAACCCGCGGCCCTCGAGCCGCATGCGGCCCTTTAAGCCCTCCGCTCTGGCTCCCTTGAGCTTAGACAAAAATAAAAAAGAAATAAAATAAAAGTATTTGTAGGACTATTTATATTTTCTTGCATGGTTGAAAATGTTTCGTATCTTGTATTTTGAGGTGATACTGTGACACATAAATAAAAAACAAAACGGTTTTAATTAGGTCAACTAAAATATGCGTCACATCCTGCTATGGTCCCGCGCTAACGCCTTTTCTTGCAGGCGAATAACCTGACCCCCGGCTCCATGAGCGAACTATGGATAAATCAAAGAAAAGAAAAGTACCGGAAGGAACACAGGATTTAATTCTGTGTGGACAGAGTTATATGTTTTCACAGCAAACGATGCTGGTTTACCAGTATGTTTGATATATGTAGAGAGAAGTTGTCAAAGGTGCTGCAGCCTTTACGTATCGAGGAGAAAAACGGAAGAGGAAGACAGCTGACGATCTTCAGTCATAATTCAATGGGGTATGTAATTTATTTCAGAAAACACTTTTTGTTATATTCCATGGAATGCTCTTAATCTCCCGATAGCAATGAATATATTAAATGCTTTGACAATAAATACATAACAAATTAATCTGTGGAAGCCGTAGTACTGTAAAAAGCATGACCAATCATTTTAGCCGGCCCGGCTAAAATAACTGGATGGCCTAACTGCCTGTCAGCCTTCCATCTTTGCACAAACTTATCTCGTGCCCTCATTGGTCATGTGCGTGTTCGTGTGTGTTGGAGGAGGGGCTCTGTAAGGAAGTCTGAAGGAAGAGGCAGATTTTTCCGGTTGTGTATTTTCAAATTCTAGCGCACTCGAGCTGGTTTCTCCATTCTTACCTACCCTACCTTTAACTCTTTTTAGGGTGCAGCTATATGTTTTATTTATTTCAAAGTGGGCCCATTTTAATTATATATTTTTTCCTTCAAATGTGCAGAGGACTCCCCAAGTGCTGTGTTTAATTTATTTTAAAGTAGGCCTGTGTATTATTTTTAATTCTCCTTATAGGAGTTCTTTGTTTCACTTTTACATAATGTAATAAATAGCCTAATAAATGCAAAAAAACTGTAGTTTTTGTCTGATATAGCAATAAATACAACTTTATAAGCTATCAATCTATGAAATATGTTTTGCGAGTCCAGACAAAAACATTTTGTTGAAAAATTAGCAAAATGGCTCTTTTGGTCAAAAAGGTTGCAGACCCCTGCCTTAGAGCTTTTGTGTCTGATTAAGCCAAAATCCATAAAACTAATTTGTTATCCACTGAGAAAATATGACAGAGAAGAGTTAGTAACAGGGAGATGGAGTCTTTAGATCCTCTAACTGCTCATTCTCAGCCAGTATCAAGGAATTGAACCGTGACTAACCCCAGCAGGTTCTGACCAAATCAATGCAGCCTGAAGAAGCCTGACCAGCCCTTAAGATTACGAGGTTAGCCTGTAGGTCTCTAAAGCAATTTCAAGAGAAGCAGATAGTGAATGAAATAAGTGATAAGTGGCTCACAACAATATAGTTCAATATCTCTGATAGAAGCTCAAGGGTGGCCTGAAAAAATGAATCCAAAGTGGAATATGGTCTCGAGAGAACAGAGTCCTATCGTGTTGTATGGCTCTCCTCTTTTGATTTTGAAAGACGGGGAGGAGAATCCAATCAACTTTGTTATGTGCACTTCCCAGGGGTTGTGAAGTGACACTACTGTAGCACTATGTGCAGAACATTTCCTGAATTATTTTGATATAACGCTAGTTTTAGCCAAAGCTATTAGGTGCTGGAGTTGTGTAGTGCAACAATTTCCAGATGTTGTATAATGCAAATGCTGTATAAATGCTTATTCCTGCTTTCTTACAGTGCAGACGCGTTTCTGCTTGCTCTTGCCTCTGCTTACTTTTGATGCTGATTTTCCTATTTTTATTTTCTGAAAACTTCGAGCAGCGGCTCCTGGACATTAACTTATCACTGGGACAGTTATTCTTCGTAAATAGATGAAGGGTTTCAGCCATATTTCAATATTTTTACGATGACCTCAGTCTTACAGTAGTGTGGCCTAGCAACAGCTAAAGCCTGGTACTGCATGCTATTTAGCTTAAGCTAGTTAGCAGCAAATGCCTCCGTTCTCTACAGATGACTTCCACAAACTTCTACAGAAGATGGCCATGTTGGAAATGAAAATGCAATGGTTGGAAGTTAACGTGGTAGTGAATGGACTAGGTTGGAATGACACAACTATACCAGTGTTGCAAAATAATGGACAAAGGCATGCTAACTCACAGCTAGTTAGCAGCTACAAGGGTTTCAAGGAACAGGAGGGCTGTGTACCGGGTAATACATCTACAAGTGGTAGTCCTCCCTGGAACTCTCTGGGTGCAAAGCCTAAGAGTAAATCATTTCCATGGGTTTTGGGAGGACGAATAACAGGCAGAGCCCAGCACTCTGAAATCTGTGATGCGACCGGCTGGCCTGCATTGTTATCATCCAGGAAGAGCGCCTCTTCAACCCCTATTCATACTAGGAAACAGCCGTGGACAGCTGCTAAAGGGAAAACTACAAACAATCCTCCTAAACCACCAAGTGTGCCAATCCAGAACAGATATGCTCCGCTGACCCAGAACCGGAGATCTCTTTCTGATGACCTGGATAACCTGTCCTCTTCACACAGCAGGGTAAGGACCAATAGCTACTCCAAAAGTAAAAAGCTAGAGGGAAAGCTAACGACTGGGCCTGACACTCTGATTGTGGGTGACTCTTCTGTAAGAGATGTAAAAAGTCTGTGTAGTAAGAACAACACCAAATTACTCTGTTTTCCCAAGGATATGGTCTCTGACTTGGCTGAGAAGATCCTGCATATTGGGGCTGAACATCCGACTGTGAAGAATGTGGTACTACGTATTGGAACAAATTATGTTGTGAAACAACAGTCAGAAATGCTGAAAGAAGACTTTAAATGTCTTTTGGAAACTGTCAGCTCTCTAAATGCGGAGGTGGTCATCAGTGGCCCTCTACCGCCAGTCAGTGTATTGTTTGCACTGAACACGTGGCTTTCAACTGCCTGTACTGACCATTCTGTACATTTTATTGACAAGTTTAACTTTTTCTGGGACCGCAGACATATTTTTAAGGCAGATGGAGTTTTCCTGAACAAGTCAGGAGTGAAATTGTTTATCTCTAACATATTCAACTGCCTGCGTCATCAATCTGTTCCCTCTGCCAAGGACAAGCAACAAGAGGATTCAAAACAAGAGATATACACAGCACATCGCGCAGAAAACCTTGAAGGAGTATCTCTGCACCTGCCTGAGGGAATGTCTTGATTATGGGAGACCTATGACACAAATGGAGGAGTCTCCATCGCTCTTCAACCCCCCTATCACCTTTGAGGATACTCTTCCTTCACCCCCCAGCTGTCTTTACTCTCCGTTCACCCTTTCACCCTTGCCCACCTTCCTGGAGTTCGACCACATGAAGGACATACAGAGGGTTGGCACCAAGTCCTTCCTGGAGATCAATGACCGCACAAAGGCGATACGCAGGGTTGGCAGCATGTCCTTTGCCCCCGCCCCCTCAACGACGGCCACCACAATCACCATCTCCCCCGTCTTCATCACCGTGCCTACGTCAACCACCTCCCCCGTCTTCAAGACAGCATCTGCGGTCTCCGAAGCCTGATAAGAATGTGTGTGTACAAAACGCAGCAAACTCTAACTGATACGTGCTGGGTCCAGGCTCAAGGGCGCATGGCACTCTCAACTCTTTCCAGGACATGCCGGGGCCCTGCCTGCCAGTAGCTTTGCCGATATCTGTGTTGATAGGTAATAGATTGAGAGCGGTGAATCAGCTTAGAAACAGGAAGCGCTCAAATCTTTGTGTGAGTTTATCACATTTAGCAGTGTTTCCATGTAAGCCACAGCTTGTCACAAAAAATCTGACTGATAGTTTATTTAACGAACTTAAACTAGCTTTATTAAATGTTAGGTCTTTGGCAAGAAAAATGTTTTAAATCAATAATTTCATCACTGAGCACAATCTCGATTTTACGTTTTTAACGGAGACTTGGATTGAACAAAATAACAGTGCAGCTGTTCTTACCAAATCATCTCCTCCCAACTTCAGTTTTATGAGTCAGGAAAGAATGCATAGGAAAAGAGGTGGAGTTGCTATTTTGTTCAATGATTCCCTTCAATGCAGGAAGACATCTTATGGGAACTTTGCTTCTTTTGAATATGTGGCCCTTCAGCTGAAATGTCTTCTCGAGCTCTGTTCCTAAATATCTATAGACCATCCAAATACTGTGCAAGCTTTTTTGATGATTTTACTGAACTGCTATAGTGTGTATTGACTTTGACCGTCTAGTCATTGTTGGTGATTTTAACATCCATGTTGGCAACCCCCAGGACAGAGGGGCTAAAGAACTGTTTTGTTTTCTTGATAGCTATGGACTGACTCAGCATGTGATGGAGCCCACGCACAATAAGGGGCACACTCTGGACTTAATTATCTCAAAGGTTCTGAATATCTCAAAGGTTGTGGTGACTGATGTAGCACTCTCTGATCATTCCTGTGTTTTCTTTGAGAGCTCTATTTCTGTTCACAATTTTTTTCAAAAATAAGTAACCACAAAGCTATAAATATAACTGAAAATACTAGGTAAATGTTTACTCAGAAATGTTCTTCCACACTTGCCCCTGCTAACATCTCAGTAAATGAGCTAGTAGATCATTTGAATTAAAAATGTTATAGATGCCATTGCTCCAACTAAGATAAAAGAAGTGACTGGCAAGACAATATCTCCATGGAGAAAGGCCATGAGAGTGAAATCAGAAAAAAGAGTGTGTCAAAAAGCTGAACGCAGGTGCCCAGGTTAATTTTGAAATCTATAAAGAGAGACTTGGCTTTTATAATTTGGAATTGAAAATGGAACAACAGTCTTTCTTCTCTGACATCATTGCCAAAAACAAAAACAACGCATGTGCCTTGATTGCTACCGCTGACAGACTAACAAACCCCCCAGTGTCAGTAGCCTCTGAATTTCTATCCACCAGGGCCTGCAATGAATTTGCCTCCTTCTTCAGTGACAAAATTCAGAAAATTAGACAAGCAGTCAGTGCCTCTGTATCAGGTACAGCAAATGTTTTGTCCCTGTTTCCACTTAAAATCAATTCAAACACCATGACACAATTTCATCAGATTAATAATAAAAACCTAGAGGACATTATTCAACTTCTGAAATCCTCCTCCTGCTGCCTTGATATTATTCCAACAGGGTTTTTCAAAAATGTTTTTCATTGCATGGCTTCAGATCTACTTTATATAGAAAACAAATCTCTTTATGAAGTAATTTATTGCATTTAAATAACTGTTTCGATGTGTTCCAGTCAGGCTTTTGTCCAAACCACAGCACTGAGACTGCTCTTGTAAAGGTCTTCAATGACATCCACTTAAACACAGACAATGGCATAACTTCAGTGTTACTATTATGAGATCTCAGTGCTGCATTTGACACTGTTGACCACAATATATTACTAGACCGACTGGAAAACTTTCGGCAACAGTTCTAAATTGGTTTGAATCCTACTTAAAGGACAGCAATAACTTTGTTTCTATAGTTCCTCAAGGCTCCATCTTGGGGCCTCTTCTCTTTAACATCTACATGCTATCACTGGATCAGATAATGAAAAACTACAAAATAAGTTACCATAGCTACGCGGATGACACTAAAATGTACATAACCATTTCACCAGGAGACTATGCTCCAATTCAAATACTGAGTAAGTGCATTGAACAAATCAATGACTGGGTGTGTCATAACTTTCTCCAATTAAACAAAAATAAAACAGACTTTAATACAAATAACATATTGTATACAGTGTATAACAATATTAGCTTCTCTGACGTACTGCTTCCATAACTGATCTTTTCAAGATATTAAAGTATAAATCCTGTGAGAGAACGAAAAGTTATTTTACCTTTTGCCACTGCTATTTTTCAAAAGAGAAAATAAACTCAGAAGAGAACTGACAATATCAAAAAAAGCTTTTGATATCAGGGAGCCTATTATATACATTTCCAGGTTCACATTTCCAGGTTCACATTTTTATTTTGTGCCTTCACCAAGTGCTTCATTTTTCTCATTGCTGCAGCACCTCTGTCTGAAACCAGAGCCCAGTCTGCTCTGATTGGTTAGCTGACCAGTTGTGTTGTGATTGGTCAACTGCTTAGAGATGTCCCACCCCTTAGCCTATCAAGTACAATGTGTTGGAGCGCTAGCCAATATAACTGCTAGTCTTACGTAGTGATGTCACAATGTCACGGAATTAAACAATTTCATACTAATTTTCAATTCATGTGCAATGATTGTTTACATGCTGCTATGATGGACACATTTCCCAAATTGAGATCAATAAAGAATATCTATATTAATATATATTCTAATATATAGTTATATTTTCTTCTGGGTCTGAAAATTCCCATCTAATTTTGTATTTGCATGTCCTCCTTCATTTAGTCATTCAGCTGCTATAGCCAGAGAGCATTACCGTATTATTGTGTGCAATGTGTATTAACGGAGTCACAAAGACCCTTACTGACAGTATGCAGTTTCTTCGCACTGACAATGTGAGATGAGGCTTAAAATAAGGAGTTGTCACTTTCTGACTGATGCAGTCGATGGTTTATCTCTCTTTATATCTTCCCTCTCTTTTGTGGTAAAGGCATACTATATTATTGGGGGAAATGTGCAAAGCTCAAAAACGTTTTCATTTTTATTTAAATATGAATCACATTTCCAAAGCTACTGTAGCCCTTTTTCCTATATTAACGTAATTTTGGGGATGAGAACTGATGTATTTATGTACGTGACGTGTGCGCTTAGGCAACCCACATTGAATCATCTCAATAAAGTCATGTCCAATGAGGGTGGGAGTAGGAAGAGACTGGAGCACAACAACAGGCTAATTATAAGGAAAAGCCTATCTTTTTAAACCAAGAGAAAGAGCCATAATCCTTTGTGTACTTCCTCCATTGAACTAGTTCTCTTTCTATGATCCTGAAAAATGTTCAGCAAAAAAGGGTAATGAGCGTGAATATACCTTGTTTACGTCGACAATGCTAACAATTTTCTAAGGCATCTTCCGACATTGACATCAAGTCAATATCCAAAAGTCAAAAATTATGTTATAGCATTTACAGTAGAAGGAAGTACACATTTCATTTGGCAAGAAGACATATCAGAGAGGATACCAGGTAGATATATTGTTGTTTTGTTAACATTCAAAGGATGTTTTTCATCCAGTAGTTGAGCCCATCAATTTGCAGCTACCCCTGACAATGGGTTAAGGCAGGGGTCCACAACCTTTCTTGTGCCAAGGGCCGGCAGATACATTAAAAAAAATGTGCAGACCGGTTGTCAATTTTAACTGATCTGAATATTTACTCACCAGCAGGTGGCAACAGAGGCTAATTGTATTTAACAGCCTGAAGAAATACCAATATGCACCCAAAACATATTAACAACATTTAAAACCAGGATACAATTAAAACAAAAAATTAGGACCGCTTTACAAATATTAATATAATATATAATAAAGCCTAATATAGGTGGCAACAGTGGCCAATTGTATGAAACAGCCTGAACAAATAATAGAACAATATGCATCCAAAACATATTAACACAGTTTAAAACCAGGATACAATTAAAACAAATTAGGACCACTGTACACATATTGATATAACTTAAATGTAAGTGAGACCCCTGGGCTTGTTAGCCAGCCATAATAACGTCATACCGGGGCGTTCGTTCCGGTGCACTCCGATAGCATTTAGCACTACATCGAGATTAAGATTAAACTAACTTATTTTGGGAACACCCACATACCTATGGAGTTGGCCAGATGTGTGTAAATTACTGTTCATGGTCATTTGAAAACAAATGCCGTTGTTGGACACACACAAACACACCAAACATACACACACACAGCGGAACTGAGCAGAGCACATACACACACACACATCATGCGCCTTTGTGACCGGACATTTCCTTCATACAACGAGTAATAGGCGGAATAATCGGGCCGTTCGATGTGTGTGTGTGTAGAGGTGTGTGTAGTTGAAAAGTAGCAGCCTGCAGTGGGGAACACAGTGAAGGCGGTGTGTACGCGCTGGTGCTGCACTTATCAGAGGCTGCCTCCTGATGCTGCAGCCATTTCATGAAGTGAAGGAGGCTTTAAAAAAAAAAAAAATAGCTCTACACCCCTGGCCGCAATGTCCTTAAAATGAAGTCCGAGTTCGAAATATATCTAAAATAATGTATGCACTGCCATTCCCCCACAAACATAACAGTCTGCGATTAAACGGTTGTCTCCTGTGTGCTCCACTTCCTATTGGCGCACCACCTGTAACTTTCTCTGCGCACGAGAGGCTGAGACCTTATGCTAACCAATTTTGATTTATTTTGTATGTTTTGGATGAAATAATATGACTGGTATAAAATTAAATTAAAAAAAATTGATAAAATATATTGAATTTTTTTTGATAAAATATTTTTATATATTTATAATTCTGCAAATATTACGATAAACTCACAGCTATTTCGTGGCCCGGCAGTAACAACCGGGGGTTGGGGATCCCTGGGTTAAGGGACTGGGAAACAGGCTTTGACAATTTGATCCTAAAAAAAACAGGTAGTACTTTTTATTTTGTGTTGCTCAAAAACCATCACTAGGAATCAATCAATCCTGCTTTTAACTGTTTTGTGTTGGTCATTGATGGTGCTGTTCGTCGTACTGAAGGGATCTATATATACGTGCAGAGAACAAGGTTTCTAAGCCTGTTGCTTTGGTTGTAAATAGACTTCAGACCTTATTCTTTTTCCAGAGAGCCGTTTTTATGCCACACATATAGCCCTTTGTAGCCTTGCAAGCGGCCACTTTCAAGCGTGCAAAGAGCTGTTCCTTATTGGCGCATATAGCCTTTTTAAGCCCAGCATAATGCTTTTTTTTTGTGAGGCAGAGTTTTTTAAATCCTTATAAACAACTGTTTTCTAGCACTGCATACCACGCAGTGCATATAGCGGTTTCTTTTCCTGCACAAAGCTGTATTAAGCCCATACAGCTTTTTTCAAGCACCTCATACAGCCTTATCAACACAACACACATAACTATTTCAAAGTGCCGCATATAGCCTTTATTAAGGCTTGCAAACTGCTTATTTCTACCAGCGTATAAAGCCGCTTCTACGCAACGCATACAATTGTTTCTAACCCTTCATATTGCTGTTCCTACACATTCCATATAGTCGTTTCTAGCACAATTTTTGAATGTTATTAGCAGTATACATGTGCATAATAATGTATTGGTAGAAACCAATCTTTCATATGTCAAATCAGACATTCATCAACACAAGCCTCTGGGTTTCTATCCTTAACTGTTTTTCATTTCTCTTCACTTCACCCTGTGATGCTGGTGAAAACAGTGACCCGGACAGAACAGGCAGACAGGCAGATAGAGGGGGTCTGTTTTACTGAGCGGGGGCCTGCTCGCAGCCTCGGTCAGGTAATGGGGCCGTAATGGGCTTTTAAGAGCCGCACAGCTGATGGTAGTGTTTGCCCTTCAGTGGAAAAGCAGTGCAAACAGGAAGTGTCGCATGGAGACATCCCCAGACGCTGGACAGGCCGGGATGAGTCATGACGCCTGCTGATGACAACTTTACCAAAACAGCCTCTAATAAAGCAAAGCTAACAAGCCCGTCATAAACCCAGTGTGAGAAAAAGTTTTTAGAGAGTACTTGTCCATGGACAAGTGAGTTTGGCAATTTACTTGTCCGAATACATTTTTCACTTGTCCAGAATGGAAAATATGGCAACACACATGCTGCAACCTGCCTGTGAGACAGAGTCCAACCACACATGTCCAACACTATAGGCCTAATAATAATAATACATTATTTTCATAGCCTATAGGCGTACGCTTTTCTACAACTTAAAGAAGCTTGCACGCTTACACATGTCCTGCAATACACATGTTTGTACACTGTTTGTAAAAGTAAATAAATAGTATGTTCATTTCAATAATGTACTTTCTATACCCTGCTTCATAAACAATACTGACATCCCTGTGCTCCTCCGAGTCTGGGGTTCCGGGGATGTGAGGAAAACGCGAGGACACAGACAGGGAGGCTGTTTCACTTCATAAAGGAAATGGCGGTCAATATTAACAACACAGGAGCTAAAACGCTTAATAATCTTCATTACGTGTTAAAGAAAGAACATAAGAAAGTTTGACAAAGATGAGGCTGTTAAACGGGCAGCGGATCCGCTGTGTGTAGAAAGAGAGAGAGAGAGAGAGAGACGCTGAGCTGCAGCGATCAGCTGATCCGGAGCATAGAGAGAGAGAGAGAGCTGCGGTCCGTGGGGTTCGGCCTCGCGTCCTGTCCTCACAACTCTTATTAATCCCGGGACCTGACAATTGTTATTTGTTCCTACTCGGAACCGAGTTTTGCTTCCCAACCCTGCCACTGTGCTACACGTCCCGCCACGCCATGCCCCTGTCTCAGTACAGAAAGCGGCGAGATGCATTTCCTTAGGAATTGACAAGCAGAACCGAAACTAACATTTCTAAACGAACAATGTCGGACACGGACAATTTGCGAATGAGTTCTGCCTTTTGTAAACTTAATTTGTCAATAATTTGTCAATAAATGAGGGCGAAAAACGTCACTTGTCCACCGGACAAGTCAATTACAAGATCTACTTGTCCGTTATTGTAAATAACACGTCCCGGACGGTGGGACGTGTGCTTTTTCGCACACTGAAACCACTCAAACTATAGGCTAATTTGTGCCAAAAATGTGTCTTTTTCTTTTTTTGCCTGCAACCTGAATCAACTCTAATGGCTCTAAATTAGTTCAGCCTGGGTGCACGTGTAAGAGGGCGGTTTTAAATGCATCCTAACAGCTATTTTCCCCTTAGCAAGAGTTATAAACTGATAAGAAAATGGCATTTTTTAAATACTATTAGAAAGCAGTGCTGACTGAGCAAATAACCGGTTAAACATTAAGAATCAAAGTGGAATCTATACCGCAGTGCTCTCAAGTAGTTTGTTGACCAATGGCTATCAAACTAAATACACACTATGATAGACCTCTGATTTCCACTTACCTCTATAACAAACCTAAATCAAGACAAACTCCTCTTTAAGTTTAGCCTCTAAGCTTTTGCTCACGTCTTCATTTACCAAATGAATCAATCTTAAACCTAAAGGAGCGTGGCAGACACTGCATTCAGATCAGTAGTCTTAGTCTTCTTCTTATCCAAAGGACACTATGCACCTCTATTTACAGAGACAGAGGCAATGTTTTTTGTTGTTGTGCTAGACCTTCATCGGGCAAGAAAAGAGAGTACCTGGTGACGAAAACAGAAACAAAAGTAAATATAGAACTGACAATTAACAGACGGATGTAAGCAGGACTGTTATTGAATGCTAATGTCGTCTGTAAGTAAATCAAAAAATGGTTTGCCTACAAGATTGTGGTATCAAGTTTAAGAAGGATTCTATTTTACAAGCAACACTTTCTTCAATGATTACCAACAACCTGAATTGCATTTCTTTTAATGCATTTCATATATAGTGGAGGTTTGAGTGACACGGATTGCTTGATGAAAAACTGCAGGTATAAAATCAAAGCAACAGTTTATACTTTATTTGGAGGTTTTCCGAGCTAGACTTTCATCTTGCAAGACGGAGGTTTATTTGCAGCTCTCTTCATACCTCCTATTTAAAGCTCTGGTTACTTGATGTGGCATCATTATTATATGTGTTCTGATTATGAGCTGCCAGAAGCAGAAACTGAGGTCCATCAAGAGTCTAGTGTGGGAGATAATAGCAACAAAGCAACTGAAGTAGAAAGCCTGGTCACACAGTAACTTATCTGACATACATGTTGATTCATTTAATGTCTTTGCTTGGTAACCATGTAATCTACAAAGGCTAAGAGTAATGTTGTGTTGCGTGGGAGGCTTCATTGAGGTATCACTTGTGTCAGTGGTGGATCCTCCATGTCCGATCAATGGCAGGTGTTAAACACAAGGCACATTAATTAACCGCAGAGAACAGGAATCAAGTGGCTAACAGATCAATCCTATGAGGCCTATGCAAGGTATTACTTTCCTGGCTATCTGGTAGTTTCCCTATGCATAAGAAGACTGCATACTCAAACAAGATGCCCTGACATGACATCAATATAGCAGCACACAAATCCAATCATGCATGCATGCACGTGGACACACAGTTCAGGCTGAGAAATTGGTTTAGCATAACTATGTTGACTGTGAAATATAGAACTTAAACTGATGCTAAACAGTACACACTTCGGATCAGATTCCTCGATATGATTCTTGGCATTTGATTTATTTATCAGTAATATGTTTTTTTGGTAAAGTAGTGAAATATGCCTTATGATTCATTCTACCAACAGTTTACCTGCTTCGTAAGTTTGCATGTAATATTGTGTGAATTCAGGCTAACCCAGTGGCGAGCCGTGACTTTTATACCTAGGCCCTCTTAACCCTTCACATTCCAACAAAAACTAAATAGGCAGATTCAATTCTTTGGACATTTTATTTTAAATACAATTAAATCAAGTTATTTTGGTAAAACTAGTGAAAAATTGCAGGGGGGCGTGGTCAGCTGCAGCTCATTTGCCACAGAATCAGCCCTTGTGAAGACAGGGCTGGAATAGAGCAAATAGAGCGAAATGAGGCATGGCTAAAATACATGATCTGCTTGGTATATTGAAAAGAAAACTTCACAGACATGTTTTATATAGGTATGGCCCTACAATATATTATTCAAATATAGCATGATAGGTCCACTTTAAGAGATATTTTTGTAATGTTTTTTAAATATGATTTTGTAGAATATCTTAGCACCTCAGAGAGGGCCTAGAGGACCCTGACGGCTCGCCACTGCACAAAACCCTTCAAAATGCAGATGAAACACAATAACACACACAATCTAACCGATCGTTGCAGCAGTGGACCAGCAACCCCTGTTTTCCGAGAGGTAGAATTACAGTTTTTTGTCAAAGGAGTCTGGTGGCCTATAAAAGAGGAGAAATAATAGCTTGATTTCCCCATCGCAAAGCGCTGTCGTATAAGAGTGAAAACTTAAACTGTTATTGATTTTTTTGGTCGAGTCTTTCTTTTAGACGCTTAATATGTTTCAGCACTTCCTCTGTCCATAGAGGTGCATTGCTTTTGTCCTATGCCATGCAACATGCTGACCGCAATCTACTTGAAGTAATTAACTAACTACCCATAAGCATCTCAAACAAAAGCACTTCAAGCTCTTTGGACTATCCTTTCAAACTACTACTAGAAAGTACTATTTAATATCTCTTGGGATTAGATTCTATCTGCCAGTGATGGTCGAGAGTCGCGGTGAAGGAGAACATTCTGGAAAAGTTACAAGCTTAGTATTGTAGTTTGCGTTGGCTACATTAGTCAGGACATATGGCCAAATCCTTCCCCTCTAGCATTTCACCTCAGCTCACCCTGGAAACAATCGAGACTGACACAGAAGGGAGAAAACAGGCCACACTTGTCTTCTGCTGTCTTCCCATCTTGAACACTCTTCCCACACAAATCGGTCAATTTCTTGAAGTTTTGTTCTCTTGTGGAATGAACAACCAACATGCCTCTCCCAAAACGTGTACCTCTCCTGGTTGCTTTGAGATTACTTTTTTGGCATACCAACAAGTCGCAGCAGGCATCTTTTTAGAAGCCAACACACTGTGATTCCGTGAAGTTTGTCTCTTGGCATTTGCTGCAGTACATATTGTATGTGAGAAAAAAAATGATATTCCCTTCACCCAGGGAGGTTGCATCTTCTCTCAGCTCCAATTTCCAACGTTGACAAGAGGCAACGGGAAGCCTTAGACACGGTGATGGCTTCATTCAAGCGGTAACAATTTTTTCATTGGGGATGATTTCATGGAAAAACTTTTCTTCTTTTATGGTTATGGATTTTGAATGGACCTACAACTTCAATTTTCTTCTGGCCTCAGCTTAATTCACTTTATCCTCATTTGTAATCGACCTACAGCCAACAAACTCTGCCCTCATCTGCTGAGCTGCAGTATTACAAATACCTTTTTTTAACCCCCCACATGTCCCAATTCATGATACAGATGGAGAACTTCTCTAAGGGCTAAGCTGTAAAAAAAAAAAAAAAAGTAAAACTTTGGAGAGCCTGGAACTCGCCTCTTGTGACATTTTATGATGAACAGTTGGTTTTCACGAACCATTAAGTGTCGTTCATCATGGTAACTTATCACCAGACACGCTGCATAATTCCCACAAATGTCACGCCGCAGGATTATCAGCTTCTGGGTCGGTGTTGCAAAGCAAAAGCCTTACATTGTTGCCAAAAATAAATAAATGGATATTATAGATGGAGTAAAAGGAGCTCCATTGTAAATTAGGGATTGAAGGCTGATTTTCCAGGTTATACAGGTTTCTTTAAATAATTTAATGTTGCCTCTGTGGTTAGTTTCATGTCTGTCTGTAACTTTGTGTGGTAGTGTTACCACTGACAGGTCTCTCTTGAAAATTAGACCTTGTGTCTCAAGGAGATTTTACACCTGTATAAATAAACGCTAAAAAAATATATAACATTTGTTCGCTGGAGTACTATTCGGGTTTCAATTTCGTTATTCGGATATTTGTTTTTTTTATATTTATTGAAATCTCCAATATCAACGTAAGAGCTTGTGCCTCTTCGGGGGGTGCTAACACTTAACCATAAAAGTTATCGTTTACTTTCTCCGTCTTTATATGTAGATATTACTTTTTCTCCGTTAATCTCCGTCACGTTGTTTCCATAGCAACAACAACTTCCTGTCAACAGTGCTAACTCTCCTTCAAAATAAAAGCATGTCCATACTAAATAGGAAGCCAAGCCAAATTACACTTAAGACATATACCATTGCAACGAAAGTAACAAACACAATGCAATATCCTTTTCAATTTCAAAGAACACAAATTGGGTTGTATACATTAACAAATAACTATAAAACAACAATACTGTAGAAGAACCAAATGAATGCCGTGAATAAACCAAAATACACGTGTTGAAGCTGTTCGCTGCTGATTACTACACAACCCCCGCGTGGATTACTACCGAATATCCGGACCCCGAAAAATGGTATTCGGGACTGCCCTACTGTCGGGTCACTCATTACTGGATCAGCCAGCTGCATGAGACGGATACTGACGGGCTGTCAGGAGAAGGGGAGGAAAAGAGAGGCTCCGTGTATTATTCTTATATTATTATATAGAGTCGTTATTAATTTGATTTAAATCTCAATAAATATCAAAGAAGACCTTTGACCGGCACTTTTTTAATTTTGTCCGGAAGATTTAAACTTTAAGAGACATGTTGACCGGCGGAAAGAAATCCTAACGGAAACTCTGCCGCATGGTTCCCTCGTCCCTTGGGAGAGGCAGAGAGGCGGGTGTTTTTCAGCTGCTGGTGGACTACTGGGGAGATGGAACGTCCTGCTCGGGAGCCAGGCTCAGAGTTAGTGGCAGTGGGTGCGGCGCACCTGACATTTAAAGCAGGAGCACTCGGGGAGGGAGAAAAAGAGAAACGGAGGCCGCCGAAACAGCCAGAGCCCTGCCTCTCCCCACCTCTGATCCCCGCGTCAAATCTACAGCTCCACTACCAAAACCATCAGCAACAAGTGGACATGGAGAACTACATGAACTACATGTTGCTAAATCCACCGCGGAGAATAAACAGAAGGGCAACCAGGCAACCATGGCAACCATGCGCGGGAGGTCTTCTTCGCTGCTTTTTGAGTATTTTGTGGCAAAAGCACAGCGCCACTTACAGGCACGGCATATGTACTACAGCGTCTCCAGCGGGTCGAGCGGTCTCGTGTGGACGGACACGTTTATTGAGCTGATTGTGTATGGGCAGAAGACTTTTTTGATATCGAATTCTGTTCGTTTTTGTTTTTGTTTCCGTGTAAACAGGGTCTAAGAGTAGAGAGTTGGGTTATGTATTGAAATTAAAGATGTGTTTGATCCTCTTACCAAAGACTTCATCTTGTGGTTCTGGTTCCGGTTCTGGTTCAGGTTGAGGTTGTGGTTCTGGTTCAGGTTCTGCTGCTGCTACTGTTTCTGCTGCTGCTGCTACTACTACTTCTGCTGCTACTGCTGTTGTTGTCAGCTCTGCTTCAGGTTCAGGTTCAGGTGACGGAGCCTTTAATGGAAACACAAAAACAGATTGAAGAGGTGAGACGCTGAGGTGCCATGGCAACAGAGCAAAGACAGAGACCAACAGAAGGAGAGACAGAAAAAGAGGATGAGAGGGATAGATACACCTATTAAGGCTTTATAATTAAAGCAGAATTATTCTCAGATTCATTCATTTATAATTCAAATTAGGGTGGCACAATGGCATAGATATTAAGGTTTGCCCTCTTTGAAGCCAATTCTAGAAAAATATAAATGTCATTAATCTTCTTTTGGACATAAGGCAGGAAACAGTCTGTAACAACAAGTGGGTTGGACAAAATCATTTGTTATTAAATGCAAAAAGTGATATATCATTGATCATTTTGTACACATATTCATGTAACTGTACTTATGGATGATCATTGTGGTCAAAACCTTTTCAGCATTCAACATTTAATTGCCATAATATTATGATTATAGGATTAATCTTAATACATTATGATTCTGAATTCTATGCTTATGTCCGTTTGTGTTATTTTCTTAAATATCTCCTGGAGTTTAGGGTGAGGGTTTTCCAAGAGCACATAATACGTGATGTCCAACAGTATTTTAGATTTGTTCGAAATGTGCTTTTGTGAGTCTCAAATGCACTGTGTTAAAATGAGGCAGTTTATCAATATCAACAAGTAAATCCATATATAAATCTGCCATCTTATATCCTTGAGGTTAATAGGCTACTGAGAGTATGTACAGAGAAGCTGTTGCAATGGTTACGGAGGAAAGCTGTGATACTGTGACTAACTAGTCCCTTGTGTAAGCTGGCATAAGAGCTCGTTATCTCTCCTTCAGAAACCAATTTGATACGGATCTTAATACAAAGCCTGTGATTCAATTAAAATGTTTTGCATCGTGATCACATCTGTTCAAAATCCCAATAATTGCTTCTAAGAAAATAACTATTTCCAGCAGGTGTCACACACAGCAGATCTTTCCAGACTCAAGTTCATTCAAAATGCCAAAACCAGACTCCTAACAAAATACCTGATATAATCCTCCTTTTAGCTTAACTACACTTGCTAGCTTTTTGAATGTAAGATCTTGATGAAATAATAAATCAAATAAAATATATATTTTATAGTAATAGTTATATTATAGTTTCTACAACCGTTGCTTTGTTTGAAAATATCTCCAATTTGGCTCTAAAGGTGATCTTTTAATGATCAAAGATATTTTCAAACAAAGCAATGGACGTATTAACTATAATATAACTATATCACTATAAAATATATTTTTATTATTTATTATTTCAAGAAAAAATCTTGTATTCAAAAATGACAACCCATAGAAAACCAGGAACTAAAAACAACTCGTATTTATTTTCTTTGTCATTACATTTACCAATTATTTGAGATCAACAAATGTAAAAACTTGTGAAATATTTAAATTCCAGTTTCTCAAAGTCAAAGGCAATGTTTTCTTTTGTCAGCCCAAAACCCAGATTCTTCCATTTAAAACTACTCAGTGATTAATCAATTATACAAACAAAAGCTCACAGTGTTTCTGTCTGTCAATTAAAAGATGAATTATTGCAGCTCTACGTCCACATTACCTCAGAGAGGCTTACATTAAGGCAATATAAAGACTAAATGTTACCATTTAATGTTTGTTATTAGGCTTTCCAGATATATCAAAGTACTCAGCTGCCTGACATCTCTTCTGATTCGGGATGTTTGAGTATAAGGTTAAGATTATGCAAGCTCAATGACTATACCCACTGAACGGGTACTTTTGAGTAATTGGGGGCGACAAATTCATCTAAAAAATGGCTTAGTCATGTTCATTTCTTTTTATATTGTTATTCACAACAAGTAAAGTTTCTTGCTACTAATTTCTGTCTCCAAGAGAACTTAATAACTGCGTTCGCAAATCCTCTTACTGATTCCCTCCTCCTCCCTGAGGACAATGTGCACTCATATCCCCAGCTTGCACTTCCGAGTGGACTTGCCAACATGGGAAATCAACACAGGCGTTCAAAAACTCTTGGCCCCATGCACTGCCAACCATCACCATTGCATGAGCAACTGTACCACAGTCCTGTGAGTTGGAGGTGGATGAGTGCAGTGAGCAAGCACTCACCGATGCAAATCACGTAAATGTCAGCAAACGACCTTGCATCTTTATGTTGCTAAATTATGTACAAACTAATTACATAAACTTGTTTTGGGATGAAGAGATACAGATTTCATGAGAAGGCTCAATACTGGATTTAATTACATACAAACAAAGTCCTGCCTTCAAAGAGCTTGATGATGAATCTGCATAAGTAGTTCTACTGTAGATAAAGGCTGTTGGTTATCGTATCAAGTGGGCACTGTCTCTACCATGACTCCTACTAATACATACATATTCATATTTGACTGAAATATGATGTTACATTTAGGAGAACTCTAGAGGTTTATAAAAGACCCAGAAAACCATTTTGTCTTGACTATTAGCGTCCTTTAGGTACACACTTTTCTGCCAACCTTTTATTAATTTCCTTTCAGATGTACTGTATTTCTTGTTTTCTCTGAAGTCTTTTCACTGTTTTTATGTCAAAATGTGTGAATACAATTTGTCTTGATCAAGCTGAAAATATGCTTTTTTATGTGAAACTCTCAATAAATAATACGTCAATGTGTATTTCGATTGGTAGTTATTCAGTCATGAAAACCTAACGATACAAAGAGATATTTGCAAAGTTAAGTAGATTTTAAATACCTAAGTTTGATAAATATGGGCTCTAAAATCTTTAAGAATTAAACTTACGAGCAATATAAAGAACAAGCAATACGAAAAATGTATCAAATAACTTACAAGATTGAGATGTAAGTTAAATCAATAATTGTATTAGCAGATGCAAAGGAATTCATCAAGATAACGAACCGGTGCAATCCAGGATATAACCTCAGCATTTGTGTTTTTTTTATTGTCAAGTTGTTGTATTATTTGTCTGGCCAAATAATTTCCTTTTGGAATTATCAAAGTTATATCTCAAGTGATCCTATCTGGCCCTAACACATGGAGCGTTGGGAGAAAAGTGGAAGAAAAAGAACATGTTGGCAATGGACCTGCACAGAGGATTAAAGCTGGTCGTGGGCAGCTGCTGTCAGCCTGACCTGACACCTACTCACCACTAGTGTCTCATTAAAAATACAGAAGGTCTTTTTAAGTGGAGTTTGTGTATAGGAGAAAGTGAAGCATCACCTGACCCTGGGGCATATAAAGGAGATCAGGAAAAGAGCTCAATTAGGTTAAAGCTTTTATTCCATTTACCTATGTCTTCCAAGTGGCTTCCTGTTGGCCTTCACCTTTTAGCTGAGCACTATTTACCCATTCCTCCCCTGAGAATAAGGGGGTGTAGAGCTCTTACACCTGTCAACAACCCCCACAATAAAAAGTTGAAACCCGTGTCTAAGTATCTAAAGATGCAGTTCTTCTAATAACTGGTAGAAAATAATCTCACTTGAATTGCGTCCTTCTTCAATGTGATGCATATAGGCCATCAAATGCATATTTTGGAACCCCTTGACATTTGGATAAGACAATCTTAACTATGGTAGTAGTAGTTAGTAGTTAGTTAAGATTCTGGTTTTAAAATGAGCCACATGGAACATAAAAATGGCTGCTGGTAGCATTTTCTAAAAGCTCACTGAGATAGCGTTAGCTATGTTAGACAGCTAGCATAAAGCTGTAAAATCCATCAATTTCAGTTGTGATATTGGCTATAAATCTGCATTTGTTTACCTGTTGGAAATCAATGACCTTTTGTTTCATAAATGTGTAGAATTTCAAAATGTGCCACCTTCTTTTTTGTATATGTACCTTGAGAATGGAAAGCTTGACAGGTATTAAAGTTATTTGATTTGTTTCGCTTTTTGTACTGTAGGAAAATATTAACCCTATTTGTAAGCATGTTTCGTCTGAAGATTTTAACCTTCAGCCCATAGTGGTTGCTGCCTCAGCTCCACTCAGCCCTATGATCTTGGTTCAGCAGTAGATAACCGTATATGCAGTTAAAAGGACCACTCAAAGGATAGCTCTCATTCAATGCAGTAGTGAGAGGGGAAGGAGAGTGCAGCCATTTCAACACCTTCCAGGTCTGGGCTGATTTGAGACTTTCAAAGAAACCTTTTCTCATCTGGGCCTCGTTGATAGCTTTGTCCTTCAGAGTTTCATCCTGTTCACACCTTGGAGGTTAATCATCTGACCTTTTCACTTAGATAAAAAAAGCACAGGGAGGCTCTCGACAGTGTGGCTCTACATTCAGAAGGTCGGATATAAACTTTAATGAAATTCAGCAGTATTTCAATTTACCTGATGAGGGCCAAACGTCTTTTGGACAACAATGCTTTATTGACATTACACAGTTGGGCTGGACTCTTATCAAAACTGTCTTTTGGTACCAATTGATTTTCTCTATTTAGTTTTCAACTGAAGATAGTAGCCCCCCACTGTAGGGGAGATTCTTCAAAGAAACACTATGTGAAACTGCCTTACATAGTCTTCACTGCGACATACCTTTTATATCAAAGTATCAGAGTCTACACAATGTACCACATGAGGCAGGTTCACACAAAGTACTTTTCCCACAAAGGTTCCTGACAATTCTTTAGTTCTCATGAACTAAGTACAGATCGCGTTCACACCGGAAATTAGTTCCTGGGGGTGGATTAGGCAAATGAAGCCGCTGACGTCACTTCTTCTTCTTCTGCTTTGGGTTTACTGGCAGGCCGTAAACAACTTTACGGCGTATAAATCGCCCAAAAATAAAATATATTTCGCCCAAAATCCCCGACCGGAAGTCCCCAGAGTTAGGGACTGGCTTCAGCAGAAGCTGCTGGGACTCCCAGCAGCTTCTACTGAAGCCTTCCGAGTAAACGGCCAGAACACCAACACCTCCTCATCTCCACCGCTCCCATGTTTTATTTTGTGTTGTCATAAGTTAGTCTCTCTGCGTTTCTACGCTGGGCTAATGCTAATGCTAATAATGCAATGCGAGGATAATAAAATGGCGGCTTTACAAAAGTTTTTGGGAGTTTGACGGGGCGTGGTTTGCATTCCACCCAGCCAATCAGACACAGGAACCTTTTTCTCCCACGAAAGTCCCTGCTCTCCAGCAGGGACTGAAAAGGGGGTAAAAAAGGTTCTCTTGAACTCATTTAGTTCCTGGGACTTTTTGGTGTGAACGCAACTAAATCGTAGTTCTCAGGAACCTTTGTGGGAAAAGTACTTGGTGTGAACGCGCCTATGGTATACAACATCGTTTTGCTAAGATTTTGCAAGTCTTGGTTTTACAGTCACTGAGAAAAAAGAAAACACGTGTCATTTAAGGGATACCTTTTCATTGAGAACAAGAAAACAATATTCATATTATGAAGCAAATATACTGTAACTCAAATAAAAGGTACAGTGCCACACATCAATATTACACAAGTAAAACAACGTTTTTATAGTACAAGCATGATCAATAAGAGGACATCTGTCATCTTGACTTGAGGATAATACAACCCTTTCACCCTAAAAGGTATCCCAGTTTTACTTTGGTGGTTGAAACAGATCAGACTGTGGGTGGAACAGATAAGACTTGAGGTGGGAGAATTGTCGTTGTAATTCCGATGTGGGCTGATCTCACACAGAGGAACAGAAAAGACAAGGACAAGACTGCTGGGCATGTCACAACACAGAGAGCTCTAATTGGGTACAGCCATCCTGATGAGACACAAGCTCCCTCATCTGGAGACTTCTGGTTGTCAATTCAGTATTTTAGTAATTGGAATGTAACACGGCCAGGCACAAAGAAGGGGTAACATCATCAACCCTCTTTACTGAAAGGCACAATTACTTAGTGTTTCAAATATAGAACCTCTTTTCAATAGATTTTAATTGGTCTGCTGAAGTTTAAGACATTGATTTCCCTCTCCATATATTCAGTACGTTTGGTTTTCTTTTCCAGTGTAGCCATAAAGGGTAGGATAATCCAGTTTCTAAACCAATTCAAACTTGAGTACACGTGTCCCTTATTCAATGCAAAATAATTATTTAAAATGTTTTCCCTCGCAAGAGCTGGAAAGACAATCAAGTGCTTGAATACTGTTACCCAGAACAAGTAAAAACACCTGTTCCTTCAGTTCTTACTGCGATGGTAATGACAACACTGTGGTTGTCAATCCTTGGTATGTAAAGGGGTTTGAGGGAATACGAGTGTGAGAAATGGAATAAACAGTGTGTGTTTCTTCCTTTATGTTTATGTCGAAAGCCAAAGGAATTACAGTTGAGATATTGTTCCCTCCCATCATTTATTTCTTAATGCATTTGAGTATGTAATGCAGACTGGGAGTATCTTTTTCCATGGGTGGCACCCACCTTTTACTCAATGCACCTTACCTAACTTTTCTTCAACAGGTTATTTATGTATTGTGTAAGATAAATAGCATGCAACCTAATACCCTTTCATTCTTCCACCTTATTATGTGAACAGTAGGTTCCTCATGATAAGATATTTACTCCGCAGCTAAAGTAAAATGAAAAATAAATGTTTCACATATCTCAGACATCCACAGTGAACATCACCAGATGGTGTTAAGACCTAATATTTGTAGATGCACATTTTCCACCATAATATTTTCTAGTGATACTGAATAATCAGAGTGAAATCTATCACACCAAACACATGGATCAAAGTTTCTCAACTGTCAATAACCTGAATACACCCAAATGCAATGCAGGTTGTGGATTTTACTAAGCTTTTAAAAAGAAAAAGTTACTCTTTCTGGCTCTTGCTACACCATTGCTATTGCTTTAACTCAGTGGTTCTCAAACTTTTTCTGTCATTCCCCACTTTGAACAGGTGGGCCTTTTCAAGCCCCAACTGTTCCTCATCGCTCCAATAAAATGTTAGGCCAAGCTTAAAATTGTCAAATGTATCGTTCTACAACAGGGGTCTCCAACCTTTTTTAGGATGAGAGCTACTTTCAAAAAATAAAACAAGTCGTGAGCTACTTTTACTCCTCTTTTTTTCCCCAGTGTATATATTTAGCACATTTTAACATTATTATATCCTTAGTTTGCTTACCTTTAACCTTTGTGTGCTGTTTGGGTCTGTGGGACCCGTTTTCAGTGTTTACTAAAATAAAATGTATCCAATTTAATTATTTTAACCTGCTTTATTTTGGGGTGGACCTCACATCCTCTAGGGCAGGGGTAGCCAACACGGTGCCCGCGGGCACTTAGTCGCCCGCATGGGCAACTTGAGTCGCCCGCCAGGCATGTTCTAAAAATATCTCGCCAAGCAAATCCAAAATGTATAAAATAAACAAAACAAAAAAGGAAATGTAATTAAAAGAACCTACCCTATGCATAAACGAAACCTCAATCATAGCGAACCCTATCTACTTACTACAACTCTAAATCTATCTAACACCCCTCCTCCCCCCTCCCCCACAATTAATATCGACCAATCACGTTGTGGCTTGATTTGCGGGACCAGCGTTGCAGTCGGGAAGAAAAGCAATGTGGCACCTCCCCGCTGATTTTCCTTCTGGCAGAATCTACACATCAGCCCCATTGAACAGCCTATCATGCCAGCCGATACCACACATGAGGGGCAGAGTTTTACTGTGTGTGTGTTGCAACTTGCATATATATTTAATGCACTTGACCCACACATACACATGGCGTAATTTCCTTTAAAAAAACAGTTTAAAAGGGGAGTGATTAGTCAAATATGCATAAATGAAAAGATAGAATGCTAACTAAGTAACATAAGATAAGAATAAACAAGTTGAAATGATTTGTTATTGTTTCTGATCATATCCTAAATATGTTTGGGTTATTGAAAAGTATACAACTCCCTTTCATATGAGTGTTGAGAGCTGTATCCATCAATTCATTTTGTGCTCCAGATTGATGCATTTCACTTCAACATTTAAAAAAAAATTCCCCTGGAGGATGTGAGGTCCCCCCCCAAAATAAAGCAGGTTAAAATAATTAAATTGCATACATGTTATTTTAGTAAACACTGAAAACGGGTCCCACAGACCCAAACAGCACACAAAGGTTAAAGGTAAGCATATAATAATGTTAAAATGTGCTAAATATATATAGTGCAAAAAACAAAAAAAAGAGGAGTAAAAGTAGCCCCCGACTTGTTTTATTTTTTGAAAGTAGCCCTCGTCCTAAAAAAGGTTGGTGACCCCTGCTCTAGGGGGATCAGGGGGCATGCACCCCTGGGTAGATTGTTTTTTAAATGTTGAAGTTAAATGCATCAATCTGGTGCACTTTGAGCACAAAAGGAATTTGTGGACACAGCTTTCAACACTCAATGAAAGAGAGCTGTATACTTTTCAATAATCCAAACATCTTTATAATATGATCACAACCAATAACAAATCATTTAAACTAGTTTATTCTTATCTTATGTTACCTAGTTAGCATTCACTTGAGGCCAGGAACAGGCTAGTCACTGTGACCTTTTTACCTGTGCTGGACTATGGTGATTTGATCTATATGAATGCACCTGCCCATTGCCTGGAAAAGTTAGATGCCGCCTATCACAGTGCCCTGAGATTTGTTACTAACTGTAAAGCACTTACTCATCACTGTACCCTGTATGCCAGCGCAGGTTTGCCTTCACTAACTGTACGGAGGCTCAGTCATTGGTACATGTTTATCTATAAAGCCATGTTGGGTAAACTACTAACTTATAATATGCTCTTTGATCTCACAGAGAGTGGCAAGTAGCTATTGCCTGAGGTCCCAGGATGTGTTTTTATTACATGTGCCAAGTGCTAGGACTGGTTTAGATACTAATGCTTTTATGTGTGCTGCTCCTCTAGCTTGGAATACTATACCATTTTTTTTTAAACTGAGCATTTTGGTTCCCTTGCATCATTTTAAAGCTCAGATAGATGAAATGTTATTAGATATCTGTCATTGTGAATAGGTTGCTAATGTATACCCCGGTAATTAGGTTGTATTGATGCCCTTTTTGTTTTCTGTTGTTTTTATGTGTAACCAATGTGCTGCAGGTCTCCCTTGAAAAAGAGACCGTTGATCTCAATGGAATTTTCATCTGGTTAAATAAAGGCTACAAACAAACAAACAAACAAGCATTCTTTATTTTTATTTATGCATATTTTGCATAAACATAGGCCTATTTGTAAAGTGGGGGGACACAAACGGGATTTGGAAAAATGTCACTCTTAAACTCCTTATGAAGTGGTGAGGTGCCGCTCCACATTGCTTTTCTTCCCGACTGCAAAGCTGTTGTGTGTGTGTGTGTGTGTGTGAGAGCGTTTCACATGTGTGTATGAGAGATTTGTACATGTCTGTAAATGATTTTGGTTTCAGTTGTGTGTGTGTGTGAGCAGGCTCGGATTGGCCATCGGGAGATTCAGGACTTTTCCCGGTGGGCCGCTGCCTTTGGTGGGCCGCTGGCTCTGGCATAGGTGGGACGTAGACTTTCACAGCGCCGCTGCGCCGGTACCGCATCTACTGTCGCAAACACCCGGCGGCTCGGCGCTGTGAAAGTCCACCGCCGTTGCGAGTCTCCGGCTGTAACAGTCCACTACCGCCCGCGAGGACCCAGGTTTGATTCTGGCCTGAGGTCCAAAAAATATATTTAAAAAAATAATAATAATAATAATAATGATCTCCCATTCATCACGTCCGTTTGCGATCCACCTATCACATCCCTGCGCCCCACCAGTGGGGCGCGCCCCACACTTTGAGAAACGCTGCTTTAACTAGTGCTGTTCCCAACTGCTATAGAGTATATCATACTCTCAAGCAGGCCATTCTTCTGCAATAACACCCCAAAAGGGTCACAAATGCATGGTTCAATGCAAGTTGATACTTATTTAAACAGTGGTGGTTGAATTCATTTTCCTATTTACAGTGTCAACCCAAAGACATCAAACAACACACAACATACAAAATGACTATTTGTAGAATGACACAAAACACAAACTATTTATTAACTGAAGGATTTGCTGGCTTTGAACGAAGTCATAACCAACTCTTGGAAGATCGCGACAACTGTTTACACATCGTTCAATGGACCAAAATAAATCTCCACAAATCATTTCAAAAAACTGTCTGCTTTTTTTTCTTCTATTTTTGGCAAAAAACACATTGAGAAGCGGCTGTTACCGTGGAGCAATTCCGATATGGATTTAAGGCTTTAAATATAAGTGGTATGAATATTTAAGAGAGATATTTGTCTGGGCTGCTTTGAGGTGTGATCTTCCTGTAATGACAAAGGACTGGGAGAGGGATCATGACTCAAGACAACAGCATCTTAACACAACCAGCATTACTCTGTCACACTCTGTGCCTGCTTAACTGTCGCTATGACAACTGGCTCTTCTGTCAGAAATTTACTTTGATGTCATGATTATCGTGCTTTAAGCAAGAGAGGCAAACAAATTATGGAGATAGACAGATATACAAAAAGGCCACAACACACCAGGGACTAAGGCTCTTTTTGTGAAAGGAAAATAAAAAAGGGGATTTATTGTTATTTGTCCCGACTACAGAGACTACTATATTAATGTTATTATCCTCATAGTGTATGTTTTTCATGTGTCTTTTACGAACTTTGAGATTCTTTGCTGCTTTTATTGTGAAAGAAGGTAAGAAAGAAATAGATCTGAATGATTTAGAGGTGTAATAAAGTTTGCTGTTTTTAGACGGTTCCTCTTGAAAGGGGCCCTATCATGGTTTTTTAGGTTTTCCCTTTCCTGTAGTGTGTTATAGGTTTTGCGCATGTAGATAGTCTCCCACACCCCCCCCTGTCTGAAACACCTCTACTGGACACCTTTGTTTACTTGTGCAACATAGTGACATCGCTATGTAACATTCAAGCTTCTATTGGCTAGTGCTTCAACCAATTGCATGTGATCAAACCGCTGCTTGTGTGTCAGGGGCGGGAGATTCATGTGATTGGTTGTTGGTTGAGTTTCAGACACGCCCGCCGGCAAGCTTCAACGCACGCCGCTGTGTGGACAGGCCGTAAGGGGCAGGACATATCTTAGCGGTTGGCCAATCACAGAGGGTGAAAACAGATGCTGCAGCACAGGCAGTATGTGAAACATAAAGCACCTTTTGAACATTAGAGCATGTTAACATGTCACAGTGGAAGTACAGATTACAATTATGGTCCTGAAAATGAGCATAATATGTCCTCTTTAATGTTGTTACCATAATCTTCATAATTTATGTTTTGAATATCTCCTTTTTGCACAACTTGATTGATTGATGCTTGTTTTTGCAGCGCAAAAGCTCACATTGCTATGACAGAATCACATTGTTTTCTCATTGCGTAATAGATCTGTTTTGAAAAAGTTCATGACATGGATGAAAATTAAATGGATGTAGGATTAATGCACAATATAGCGCCTGCGGTGTTCGAAGGCATAAAATCCAAAAAACAACAACAATGGAGTAATGGCTTTGGTGCAACATGCTGCCCTAACACCTCTCTTGACTGCTTCATTTGCAAATGTAATCCCCTTCTCTTGCTCCTGCTTCTTCTCTCTCTAGAGAGTGTGCTTAGCAGCTAAGGAAACAAATCATCTGTGGGTTGAGCCATTGGCCTTCCCTGCTGGTTCGGTCTCAATCCGCCCATTACAGGCACCAGCCAGGTATTAGGAGGTGAGACAAAACAATGGCAGACCTCAGGTCTTTACACTGCTGCCCACGGAAACCAAATGCTACTAATCTTTCAACACCTACTTACTTAAAGTCGGGCTCACGCAACCTCTTCAAATCTCACAATGTCATTACATGTGATGTAATTTTTAAAAAGCTGTGACAAAATGGGACTTAAGCAAAAGCCAAGGTTAATAACTTTTATTCGTTAAATTACATTACTGTCCCAGTTTAATCCTGATCCTCCTCCACACTTGGCATACTGTATGGGAACAGCGTCTGGCCGGTAATTTCTGCTCTCACATTACTGAAAAGAGTAAAAAGAAGAAACCAAAAATAGAAAATCTGTCAAACATATATGCTATATTTAATTACAGCCTATTAGAGGTGGACATTTTTCATCATGTGGTAACCCAGCATAGCGCCACCAATTAGAAATAATCATTGGGAGGTGCTCAAAAACTTTGTTAGAAAAGAAAAAGGCTAAAATTGCACTTAATTAGTTGCAAGAACATTCAAGCTTTTTTCATATTTTGCGATTATACTATAGCGCTGATTTAAAAGGCCTTTTATGTCGACCTAACCCACTGATCCATGCAGATGTTTTACAGTGTAATTATCACTCCTCCCAACTTGTTGACAGAACGGAGTCGTACAACATTTCACACCTATCAGTTCTGCTTGAATAGAAAATCCAGTTATTTCTAAATGGACTCCCAGGGTGACATTGTTGATGCTGTGGGGATAATGATAGGGTGTAGTGCTGCTATATGGATGGTCAATTATCAATGTCAGACAGCTGAACTTTGTGAACGTAGCCAAACAGAATCCCGATGATCACCGAGCCAAAGCTAATGGTTAAATGAGATGTGTACCTGGAGAGGTTTTAGTGTCAGCCTTGATGGCCACAATCATCTATTTACTTTCTCCGGTTCCAACAGGTTCTCTTTCGCATCGTTGTTAAAATGAGGGCTCATGGTTTCCGGGGGGTTATTATAGAGAAACACAAGAGCCATCATGCTTTGGATATGGCCATGGCAATAAGGCTCTATTAAGAGTGGGACACAGAATACATGACTGTCTAGAAAGCCGTGTGCAAAAGAAAGTCTAATAATAAAAAGTCTAAACTCTGAAAGAGTTTCCCAGCAATCCCATCTACGCAGAAGTATTTTTGAAAAGGCTGAGTATTCAAAAATAAGGTTAGTTTGGATTTACCAAAGACACAAATATCACAAAGGATCTAAAGATTTAAGCAGACGAGCACCTTGTATTGGCGCGATTGCGGCTGTGAGGTAGTTTGGTTTTCTTTCAATTGAAAGTTGAGGGTTCGATGCAGTCAACATGTCGATGCATCTGTGGGTAAGGTACTTAACCCCAAGTTTAATGTGTGTGCATGTTATCTGTTCTTTGAGCAAGGGGCACACTACTCTGTATGAATGAGGTGTGAATGATGACTTTAAAATGTAAACTGAAGCGTCATAAAGACTGGATGAAGAGCTAAATAAATGCAGTCCATTAAACAGTCCATTTGTATTTTGGTAAAAATAAGGTAAAATGTGTTCCAGTGGGGACCTTTCTCCCTGCGTGTGCCTCTCCACCTCTCTTTCTTACTTGCTACCCTTTTCCCTCAACCTATCCTAAGGGAGTGCATGTACGTAGACACGTTAGTTTAGCTGCTATAGGCTTGAACTGTCGGGGACACCTTACTTCTGTTTTACTGTTTGTACCTGTGTACTCTCATGTTCCGAATAACCCAGCTTCCCCCAAATCTCTTTTTTGTGTCTATATCTACGCCGGGATCCTGAGTCGAGGCTGATCCTGTTGCTGTGGTCGTGTGTCCTGGATCCTCTATCCTGAGTACTGGATCTGAGTCCTTGACTTTGAGTCGTGGCTGAACCTGTCTCTGCGGTCCTGCCTCACTCTCATCATGCTACTTCCCTGATGGCTCCCACAAGATTATTGACATCCTCGTGGATTCATCTTCTTATTACAGACACATGCATTTCCAAACATTTGGTCTACCTATGCTGTAAAATGTATTATCTCTTAGATTTACACACGGCATCTATTGCACGTCTGTCCGTCCTGGGAGAGGGATCCCTCCTCAGATGCTCTCCCTGAGGTTTCTCCCATGTTCCCCTTTAAACTGTGGGGTTTTCTCAGGAAGTTTTTCCTTGTACGATGTGAGGGTCAAAGGACAGAGGGTGTCGTATTGTCATACTGATACTCTGTACAAACTGTGAAGTTCAAAGAGACAAATGATATTGGGCTATATAAATAAACATTGATTGATTGATGTGTGATTTTGTCAATGAAGTCTGTTGTGTTTGAAGAGAGCAAAAATAGTTTCCTGTTAAAAGAATCCAACTTATAGATGGATCAAGAAAAGTTAAAGCAACGAAATTATGTTTAATGAAGCATACACTTTTAGTATTTTTTGTTTTCAAATCACCACCTACTATAAACCGAATATGGATAAGTATAATTACATCTTACAACTTTTGAGTAAAAATTACTGAAAAAATAAATGTAATGACTTAATGATGAGGCTAACAGGTAAACAATGTTGTTTGTCCTGTGTTTTTCAGTGAATGGGAATGGTATTCAACGTATAATAAGCAACAACTATGTAAGTCTTACAGACAAGGCTCATGCCAATTCACCAAAAAAACACTGTTATATTTATTGGGTTCAAATGTATTTTTGTGGTATATCAAAACAATTTTAGAGTGTAACATGTACATGTTGTCCATTAAAGTCAAAGTACTGCAGGTTATTAAAGGATATAAATGAACATCAACTCAACATTTGCAAAGTCATCTCCACCTCATCTCTCCACTACTATTTGCAACAAAAATCTGAATATGAAGGAACGAGATGGTGCATTATTCATACCACTGCGTCTCACTACATTTGAGATATGATTATGAGGGGTTGGCTCTTGGCAGTGCCATTATAACGACAAACACACAGGCAGCTCACAAATCACTTATAAAGATAAAAACACATTCTATGCATCCATCATAGAGATAAATCCACATCCTGAGGAATAACAGATAGACTTGTGCACTGCAAAAAAAAAAAAAAAAAATGCAATGTAATGCAAAGCTGAAGGTGATAAATCAGAATGACTTAACAGAGTCCAAAGTCCTGCTGATAAAGGCCAGTGTTCACACAGGTGCCGTTGGAGAAAATTATCCAACACATGCTTCATTGCTTTGATCACATTTGGCAAAAAAGCCTGAATACATTTTCAAGATATTGTTATTCCACTGGCACGAAACAAGACTCTTACCTTGCTGTCGGTGGGAGCCTCTCTCTTTCCTAGGTGCTGGCCCATGCTGCTGACAGAGACTGGAAGAAAAACAGAGAGAAATAAGTTTACACCAGCAGGAGACCGTAAACAGCATATTTATCTGAAGATTATGCTCTCATCCTTGTCCAAAGCAAGGCGGGCTACCTCGTATCATCATCATCACACACACGCAGCTATAAAAACACTGGTTTTTCCACAAGTGTAGCACTCTGTGTTTGGGCTGGTGTGAGAACTATGGATCGGGTTGTAGCGCGCACCAAAAAACGGGTCACTCTTGTGTCAGAAGAGACAAATAATTATTCGCATTATTAGACTGCCAGGCGACAGGCGATAACACAAAGTGGTCGTGGACATCCTGAGCAATGTAGCAGTTGCACCTCTAGTATGAGACTTGGGAGGGCAAACAGGTGTTCAATGCATTCCCACTTTTTTAACGTCAAGCCATTTTTTTAAACATTTGAGTTGGTTTTGGTCAAGAATATTATAAGTTGCAATTTCATATGCAGTAGTATACACTTGTTGACCAGAGTGCAACATTGTTCATCCATTTGGCATTTTAATTTTGTTCTCTCGATTTAAGTATTAATCTCAAAATGTACACACCTTTTTTTCAAATAGTGTTTGCCCCCGTACCAACCTAGAGGTTCCAAATAAATCCTGTGGGAAATACTATTATATGTTTTGCAGTATAAACTAAGCTTTATAAGGGTGGGTATGAGTAACGTATCTATACTGCAGGAAATGGCACTTTAGGTGTTGATTGAGTGGCATGCCATACATCCCCTTGTCTTTTGCTTTTCCTACAATATTGCACTATAACTTGGAGCCCCTTGGAGTAGCTTAGTTTGCACTGAGTTTCGATTACCGGTATAACCTTTCCCAAGAGCTCAAACAAATCAAAAATGGGCAAATGCAACTGAACTTGCTTTCAGTTCAATATTCTGATGTCCTGTGGTGATGAAACACTGGTGTAAAAACACAGCCTTCCAGGGATCAGTTGCTACTTATTTAGTGTCATCCCCCCTTGGATGTGACTCCTTTTTACTAACTTATGATGTTTAATTAATCTCGCAACCTTTCCATTATCTGCTACTACGCCATCGGCTTAAATGTGTAATGGTAAGAGAACAATATCAGTGCTGCTTTTTATTCAAAATGCTGCTCAGTTAACAGCTTTTATGATTCAAGTGATTAAAAACACAAAATCCTTGGTTGTTGTGCACAATCAAAAAGTGAGTGGCACAAAACAGAATGTCAGTGTGTTCTGTGTCAATGTGTCTCAATGCTGTTGAAAACAGTATATGTCAAATAAAGTGCAGTAGCAATAACTCAAAAAAAACAACAACAGGTGTACTACAAAGTGTCTGAAAAGAACAAACATGTGCAGAAAGGTTTATTCCCCTCAAGGGAAAAGGGGAAGAAGGCAGAGCTCCACATGTGAGAAATGTCAGTGCAATAAGGAGAGGTATCAGGTGTGTTAGCTCAAAGATCACAAACTACAACTAAAAACTGTCATACTCATAAAGACGCGAGAAATGAAACATTTGATCTGAAGCAAATGAGAACTGCCATTCACTCGACTATTTGAGGTGAGACAATGTGTAAACACAGTGTTTATCATACAGCAGTGCTGAATATGGTTTGAATAAAAAAACATTAGCCAGCCCCCATCACTTAAAGATAAAAACGTATTTCCTCTGAAGGACCTTTCTTCTGTACTTTCAAATACTCAACGCATGTATTTTTGGCTTTAAGAAAAATGTCGTAACCCTCAAAAAAGGCTTCCATAACCCTTGGGAATTTGAATAATTCCTTTTCTGGACTTTCCCAATGTTATAACAAGACAAACACAACATTTTTTAGGCTGCATTTTGTGCTTTAGTTTGCTGATGTGTTCATTAGAGGGTCCATTGATGGTCCAAACTGATGTTGGCAAAGCCTGCTAACATTTTGGCCGACTGCACAGCCAACAATGAAGGAAACTCTACCAATGCCAACACAATGTTTAAAAGTGGCTTAATTTAGCATTATTATTCAAAACATTGTCTATTCTCAGGTCAATCAGTCCAAAGATTTAAATATATGTTAATACAACTTTTGAGCAATAATGATCCCAAAACAAAACATCCAGCCAAGTCAGCAATCATACACAAACTAACATACACACCTATTATTTAGACTCCGCTTCGAGCGATAGAATGACTAACAAAGCACTTATTTACTAACAAAGGACTGGCTAATCTAAAGCCAGTTGAGTAGCACTTGAAATGTTTTAGCTCTATGAAACCTGATGTACTTGTATGATTCTGTTTTCTTCAAGTTTGTATCTTGTTGGTCGAACGCACTTATTGTAAGTCGCTTTGGATAAAAGCATCAGCTAAATGTAATGTAATTATCTAATTAATATAAAGCCTTGAGAAGTGCAATACATCCATTGTCCTCTGAACAAGGTGCCCAGGGGAGCAGTGTTTACAGTACCACAAGCAGCAGTTTTAGTATTGCTCTCAGGGAGGAATGCAATTAGAATCTAATCAGCTTGAGTTCAAGATGTTTTATCACAACAATATAACTCGAGGTAAAAAGCTCTGCACCCAAAGGAACAGAATTTGCAACAAAAAACAGAAACTAAAAGAGCACCTTAAGCAATTAGATATTCTCCTAGGGACTGGAAAACACTTGCACAAAAGAGTTTGTCCTTTGAAAATCATTCTCATTACGGCCCTGATACATCTCAAAGGAGAGGAGGAGCTATATCTGAAAATAAGTGTATTAATGAGGGACATTTAACAACCCTGGGCAATTTCAGCAGACACAGAGCAACATTAGCATCCATTCAGTCGTCATTCACCTAAAAAAGCAAACGCTTCACAATTCACAAGATGTGCGTCAGACAGTGGCTATTACCACAGCAGATAAGTACTTAAACAGCAAAACAAAAACTATGAAATCTCATAAGTGACAAAAGTGAATAGTATTAATAAATCAAATGTAGTAGAAGTGGTAAAATGTTAAAGGAAAGAATAAGATTGACTGATAGAGAGTAGAGTAACTGAGGTTTGAAATGTAAAAAAGAACATATTACAGTTAAGTTAAGCTAAAACATAGTAATGTAATGAGACAGAATTTAATTTAGACAACATCTTGTAACTAGCCTGGTAAAGAATTAGAAGTAAAAGCCATAGACTTTATTGTTTAGGTCATGATGGGGATATACATTTAATTTAAATTCATAATAGAAAGACATTTGATGACAGTATGTTGGAATTCTGTATTCATTTTTCAGCTTGATAATAGACAGGTAGAAGCAGTATTGCCAGGTGCAATCGATGGGATTTCTGCACACGATCCAAGCAGAGAATGACGTACCTTACATTCACTCTGACAGCATCATGACTTTAGTTGTTTTTGAATCCATAATGAAATTGTATTACATAACGTTAGTGTGTGTCTTTACCACAAACAGGAATAGTTCATTGTTATATTTAGATTTGAGAAAGATTACAAGGATTTTATTTATGAATAACAAAGATGCTCATCAGACATTTCCGAGCTATTGGAAAATGTTATTTAGTTCACCATGAAGATGTCTTATTTTGTTTTTTGTTTTGAAAAGCAGCAGACGTTTGAACTAAAACCAAACGTCACCAATAATGCATAAAATATGTGGAACATGTTGAAGTCAGTATGAAGTCTCCATCAGACAGAAAATATTAGGCTGAGACAGTCTGTGTGTTTGTGTTTGAGGTGGCAACGTTATCAAACACCTGTGTGTGTAAGCCCAGAGATCAAAGGTTACCATGGTGAAGAAGACATTATCAACGTGCGCTAGAATTTGAAAGTACGCAGCCGAAAAAAATCTGCCCCTTCCTTCAGACTTCCTTACAGAGCCCCTCCTCCAACACACACAAACACGCACATGACCAATGAGTGCACGAGATGGAAGGCTGACAGGCAGGTAGGCCATCCAGTTATTTTAGCCGGCCCGGCTAAAATAACTGGTCATGCTTTTTACAGCGCCACGACTTCCACAGATGAATTTTTTTAATGTATTTATTGTCAAAGCATTTAATATATTCATTGCTATTGGGATGTTAAGAGCATTCAATGGAATATAACAAAAAGTGTTTCTGAAGTGAATTACCTACCCTACCTTTAATGGAGACTGAATCTGAATACAATTTTAATAGCTGAATGTCTTGTGATCATTTTAAAGTTGGAATGAAGTCTCTAACTGAAAGTATGTGGAAGGAGTAGCATTTGGCGCACCGTGTAGGTAAAAGGAGATTTGAACGTTCCTCCCATTGAGTTACATTTAAAGAGTTTAAAAAGCTGAATATTTCAAAAGGTATAACATATTTTGAAGAAGTTGAAAGTTTCCCATCATGTGCTGAAAAGGCTGAATATTTTTGACATTTGAATGGTTTCTGTAGCTGAAAGTAGGCTGAAGTTATTGAGAGCCAAACTATTTGGTGAAATATGAAAAAGAAGAAGTTGAAGATGATTAAAGATTTGAAGAACTATAGTGGAATGCTTTAAAAAAAAAAGTAGGCTGAAGTTATTCGAAGGCAAAATATTGGTTGAAAGAAGAACTATAGTGGAATGCTGTTGCACAGCATTTTCGAGCTACTTTTTCTAAATACGTTGGCAATTGCGGAAAATGGGATTTTCCACAAAGAGGCCCTATTATATTTGTTCCCTTTCCTGTAGTGTGTTATATAGGTTTTTGTGCATGTAAATGATCTGCAAAGGCTAAAATCCCAAAGTTCCCTCCAGAGGAAATTTCTCTCCCACACACTCCGTCCTGCCGGAAATGCCTCCATTGGACTTTCTTTACTTCTGTAACATAGTAACATCATTGGTTTTGGCGCATTGGTTAGAGCGTTGATCATCAGATCAAGGGGCGTTGGTGAACCACAGTTCGAAACCCGCCTCGGCCGCCACTGCATCAGGCCGTTGTGTCCTTGGGCAAGACACTTTTTACCCGCATTTGCTCATGTGGGTAGCAGCGCAGGCTGCGCAGAGTGCAGCAGTCTGCAGTGTACACTCTGTGCAGTTGGCTTCCTCCAAGTTTACAGTAAAACAAACTGGTGGCGTGACCAATGGCAATTTACAATTATTAATACTATTACTATTATTAGCATTAGTCTATATTTTGGTTGAAACTAAGCCAGGAAAAAAAAGAAAAACATAAATAATAATAAAAATATATATAAATAAAATCGAATTTAAAAAAATAATTTTCGATTATGGAGATTGTAACGAATATTCGAAAAATCGATGGCATCCCTAGTTGATATGCGTTCAGTTGAGCGTAAAAGCCAATATCACTTTGTTGGCACGTGGGGAGACTCCACCAGGATTCTGTGCGACCGAACATGAGGCCTTGCAGCCAGTTTCGCTCTCCATGTTACACAATCAGATCCTGCGAGGACTTGCAAAACACTGTTGCATAATAGACTGTGGATTGCAGAGAGGAGGAGGGGGCTGATACAAGGCTGCAATTAGAACTGCAGTCATTTTTGCAAACACACTTATTTGCCTCGCCTTTACTTTTTCCTCACACATTGCCCTGTAATTTACAGCGATAGGAAGGCGGTGGAAACGTGCAGTGAGAAAATGTTATCACTCCTACCCAAATTAACCCGTATAAGTCGCTCTTAATTGCCAGGTGTTCTGAGTGCATCTGTTGAAAACATTTCTGTTTGCCTTTTAAATATACCATTTGGATGGAAAAAGCTCTTATGATAGGCCAGCACCTGGAAGAATCCATTACCACTTAGCAGAGTCTGCAGCACATAGGAGCAATTATGTGTCAGATCTGTCCATCACCCGAGGCTATTACATCCTCGTTAGCAGCTGATGTTTTACATGGCTTTAACGCAGATAACAAAAGGAGCTCATTAGTTTAAAAGGAACTTGGCATTTAAACAAACCTCCTACGAAATGTTTGTTTGCAGTACAAACTGAATCATACCTGCCAACAATTTGGTTAGTATAATTTTAGTAACTGATAAAAATGACAATTTTCTTAGTGGGGATAGAGTTAATGTTTATTTCACTGACTGTAGGTCTGTGAATATGAAAGGGATATTACCTTTTAGCAACATAAATCTTCCTGTCCTGTGCAACTGCTGATAAAAAAAGAGAAAGTAATACTTTATGACAAGCACGGCAATAAAACCCTTGGGAGCAATCAGCCTTGGAAACAATATATTTCTGCAAAATGAGGCTTGCTTTGTCAACCTGCAGTAAGTGCATTTTTGCTTTCATTTTTGGAGAAACAATTACAAACAAAGCCAAAATAACAAATGGATTTCACACCACCGGGAACGCGCTGTCTGAAGGATTCTTCCTCAAAGCGAGGGTCGCAGAGCATAAAACAGACTTTTATAGGACTATGACTCACAGAGAAGATGGATGTAAGCAGCCGAGTGAACAATGTGCCATGTTTCTTTGTGTTTAGCTTGTTAGTACATCAAAGTGTCATAAGCAACAGTGAACACATTCAATAACTACTTTCCCACAAAAGAAAACATCAAAACTAGTATATTGAACTAAAGTAAGTAATTAGGGAGCGTTTGGTAAAATGTGGACTTATTAGCAGGCAATTATTAGAAATTAAAAAAAATTACTTCCAGTAGATCAATAAACTTTTGCTGCTTGATGTTGGCCAAAACTGATATTGTGATATATATTTTTAAGTTTTTGTTTATGTTCAGCATCATCCTTTACATAGCCCTAATCTTTTCTATACTAGTGAGGCTGCGTTTTTTATCGCAAACCAATTTTTGATTGAATGGATTTTTTATCCTGTTCTTTGCTTATTGGATGTAGCAATTGTCGACTAGCAGGGCTAGCCTTGGTTGTTAGAAAAATGTTGTGATTGGTGGTTCAATGTGCAAGCAGAGCCTGCAAGAGCATCAAAAACTAATTTTCTTCCAGCCCATAAATCATAGTAAGTTATGTTCTATTGGGTAGACCTCTTCTGAAAATTACTGTAGTAATTTCTTTCAAGCAACAAAAGGTTTCAGCATGAAAGTTAATGTTTCTTACTTGTCATTTTGTTTGTAAAAAACTAATTGTATTTGAATGGATTTACGTTATAGCCCTCCCAACACTGGTCACTGAAGCACTTAACACACAATAGATGTACTTCACTGTAGCCACTGCATGCATATTTGATTTGCTAAGAAGCCTGCCTGGCATTACACTGCGCACATGCTGACAAAACCATTTCTCAGTCTACCACTAAAAGTGTAATTGGCTGGAACAAATGTGCCTCTGTTTGTCGATGTCTGATTCCCTTGTTTCACTTTAAGTTTTCTCTTGTTCGCACAATGCAACAACTTGTCCTTAACCCTCGGGCTGCCCTCAGTGACTGCACCGTGTTGCACTCTACTGAGAGTCAATTACGTAATAAATACAGAGCATGTGTGCGAGTGGATTGGAATCGAGGGGGGCACAAGAGAGAGTGATGAGATGAGAAATAGTGATATAGTAACACGTTGCCTAACAGGGAAAGTACTCTCCTCTGGACAAGAGATTTGAGGTCAAAGGTCAACATCTGTCCCTGAGGGAAGACATCAGCTCTAGCAGTGATGAGTGCTCGCTGCAGGAAGCCTCTCATCCTTTCTCTTCCTTTGACTTCCTTCTGGGATGTTGCCAGAATAGGCCTGCCTTGATCGAGGTAAAGGTGAAAGGGTAACAGTGATAGATGTAAAGAGTTTGTAGTGTCTTTTACTAGCCTTTCCAGAAGCAGAAACACAAAAGCAAAACTGTAAGGAATTAATTGACTGGTGTATTTATCCACCTTGCTTTGGGATGGGTATCGTTTGAAATGTATCGATTCCGATTCCGGTTCTGCTTATCGATTCCGGTTCTTATCGATTCCCCGTTTAGATTCCAAAATTGTAAAAGAAAGAGTTCAAACGTTTAGATAACAAACATATCTTTATTCTTTTAAGCTTTAACTGAAATGTATTGACATTACAAATACAAAATATACGTGCAATACAAATGTATTGCACAATAGCTGTGCTTTCTTTTAACTGAGCTATGCCTGTGGCAAGCTATTAACAGGCATTACACTGTGCCTTGTCTTTTTCTTTTTTAGTGTAGTGGAGCCTCACTTTAGAGCATTTCGCGATCCATCTTTGGTGTTATGAAGTGACTGAGCTTGTGAACTGTCTATGGGAGGGCGGTGGGAACCTCGCTGCGGGGCAACTGTGGACCTCTGTCGCCTGTCAGCACAACTTACATGATGCCGTTATTAAGGGCGGTGCCGGCCGTCAACGGCCCGCTGACGACTGGCCGTTCTGTGTTTCCCCAGGTCCGCCCCGTATTCCACCGGGTCACCAAGGCGCAGACGGAACCACTGGAATACAGGGTCTACCGCGTTTGGGAACCGTTAAGCAGAACCGAAATTGTGTATTTTGTATGGGTAGCCGGTATTTTCTTATCAGTTCTCATCTGGAACCATGTTTCGGTTCCCAACCCTAACCTTGCTATTGTTAGCATTGTGTTTAAAGACATACACCAATTTGTGTTCACGTTGTCACATTGGCAATTTATTTGTCTTTGGTTGAGACGATCCCTAGATTAACACGTTCAGATACAAAGTAATCCTCCAGGAATTACACATGTGATGGCCAACATCCATGTTGCAGCCAGATTAAATTAAACATGTGTCCTGATCACCTTGCTTTGTTTAGCTGGTTCCCCAAAATGTTGGCATCCTTGCTGCATGAGACAACCATTCAGATGAATGAGAGGGCTGCGTTTTTGATGCAGAGTTGCTATTGGTCTAAACGTGGCCTTAAATTTGACCTTATAAACATTCTAAAGCTAAGAGTATCTAACAGTACCCTGTAATTCAAGAAAAATGCTGCATCTTTTCTCCTTTGTCTTCTATATTTAACATGAATTGCAGTGCCAGGAAAATAATCATTGAACCCATCTGCTATCTGTCAGATGACAATAAAACCTCATGGGCAATTGGACAATATTCCAGGTTTTTTCTTTTAATGGGCTCTTTCGAGTGCCGGTCATTGGGTACAGTGCAATTAGACATTTGAGACTTGACAATGGAATTAGAATAGAGACAATGCATACCACAGTATTGCATTCATACACATATATCTGTTTTTATAGAGTAATACAAAATGTAATAATTTTCCGATGAAAGAGGGAAGAAGATTTGATTTGGCCATTTCTCACCGCTCTCAAAATTGATTGATTATCTGCATGCAATTACTGTAAAATTATTACATTTTGCCTGTTTGAACGCGATTAGTTTTACCATCAGTCTTCTAGCAAAGTATTATTTCTGCAGCTATCAAATGTATATTAAAATTTACTTTTTTGTCAAATGAAACCATTAAAAAGTTAGCCATTGACGGAATTTTCAACCACGGGTAGATTAATAGGGTATAGCTAGTGCATACATCTGAGACTGTTGTCATTATCTGCCTGGAAATGAGAAGCCTTTGTCTGTCCACCATTCTTTTGTTCCTCAGAATTCTGGTTTTAAGAACAGAGAACAGAAAGCTTTTCAGGCCAAGCATCAGTAACTTAAGAGAGAGGGACTTCGCTAACGGCTGGTGACTTTTGATGCATCAACATTTTTCTTAGAAGGGGATGTTTGTACCAACAGGCAGGAAAGTGACAAAAATAACTAAACAGGAAAGACAAAAACAGCTGTGGTACTAAAGGTATCTGCAGATTGTTAAGAACTTTTTCAATTGAGTCATCTCAGAAATATTTGTCTAATCACCGACAGATTAAGCCCTGCGTTTACATCATCACTGCTATTATGACACAATCGTGAAAACTTTTAGATAACAATGCCAGTCTGGTTTGAAGTCAACAATGTAAATAAGCGAGGACAGTCATATTTAGGACCAGGCTAGAAGAGAAGTCAGAGTTTTGTCGGCTCAGTGACCGTTCAGCCGTGAAGGTCTGTTTGCCTGTGGGCCCCAGCTGCCCGTCTGAACAACCAGGGCTGCTGCTATCTGTAGCTTCCTCTCTCGTAACATGAGTTAGTTGTGCTTCCCATGTCATTCTTGCGCACATACTCAGATGTTGTTTTGCAGGAGGAGGAGGGGTTGGTGTACAGACAAATATTCAGCTGTTATTCTTCACAACTTCTTTACATTTTTGAGAGGACCGCTGTGGGACTTCTCCCTTGAACAAGCACATATGGCTCTGAAAGACAATTACTGGGAAAAAAATACTCCCATGGGTCCAATGCTGTGTATAGATACTTGCTTGGTTAATTATATTTGTTTTGCTTTGTTATGCATGGACACCTCCTGTGAATCCCTGGGGCGTTCTAGTGATATAGCACCGGGACTGAGCCTTAATCTCAATACTCCTCAATAGAGATGACACAACCCACAGCCACCTGGGGTTTCCTATCCAATAATCCAAGCTACAACCTCTCCACTTAGATCCGGAGGCAAAATATTCAGCTCCACTATATGCTGTGATCCCTGTGAGAACACACTGCAGGCAGGGAATGACACCACGGATGACGGGGTAGCACCTGGAGTTGACTGGCAGCACCACGCCTTGGAGAACTCTGACAAATCTCTTGCGTTGCTGGCTGTTGATAGTGAAGCAGGTAATGCATGTGACTCAACCTGTCTGCCAAGAACAGGCGCAGACAGGAGGGGAAGTGTGATAAGGGAGGAAGTGTGTTAGTTTGTGACAACGGAAGTTGACTAACCTCAGTGTCAGTATAACCTGCACAACACGGATATAGCTTACAGTTGCACGCACATTTCTTAAGCAGGGTGGAAAACCTTACTTTGTATTGAATAACTAAGGACTTCAATCAAAACCCCTTGCTGTTTCTCTGCCAAATTACACATAGGGACTATCTACATCTTTTGGTGTGAGTTGTAGAGAGATTGAGATGTCTGCCTCCTCTTATATAATAAAACGAGATTGCACTTGGCTTGTGGTGCTCAAAGTGTCAATAAACATTTGAAAAACTCAAAAGCAATGTCTTTTTTCAGACCTAATTACTCAAGATAGTCAACAGACCTTGTTGTGAGCAGTTTCATAAAGGAACTATTTTCTTTCTACTGAACTACACACACAACAAGTAATGATGAGCCTCTTGTCAATGACTAGATGCACGTTTCCTTGGGAAGGGGGGTGTAGTTCGACACTCGAGTGACACTCGAGTGACACACGTGACGGCTGAGCATACCTCCTGGTATTTTCTCTCTTGGCTGAGCCAAGGCAAATCCAATGAAAATGTTAAGGAATGCATTCCTGCAGCCTTCCCAGCTCAGGTAGTCAAGGCAAGCAGAGGCGTTTCTCCTCAAACTATGCGGTGGTTACAACTGCTGGCATACCGCTACGTACAAACCAATACTTGACATGCCACAACATCAACCCAAATAGATGTCTATCACTGTAACAAAGGTCTGTGTCAAATAAAACAAATTCAATCATGTTGGTGTGACCGTGTGCACCTGATATATTGAAAATGAGATATCACACTCAGTGTTTCAACTAATACGGTCTACTTTGTGTTTTTCTCAACTCAAGGTGGAGGAAAAAGTTAAGGGTTAAACCTGCATGTAGTGTTTTATCAAATGGAGCCAGAGGTTACCTTTGTTGAGTGTTCCCTGGCTAGAGGACATCCAATGCTGCGTGCTTCAATAAATCAGTGCAGTTCAGACGTAAGCAGCCACTCATGTGTGTGAGTTATTTATTTCTAGACCGTGCATAGCAGCAGCATTAAATAAGCATATAAACGCTTGGACTCACTCTCTTTTTTTTCATGAAACTTACTATGTGTAAAAATGACACTCTGCATCGTGTACTATTGGGTCATATGCTGCTGTTACATCCTGGAATTACTCAGTGTATAGGTCGGTTCTCTTCAGTAAGACCAATAGAGCCTGAAGAGTTTCTGTTAGGGACTTTAGTGTTTTGATGTAAAGTAGAGTAACAAGTGGAGCTTGCTGCTTACCAGGCCCTGCTTAGGATGAAGAATTATGTAATACTTAGTGTCCTCAAGGCTTTTCAGTGCATGTTTTCAGCTCCAAAATGCTGGCTACTAATATTTCTACAAGCAAATGAAAACCTACAATATATTGAAACCATAGTCTCTGACATATTCCCTTGTGATACAGAAATTACTGTACTGTCAGGTAATCTCATAAACGCGCAAAACTCCGTTAATAAAAACGTACACTCTTAAGAATAAATGGTTTGATGCATATTTTCCATGACTTGTGAAAAATAAAAAACACTTACCAGAAATACTTGTGATCGTGTGGTCAATTCGGCATATATATGACACCCGCATTTAATCCAGTTTAAACTAAACAATGGGTTTCACTCTTGCACCGATGGTAGAATGCTACGAAAACAAACCGGGTTTTCTGGTGGTAAATAGTAAGGGGCAATTACAAAAACTCTAAATTGTATTGGGTTAAAGTTCAGCTTGGCCTTAGGTTTACATGCCGAATTGAAGAGAACACTCTAGATATTGACATAATGCCTTAAGTCGTTTTTAGAACAGCGTGTTAAGCTTCCACTAAGCAAATACTCGTTAAATTGCTTTGCCTGTTAACTATGTTCGGTTTCAAGGATAGAAGGCAACAGGGAGGGTGGTGGTTGTAGTAGAGGTGGGGGGCGACACTGTCAAAAGCACATGACAAAGCAGTGACGCTGTCTGCTAGCAGTGATGCTTTCTTAAAAACACTCACTACTAATAGTCAAACAGGGTTTAGGTAGACTTGGACGGGCAAAACAATATGACATGCCGTGCATATTCTCCTTGCAGGTTTCGAAACGAGCGGTTGTAAACAAGTCGACGTGGATATCATGCATACTATCGCAACATCGCGTATCATGCGGAAGAAAAAACCCCACTATTGCGATAGTAATGTGTCCACTACATGTGTGAAACTGTCTTTACACGGGCTTTATAGACTTTCATTTGCTTTTTGGTTAATGTTACAGTGCACATACCCTTCTCCGGTTAGTCTGTGTCAAATGCATCCACAGCTGAGCCTTGTACTGGATGTAACCAACTGTCAGTCTTCTTTGGACGGTGGTCGTCAACAGCATCAACAATAACGCCTTCTCACCCTTTATGGTTCGCCGTTGCCTTGTTCACCAAAGTGCCTCCGTAACACAAAAACGAGAAAAAAACGTGTCTCGGTGGTGCTTCCTGATTTAGGTACAGTGGGGATGATGTTGTTTGTAAGGGGTGGGGCGGTATGCAGCTCGAGTCCGCCAAGAAATGTCGGGCTAAAAAGCACGTTGGTGCACGTCTGTGCATGATTAGTAGCTCGTTCTTCATGGTAGGGAGGGTTCAATTAACGCGCGAAACAGAGACGTGATTTTGAAATAAAGACCGTGACTCAAACAGCTGCAGGATTGCAGAAACAGTGAGCTAAAGACGTCTTATTTCCTGCACCATTTGTCTCCATGTTCACTGGGGGCAGTGCATTGCTCAAGGGTATCGCTGTTGAGGAAGAGGTGTGGCAATCGCTGCAGTCATATTTCACCCAGTGCAGGGATGTAATACTACTACAGCACCCTTGCACTATAGGAACATATTTAGAGGCATCCAACTGTTCAGAGGTCCCCTTTCTAAATGCCATTTCTTAGGTTACATTGGGGCTGTATGTATACCGAAAATGTGTACTATTTTATTGTATGTATGCCTATTCATTTTCATTTCATTTCAAGCCTTTATTTACCCAGATGTATCCCTTGAGATCATTGATCTCTTTTTAAAGAGAGACCTGCTCAAGTAGGTTCCACATGAAACATAACCACATAAAACAACAGAACAATAAAAAGGACATCATACAGCATCATTACAGGGATTATAATTTACAATAACTATCCACATGAACAGGTACCGACAGCATCCGAGTCAGTAGCATCCAATCAAGCTTTAAAAACATTTAGTGGCACCAGATTGCTCAGTTTTCCATTTAATTTGCAGACTATTCCAAGACAGAGGAGCACCTATTTATGCCATAGATTCTTACTTGTTCGGTTTTATTTTTTATTTAGCCCATATTGAGCATTGTTGAAAGCGAGCCTGATATCATCAACACAATTTGCATAGCCTACGTCGGCTTCTCTGCAATTGCTGTGCATATAGAGGTTTTTATATATATATATAACAAAAGGCAATGTTGTGATTTCCTTTTTTGCAAATGTACACTCAATTTTGCAAAAAATACATCGGCTCCACTTAAATAAATTGAGGTAACAATTTGCGTTGATCTTTTTAAGTATTTCCAATTTGATCGATTATTAAATTAATCCGAGTACCCATTTGTAATCTGATTAACTCAAATAGTTCAGTACTACAAACATAATTGCTTTCACCTTTAAAATCTAAATTAAGTTGAACCAACTTAATTTTAATCTTAAAGATGGAGTGATATTAAGTTGCATTTTGTTTAATGTAAGCTATTGTAATTTATTTATTTAAGCCCATACTACTCAAAAATGTCCATGCAATATAATGATATACGCATTTAAGTTCCACTTTTTAACAGTTTATTTTAAAATGTTCTTTACACAATGAACTTTTTATAACAAATGTTATATAATCAGTATGCTATACATGCTACAGTAGCTTAAAACAAGTAGCTGATGACTACCTTACAGCTTGTGTTACACTGTATATGCAGTAAGCAGCTGTTGTAAATGAAGCTGAAGCTAAAATGGCTACCAGGTAACTTGATAGATTATTAGGTTAAAATCCTGTTGTTGCACTGATATATAGAGTTCTGCTTCCAGGATGAATGCAGATTGCTCCAACTCAACATGCGGTCAGCAAAGTCCGGGCAAGTTCTGGCTTGTTAATCACTGTTTATGATGATGCATCGTTGGATAATCAGGCCTTCTACGCACATGCCCAGGTGCCAAGACAGCAGTGAAAAGTGATTTGTCATATTTATTGTGTTATAGTAACAGAGATTATTAAAAGTAGGAGTGTCCCAATTATTCAATATTGCTTCCTGATCCCAATCAGAGTCTTGGAAGGATGGATTAGAATCTGCACCAAAATAAACTGCCTTTCGTTATTAAAATACAATTGGAAATTATTTTAAGAACACAAAGCATAGGTTCAACTTCCTAGCAAGATACAAAAAAAAGTAATTGGATTCATTTTTCAAAACCAGCAAAAAAGATTAAAACAATGCCTTTGTTAATGCATTTTTGGAAAATCTACTGGACGGGCCAACAAGACACATGCCAAGGGAACAAGGCAGCAGGGGCCCCTAAAATACCCCTTGAGGCAAGACTTCATTTTTATATTTGAGTGGAATGCAATTAATATACTGATAATGTCAGCAAACATTGCACCAAAGTGCTCCTAGTAGGAATGCAATTTAAAACGAGAAGTATTTTTATTGTGTGTACTCATGTAAATATCCCATGGGCCTTGTATTGATTTGCTTATTGATATTTTCTTTGTCGTCCTTGAGAAATATGTTCCCAAGTATTATTAACATAAATAATTTCCACACCATGAAAGTCTCTTTTTGTGATGTGAAAATTGCATTCTATGGTGCTGTTTAATGATCAAAGAATCCTTAGTTGTACTTCACTACGTAAAGGCCCGAAGGTACAGACTTTTATCTTCTCAGAGCACCAAAGCAAAAATGCTAAAACTTCCATGACTTTGAAAGTCCAACTCTGAGCAGATGTGAAAGTTGAAACTCCATTTTGATCTATTTATTGTATTTTTTTATTTTACTTTGGTGCGATTACATTTTGAGCTTTTTGTTCAGTCTCCTTGCGCTCTCAGATGTTTTATGTCAGGCTGTGATTGACAAGGTTATAATAGAACATTGCCAAAACTACAAAGGCATCCCATTGTTGTCATTCCTTGTTTGCCTAAAATCTGTTCTTTTTTTATAAGTTTCCATAACTGACTTTGATTAATTGTTGGAGAATTATTTTTATTATAGAAATACAATGGGTTGTCTTTTCTTTCAGAATGACTCAAAGGAGAATCAAAATTGGTTTTGCTCTTCCAGATTGGAGACATTATTGTTAAGAAAAACAATATACGATGTGACATTTCCAACCAGTCAGACAGGAATCAATAAAACCCTAAACAAGAGTTTGCAACCATGTGGTTCTTATAGTGTCTGTAGACACGGCTTTGAGCTAAATGCTAATGTCAGAATGCTAACAGGCTCTTACTTACAATGCAAACATGCTAATGTTAAGCACAAATTTAGCTTATTTCTTGATGTACCATCTTAAATTCTTTAAACTGTTCAGTGTCTCATTGTGAAATCAAGAATTCCTTGCACACCCATGCTGTACTGTATGTGTAAGGTTGAACCCCCAGATGCCATATAACCTCTCTTGTAAGCAGGTTACACATCCCAAACATTTCACAGATGCTTGATCAAAAATCTAACTCTCACAAAAATGTGACAAAGTATCTGCACACTGTATTAAAATATTTCAAATGTGACAAAGATCTCTGTAAGATTGAGACATTGCACAGTTAAAATATCTGGGAACCTTTAATACAGTGTGCATATCTATTGTCCAATTCTTGATCCAGTCCTCCTCATTAAACTGGATTTACGGAAAGAGCGGCCCCATGCCTTGGTGCAGTGGTCCCCAACCACCGGTCATTTGGTACCGGGCTGCAGAGAAAACCAGCCCAACTCATGGAAAACTGCCCATCTGGCAACACTGAGCGCGAGAGCAGTCTGGACTCTGGAACGTCATATAACGCTGTGATTTTCGTTTGGATTACTGGTCTGGGGGAAGCTTGCGAGTGTGTGTGTGTGTGTGTGTGTGTGTGTGTGTGTGTGTGTGTGTGTGTGTGTGTGTGTGTGTGTGTGTGTGTGTGTGTGTGTGTGTGTGTGTGTGTGTGTGTGTGTGTGTGTGTGTTAAACAGGAACACAGGTCGTATTATTTTATTTCGTCTTAATTATCCCCCCACAACTTGAAGGCCGGTCCGCGAAAATATTTTCGTATGAAACCGGTCCGTGGCGCAAAAAAGGTTGGGGACCGCTGGGACACCAGGGAGTGAGGGGTAGCATTGGGGTTCTTGAAAGGGTTACAGAATCAAGGGAGATAAGACAAAGGCAGGAAAAAATGACTCCATGTTGTCAGTCATATAATAATAACCCATTAGCTTTGACTTGAGCCTGGACTGATTTTAGACAGAGATATAGTAACTAGTTGTCATGGAAATGGCCAGACCTCAGTTGAGGTAATGGGCCTAAAACAGCATGGATTATCCATCACAGTAACTCAGGGGAAGGGGGATTGTGGTTGTTTGTCATCTATGTATCTGTGTTGAAGGACGCAAGTGGGTATTACCTAGCATCCTCATATTTCCTCTACTCAAAACTAGAAACCACGATATCCTCAGTTATTGTTTCAAAATCCCCCATTGATTACAGGGTGTTCAAGGCAGACGAGGACAGATGGTGATGTAGCGGGCCTGCAACAGACACATCGTCCTGATTTCATGTTTTCATGTATGAGTGGATGTTTTGCTTGATTACATGCTGGAAATATATCCAGGTGTCTTGCTCTTGACCGTTTTGTTTCCAAATGTAATTAGCTTGATTGAAAGTCCTCATGTATACAGCAGCAGTATGGATCTCCTCTCATCCTCAACTAAAGGGTTATTTTGTTAGAAGATGTTTCAGCTATATGTTTGGATTGTACAATCTCATTTTCTTCTGGTTTGTTTATAACAGAACCACCAATAGGCCTACAGTTGTCAGGGGGAAATGGCCTCACTGTTAAATGTCTATCTTCATTCTAAAAAGCTCTCATGTGTGAACTATATAGGGAAATAAGGACATAATAGGTATATAATAATAACCAACTATATTTTGACAATTTGTACATAATAAGCCTCTAAATTAGAAAGCTAAATGTGAACTTCATTAAGCGAACATTTCTTAACATTTCTTAATTAACTTAGCGCATATCCGTACAGTACCTCAGAGTTGCTTAGCAATTACTGAATTTTCGGGTAAGATTTCTAACAAATAGAGATAATGATGTGAAATTACTCTGAAACACACAAGGGCCTCATCTTGTAATCAATGTCAGGGTTTGAGTTTTGTTGTGTCTAGTTTTGGGGTTATTTTGCTTTTCTGCTCTCCCTGTCATGTTTTCCTCCTTGTTTCTTGTCTGGTCCTTCTCCCTGTGTTTTCCTCCCTGTCGTTAGTTTCCCTGGTGTGTCTAATTGTGTTCACCTGTTGCCCTTGTGTTTCTCCTTCCCTGCCCAGCTGTTTCTCGTCTCGTGATTATCCCTCCCTGTATTTAGTCTTGTCTCTTCCTGTGTTCGGTGTCGGTTCATTGTTTGTTTGTCCTCCCTTCACGTCACGTCTCATATTTTTCTCTCCTGTCTTCCTCCATGTTTTTCACGGTCAGTTTTTATGTTATTGTTTTCCTGAGCTACTGTTTGATTCATGCCCTGTTTTTGTGATCAGCTTTGCAATAAAGCTCGCTTTTTGTTTTCTAGACCAACTTACCTTTTTTTGTAGTCTGATTTTGGGTCCTACCTTTCCAATACCGTAACAGAATGAACTGACCAACTTTGGACTCAGCAGACTCTGATTATTTTGCTCTACAGGCGGAATGTCTTGGGTACTCTCTGGAGTACATTTTTTATACTTGGAATGGCGCCTCATCTAGACGGGGTAGAGAGGCTGCGTTGAAGGAGGCACGTCAGGAGGTTGCTCGCAAGCGCTGGCTCAGGAGCATGTTGCCTGAGTGGCTACAACTTTTCACAAGTTGTCCTGAGGACTTGTCCGAAACCTCTAACCCTTTCCTGGGGTATGACCAGGCCTTGGGAGGCCCACGGATCCTCCAAAGAATCTCTAGGAGACGCAAGACCAAGATTCCAGCCCATGCTCCAGTGGTTCTGGTTCCAGTGCCGACCCACACAGCCATGTTTCCGGCTCCAGAACCGGCCAATACAGCCATGGTTCCGGCCCCAGCAGCCATGGTTCCAGCCTCAGTCCTGGCCCCAGCAGCCATGGTTCCGGCCTCAGTTCTGGCCCCAGCAGCCATGGTTCCGGCTCCAGAACCGGCCCACCAAGCCATGGATCCGTGCACCAGTACCGGCCCACACAGCCATGCTTCCGTGCTCCATTACCTGGCTTACACAGCCATGGTTCCGGCTCCAGTACTGGCTCTCTGGCCGACGCCAGCTCCCCGTGTCCTGTTGGCGTACCGGCCGACTCCAGCCCCTCGTCTCCTCATGGCTCTCCGGCCGACGCCAGCTCCCCGTGTCCTGTCGGCATTCCGGCCGACTCCAGCCCCCCGTGTTCTGTCGGCGAACCGACCGTCTCAAGTCTCCTCTCGTGTTTGGTCTTAGGTCCCCTCTCGAGTCTCTTCTCGAATCCCCTCTCAAGCCACCTCTCAAGTTCCCTCTCGAGTCCCCGCTCAAGTTCCCTCTTGAGTCCCCTCTCAAGTCACCTCTCGAGTAGGCCTGTCGCGATAATCGATAAATTGACTTATCGTACGATAAATAAAAATGGACTCGATAACTTTTCTGAGCTCGATAAATTGCCGTTTACATAAAGATGTGACCAGCATTTTAGCCTGGAGCGCTGTGGCTGCCAGGCGCGCTGTGAGGGGCGGGGCTGACACACAGCCAGGTCAGGACACTCCGCGTGCACGTGCAGCAGCGGAGAAGCCAAATTAATAATATAGCGACAAGCGGGAGACAACGTGTGACTTACTCGCGGGGAATTTAAAGTGAAATGGAATTGGTTCCAAAACCTAACTACACATCTCGATTCTCCGGTGTGGCAGTATTTTGGATTCAAACCAAATCAATGAGGCGAACCTACGGACTTGAATGAGCCGGGCGGTGTGTCGCATTGGTTTAAAAAAGGTAGTGACAAAAGCAGGCAATACCACGCATTTTAAACCACCTAAAACACAACCACCCCATTCCGTTTTCCCAGCTGGGAGCAAACACGGCAGCTGGAGATGGAGAGCCCCCGCCCGACAATGCAAACATGTTGGTATTCCTTGCTCGAAAACTTAGAAAACAGATTTGGATATGGCCTGTTGAGGCATCTGGGTCTTTGACAGTAGACTGTACACTTGACTGTTGTTTTAAGGAGGTTTTTTTGCTTGTGAGATAATGTGTGCTCATATGTATTTATTTATATATATATATGAGAGAGAGAGCTCTATTTTCCAGCCTGACTCTATTTAATTTATTGTTTTGGTTGTGTGTGATTTAATTAATTTATTATAATTTAATTAATCTGTTTTATTTATTATATATAATTGGTATATTTTAATATTATTTCACATTTCATTTGCTATGTTGAATGTTCAATAAAAAGTTATGTTTGAAAGGATGTACTTGAATTATTATTATATATTATCATTATGTCTAAAATGGTCTTAAAACGGTGCCGACAATATTATCGTTTATCGCAATAATTTCCAGAAAAATTTATTGTCCAACACAATTAAATATCCTGACAGGCCTACTCTCGAGTTCCCTCTCGAGTCTCCTTTCAAGTGCCCTCTCGAGTCACCTCTCGAGTCCCCTCTCGAGGCACCTCTCGAGTCACCTCTCGAGTCTCCTCTCGAGTTCCATCTCGAGTCCCCTCTCCAGTCAAGTCCCTTCTCGAGTCCCTACCCAATGTCCAGGTCCGTTGTAGGTTCCGCTGGGGGTCCTGCCAACTCTATGTCCTATCCTGTTGGGGGTCCCGCCGACTACTCTTCTGCCGGGGGTCCTGCCAACCCTATGTCCTGTCCCGTTGGGGGTCCCGCCGACTACTCTTCTGCCGGGGGTCCTGCCAACCCTATGTCCTGTGCCGTTGGAGGTCCCGCCGACTACTCTTCTGCCGGGGGTCCTGCCAACCCTATGGCTTGTGCCGTTGGAGGTCCCGCCAACTACTCTTCCGCTGGGGGTCCTGCCAACTCGATGTCCTGTCCCGTTGTGGGTCCCGCCGACTACTCTTCTGCCGGGGGTCCTGCCAACCCTATGTCCTGTCCCGTTGGGGGTCCGGCCTACTACTCTTCTGTCGGGGGTCCTGCCAACCCTATCTCCTATGCCGTTGCAGGCCCCGCCGACAACTCTTCTGCCGGGGGTCCTGCCAACCCCATTTCCTGTTCCATTGGAGGTCCCGCCGTCACCTGTCTCGCCGGGGGTCCTGCCAACTCCTTGTCCTCTTCCGTGGGGGATCCTGCCGACACCTGTCCCGCCGGGGGTCCTGCCTACTCCTTGCCCTGTTACGTTGGTGGTCCAATCGACACTAGCCCTTGCTCCATCCGGGGTCCCATTGACACCAGCCCATGTCATGTCCAGGATCCTGTCTACGCCCGTCCCACCGGCTCCGGTTCCTGTCCGGCCGACACCGGGTCCTGCCCGTCCTCCGGAGTTCCCCAGCCGCGGCCCTCGCCCTCGGGCCCGTCCTAACTGACTCTTCCAGCCGCTGCCTACGCCCTCATGCTCGGCCCCCTGAGTTCGCCCGCTGTGGCCTTCGCCCCTTAATGAACTCTGCCTTGCCCCGGGCCGTCCGCCTGAGACCTCCTCCTCAAACTCTGCCTTGCCCCCGGGCCGTCCGCCCGAGACCCCCTCCATGGAATCTACCTTGCCCCCGGGCCGCCCGCCCGAGACCCCCTCAATGAACTATGCCTTTCCTGGGCTGTTGACCGAGACCCGTCCTCCGGACCCCCTCCACTCCCCAGTTGGAAGTGTTGGACTTTGTTTAGGGACGTCTGGAATCCGTCCCTTGACGGGGGGTTATGTCAGGGTTTGAGTTTTGTTGTGTCTAGTTGTGGGGTTATTTTGCTTTTCTGTTCTCCCTGTCATGTTTTCCTCCTTGTTTCTTGTCTGGTCCTTTTCCCTGTGTTTTCTTCCCTGTCGTTAGTTTCCCTGGTGTGTCTAATTGTGTTCACCTGTTGCCCTTGTGTTTCTCCTTCCCTGCCCGGCTGTTTCTCGTCTCGTGATTACCTCTCCCTGTATTTAGTCTTGTCTCTTCCTGTGTTCGGTGTCGGTTCATTGTTTGTTTGTCCTCCCTTCACGTCACGTCTCATGTTTTTCTCTCCTGTCTTCCTCCCTGTTTTTCACGGTCAGTTTTTATGTTATTGTTTTCCTGAGCTACTGTTTGATTCATGCCATGTTTTTGTGATCAGCTTTGCAATAAAGCTTGCTTTTTGTTTTCTAGACCAACTTACCTTTTTTGTAGTCTGCTTTTGGGTCCTACCTTTCCCATACCGTAACAATCAACACATTGTACTCTTGCTTTTGCACTAATACTAAAAGTGGATGTGGCTCCCATTTGTTTGTTGACTATGGCTGTGAAGTTTGTTTTTTGGCCATCGCCATCTTTGTTTTTTGGTACAACAAGACGGTGCAGCTAAGTAACACGCTGAATGACACTGGTTGTTATTCAACCTAAATATAACAATTACATTTGCATGAACATAAAACACATAAAAGGACAAAGAGCACACCCAAACCAGACAACTTTGCAGAATGAACCTGTTAATCACAAGGTAGCCATGCCTGAAAACATTTGCTGCATACTCATCTATTTTACTATAAATGGGACCTTAACTTACAAAATGAACTTCATCAACCAGCAAAAGGATAGTAAGCTTACTTGGAGATTGCTTACTGGGGTTATAAATCAAGTGAGAAGTAGGGGCAACAAAAAACTGTTGATCATTTATACACGTTGGTTTGACCTTTATATTATTTGTACAAAGAAAAATATGTGTTCCAAATTTGGTATTATTATTAGTTTTGTTATTTATGCAGTTCAAAACGAGAAATATATTATCACATTAAGCTGATTCGTTATTGGCATGATGTTAGAAATTACGTTATTTTTACCTTTTTGTCGATGTACGTTAATGTTTTTTTCCATGTGATTTAGATCTACCCAAATGCGTCTATTATAAAGTTGTCTAGATGTTTATGATGATGTAATCATTTTAAAACAGTTTTTCGATAAGGTGTCATATGAGTTGACCACGCTCCATTATCTTTTTAGCCTTTCAGTCTAATCCCGTAGTTCCATAATGAATTCAGCTTTAGTCCTGCTTTGAAGTAATGTTGGCTTGTTGGCCTTCCTATAAACAACCCATACCTAGAAATAGGTTTACGTGTTAAAATGTATAAAATACAAAACAAGGTTATGAAACAATGTTGAACCGAGGAATTGTTCTGATTTTTCTGTACGAAAGAGACTCAAGTAAACACCTCAAGCAATGGCAACAGTTGCCAAACATGACGCAGGGAAAGGAATTGGAAAATTGGAAAAGTAATTTAGACAGTGACCTCAGTGAACATGAATAAATACCAGTTATTTGACTTCAAAATGATTTCTCAGTTTACAAATTCAGTCTTAATGTTCAGGGTTATACTGACAAAAAGGCACTTTGGGATGTTGTTGGAGCAATTGCACCTTATCTCTGTACATTTAGCTAATGACCTACAAGGGACCTGGATATTAAACATCGCCTGGTTTCACTTTTCACGGTTTAATCGCGTAGAAGGGGGGAAAAGCAGAGATAACATCGCAAACACCGAGCGAAGCCACGAGCACTGGCAGACAGAGCAATACATACAAATCATTCACGCAAAGACTCTCATCTCACAATGGATTTGACTGGTAAGGCTGATAGATATGACAGTATGGTAAGGACACAATGGATTTGTCGTGCTGATGTCCAGGATGGCTACACATTTCACCCCAGAATATAACAAATTAGCTCTACAAAATAGAAAATGTAGATCCTCTGAATTTCCTCTATCACTGTTTACTCTTACTGATAATGGTGACATGTGGAAGTAATAAAAATACATTATTAAACAGCCTTTTCATTTTTGACTTTATCTGGCAAAGCAATGCACTAATGGCTAGAACTGACCTGCTTTATCTTTTTGACAGAGAATGTGCAATAAAACAAGTCCGATTCAGTTATGCGATACTCACAAAACAAAGACAGCATATTATTCAGAGAATAGCATTTCGTGGTGGAAGAAATCTATTCAAATTGCTGCTCTGTGGTGCAAATCCCTACATTTACGACAACCTTCTAAGGGCATATTCCCAATGTGATTATGCATCCTCAAATATTGGAGCTGTATCTGCAATTGTTATTTGGAACCACAGAGCTGCTTGACTTTGCTAAATCAAATTGGCCTGTTCTCATTATTTCCACTGATGACCCACCAAACATACAAAGAGGGAATTAGTGCCAGAGACAGTCGTTCAGCTGGGCCAGGACACTCGAAAATGCACATTTGGCTAACAATAGACTCCCATCACATCTGCATTTTAGTTCCTAAATCAATGTCCTTTATACAAATTAGCCCCATCTAGTGGAAAATATACATAAACTATCCGTAGAAATTAAAAGAGAGAAGATAACAGGCTATTGTAAAAGGCTGCTGGTTGGTGTTACAGTCAATGCGATGACGTTATTTAGTTAGAGACGATATATTAGAGATACAATTCCATTTTAAAGGAGCACAGCCTGTTTGTGTAGAGTCTTAGTGAGCTTTCTTAAGTCTGAGATTTAACCCTGATGTCACTACAGATTTTCTTAGAGAAAGCCTGCACCAATGTAGTCATGGAGTTTAATGGACATGAGTATTTGCTATGGACAAAGTAAAAGAAGTGGACTAAATTACCAATTTGTCCCCCAATGGTTTTGTGGATTACGATTGAGTGTCTTTCGCCATTTTGTTTTTTTGGAGCCAAAACTGACACGAAAGGGACGATCTAAGTACAAATTAACAAGACATTTCAGGTTACCAAACACTGTGAGAGGTTTAAAGAACTACGATAAAAACACGTACAACTGCAAAACACTGCACAGCTGCTAGTCCATCATTATTCAATATCCAAAAGGTATTTATATTTAGTAGTATGTCATTATTAAAGTGAGGAGACTAATCCCCCAAACATTTCAACCTTCTATATACTGTAATGATAACAGTTTTCATACATAAAAGACAACGAAATATAGATGGTTTTGGAGATACATGTTATAAAGCAGATACTTATAAAGATACTTTTTTCACTATTTCATTTGAAGTAAAATGTTTTTCTACAACCATCTATTGGGAAAAAAATAGACGAATAAGAGTTATCGAAAATGCTCACTACTCAACGTTGGGGTATCTCAACAACTAAAGCTTTTTTTGGCTTTTTCCTCTACTATACTGTAAGTGGAGTTGTTCAAAAAGTCAATATACATTATGTTCTATCTTATTATTGTAGAATAACCTTTTATTAATGTAGCTTTGTATTGGTTGTTGTTGTTGTTGTTGTTGTTGTGCGTCTGAGCTTTGAATGACAATTAAATTGACCATTTCTAAACTATATTCAATCTAATCATGTCCAGATGGATGGATGGATCTTGTGGTGTGTGTTTTCTCCACTCGGCCTCGCATTCTGTCAGTATACAGTTTATTTTTGCTTTAGCAGAGACCACTGTATTATTCTATACTGGCCATTCCTCACCTCCGCCTTTCAGCTTAGTGGCCATCGCTGCCTGCACTCTTTTCTTCTAACTCAGCTAGAATCTAATGGGACACAACCCTATACAAAAGATGTCAGTGGAGGAGTAGGAAGGCAAACAATGGACAGCGAAAAGGAGCGTGCTTTCTGACATGGAAGCATTCACTGTCCACAAGGAAATGCCCCCAGTGCTTCTCTCTGATGCGAGAAAAAAAATTGCCTGTGCCATGAGGGATCAGGCAGGAACATAAAATGAAAAATGGATGAAGAGAGTTCACATCCAAAGGTGTTATAGCAGTTTGCTGTAAAGCTAGATGTAAGACAGTAAGGAGTGTTACTATAGGTAAATACGTTTGAATGTTAGAAAAGTCTTTATTTATTTGCTATTTTGCACACATTACATTTCTGAAACTGAATTCTGAACATTGGATACAACTTGGCATATCTTTGGCACATCAGAGTCAAATATTTGTACCTGTGTTTTTACAGAGGGACTTTTGGATATCTCTTTGTATCACTTAATGCATTTAAAAATATGTCAGCAAATCACTCAAAAAGCCTATCATGTGTATATATGTGTTTGGAGTATATAAATCAGACTATTAATGACATATGAACATGCCGCTGTAAAACACATCAGCATATAGATACAGTAGGAATCAAACTGTAAAAATTTGTATTTATACTGAATAGGAGAATTTTGGAGTATGAGAATAAAAGCTTGATTTATATATTTTGCAAGGCACCACAATTGAACAGTGATCCTATTAACCACAATTATTTCTGAAATGTTATGTATGTTAAAATATGCAAATGAAACATTGATTCATGCTTACTTTTGGAGAATTTTGGCGGGATCTAAACATGCAAAACAACAATGTAAGAAAAATAAACACCAAAATGTGAATTGCGGTTGTTTTCTTTCTAAGAAATGTTATGAAAGCAACATAGGCCAAATCCTCAACCTCAAGACCAGTGCATATAAAAACAATTACAATCATAGCTCTGCATTTTAAACTGTTGCACATGATAGTATGAAACCAATGATATGATAAATACAACACAACGTATGCATTTAAAAAAAGCTTTAGGATTTTCTGTAGTTAACCCTCTCTATGCACTGTTTTTCCTCCTTACAGAAGTCCCGTCTAGCACACATGGAGTGCTTTGTTTACCATTTCAAGATTGGTCGGAACAAAAAAGAAATAGAAGGTTTGAAGCAGAAAAAGCAGTGATAACCACTGAACCGACACAAAAAAACACAGCAACACCAAAAGCAGGTTAGGACCCAGAACTCTGTTGATGGTGACCAAAAACAGAGCTAAAAGAGTTTGAATACTGGATTTATATTCACAACGATGTCACAGAAACAACTCAAATTAAAGGATCTTGTTGCTACATGCCTGCTAGGTTCATAAATGAGCCACTGTTTGTTAATAAGTCCACCATAGCAACCTAAACAGCGAGAATATGTCAACATTGTGTTCACAAGTGATCAACTACTTATTCCAAGAGTCACACACCATCTGTCATTGCAGGTTGCAGAATTGAAACATCCTGGTCTACCGTTTAATCATTACTTCAGTGTTTCCCCAATATACAAATAGTGGCGGCGCAGTGCCGCTGCTGAAATATGAGCGCCGCTGCTAGGGGGCGCCAGCCAGGTACCAAAAAAAATAATAATAATAATAAGTGGTGAACTTTTTTCATTTTTTATTGTTTGTTATGTGGATTTGTAGTATTTGTGTTACTGTATGTTCAACAAAGGTGTATTTTTGCTAAATCTTGAGACATTGCCACTGTATGTACTAGGCAGGGCCAATTTCCGACACAGGCGGTCGCCTAGGGCGCCAGATCTGGGGGGCACTGCGCTGGTAGCTCTGGGAGGGAAAAAACATTTTTGACCGTTGGCGCTCATCCAAATGTTCGGCCTTGATGTAACAACATTCATAATTAAGTAAATGTAACACCCTTTTCACCCCGGTTACACATTTAATTTGCCCTGTACGGTGGGCGCTGTAAGTGATGAAAGTGGGGGATGTTGGCTTATCAGGCGCCCGCAGCTCACAGCCAAACTGCGAGCGTGGTAGCGAGAGAGCGAGCAAGGGAGAGGGCGCACCGGTACCGGCGCTGTTGTTATTAGAATCTGGTGCTAGCTGCGCTAACGGATATAAGAAGTAGATGTTTCTACAACCAGGGTGGAGGAGAGCTCTCCTGTCAGACTGAGAGGCTCAGTGAGGTAAAGGACTCTCTGAGTGTTTAGATCATTAGTTAATTTTAGTCTAAGTTATCTCAGTGGGTCTCAAACGTTTTGACCACAAATTATGTAAACACATATTTCCAAGGCACTCCTTTTTAATTATTAGGATAAATAAAAACAGGTTTGAAATCATTCCAATGTATACTATAGGACAGTAAACCAAAAATATCGTTTAAAGTTGGAGAGATACAAAAATATGCATAAATAAATAAATGTTAACTAGCTAAAATAAGATATGAATGAACAACAAAAATAAAATAAGCTACATTTATTTGTTATTGGCTATGGTAGGTTATTGGTTATGTTCATATACTTATTAGATTATTAAAATGTAAACCGATCTTTTTCATCTGGGCGTTTTAGAGTTGTACCCCCTAGATCAGTCTCTAGTAATTGTGTGCTCAAAGTGCACCAGATTGAAGCATTTTACTGTAAAATGTTCAAAAAACAATGTTCCCGGGGGGGCATACCCCCGGACCCCCCTAGAGGATGTGACGTCCACCTCCCAATTCAAACATGTTCATACAATACTGAATACATTTGAAGCCATTTTGACGTCTATTACCTATGTCAATAAGTTTCTGTTTTTGTAGTGTATTTTTGTAGTGTATTTGTGAGGTAATTTGTAGAGATTTTTCATTTATTCTTTACATATAAAATGTCGCCTAAAATCTCACCTAGGGCAGCAAATTGTCTAGAACCGGCCCTGGTACTAGGCCTCAAGAGCCTTTCTTGTGCTGACACATAGAAACAAATTGGCGGGGCGCACTTTGCACGCGCACACACTAAAATATTCCACGCGCTCCGCGCTCACATTATGCTGGGCCCACGTGCCTTAGCACCGCTGCTATGACTCCATCCTAGGGGAAACACTGTACTTGGCAATCAAACAACACAGAAATGAACCCCAAGATGGAGCCAAAGATAAATCAAATCAGAAATAATACAGTGCTTTTTCAGAGTCTCTAAACCTATTTGCAAGTCTTGGTTTTTGATGAGAGCAAATTGTAATGGATGGGCTATGGAAATTAGACCTGTTCACAAAGTGAGCACGAGAGTGCACACAACTCTCATGGCTTTATCTCTAGAAACAAAGCAGACTCCAGCACTGTTTACAAGTGTTTAAGTTGTATGAAATTAAAATGTATTTTCCACATTATTACACTGCTACTATTGACAGCTTGGAGTGATGGAAAGTAAATAAGTACATCGCTTGAGTACAATTTTGTTGGACTCGAGAATGCTACTTTAAACATAACATTTAAAAGGCAATTATTGTGCATTTTACTCCACTACATTTATTTGAAAGCATTTAATACTTACTAGGTTTTATTATTATCACATTTAAATAAGAACATTTGAATATATTATTATAGGTTATGCTATTCGGTAGCATAAAATAATATTAAAATAAACGGTTTTGGTCTGAAATGGAAGCCCAGTCTGCTCTGATCAACAAATAACCATAGCCTATCACGTACAATGTGTTGGAACACTAGCCAATGGAAGCGCAAGTGTTACATAGTGAGTCCAATGGAGGCGATTCAGGCAGGGGGGGGGGGGGGGGCAGTTGTGAGGGAGAAACTCCTTCCGGAGGGAACTTTGGGATTTTAGCCTTTGAAGACCATGCATTTAAATGCACCAAAACCTATAGAGCACTACAGGAAGGGGAAACCCATAATAGAGGCCTCTCGAATATATTTGGATGTTAATACCTGATCACTTTTACTTGAGAAATAAAGTATATAAAATGTAGGACTTTTTTTCTACACTGTGTTAGAATACTTATTTCACAACTACACACACAACAGAAGTTAGACATTTTTTTTTTAAAGCTTACTTCTGCTTTGGGATAAAACAAGCATGAAACTCAAATAAGGCAACAATAGCAAGACAGCCGAACTAGATTGTTGTTGGTACGCAATGTTGCCAATTGCAGTTGCACACGAATCCAAACTTTTCCCTATTCCTTGGGAGGGTGGTGTACTGGGTGCTGACGTGATCACCTCAGCCCGGCCCCTTGCTATAATGTGGAGGGGAAAAGTCCACACTCAAAGAGGCAAGGCTTCAGAGCGGATCAGCGCGGACGGTGCGCAGACGCATCAGGTGCGCACCAGGAGAGACTCCAAGACGCGCAGCAGCGAGACAATGCATGCTTTACAGCGAAGAAAGTACTGTTGTTTGGAGGTGTTACTAATGTGAGGCGTAAGAAAAAGTAAAGGGATATAGCGAAATCTTGAGTAAGATGCAAGAAAGACATGTGTGTTGAGGAGCGCGCATGGAGACGCACCGGACAACAAACCTTTTCCCCTAAAACCTCTGCACAGACCTCATTGAGATCATTTTCAAGTTAATATATAGGAGGAAGAATACATCATGAATGACTCGGAGTCTGTGTGGCTCTTGGAGGAGCAGTGGAACCGCAGCAGAGCGGATGAAGATGGGGAGAAACTTTTCGGCATCGGCGCGGATAATTTCATAACGCTGCTGGTGTTTGGACTCATCTTTATGCTCGGTGTGCTGGGCAACTCCATGGTGATCACCGTGCTGGCCCGGAGCAAACCGGGGAAGCCACGGAGCACCACCAACATCTTCATCCTCAACCTGAGCATCGCAGACCTGTCCTATCTGCTCTTCTGCATCCCTTTCCAGTCCGTCGTCTACATGATGCAGACCTGGGTCCTGGGCGCATTCATTTGCAAATTCAGCCACTATGTTTTCACCGTGTCCATGCTGGTGAGCATCTTCACCCTGTCTGCCATGTCCGTGGACCGATACATTGCCATTGTGCACTCCAGGAAGTCCTCCTCTATCCGTGTGGCGAGGCACGCGCTGATCGGGGTGATGGTGATTTGGATACTCTCCCTGGTCATGGCTGCGCCCGTCATGTACTACCAGAACATTTTCCGCATGGGAGATAATCAAACCTACTGCTGGGAAGGGTGGCCAAATCAAACTCTGAAGAAAGTCTATGTGGTGTGCACGTTTATTTTTGGTTATGTGTTGCCTCTGCTGCTGATTTCCTTCTGTTATGCAAAGGTAAGGAAAAGCTTTCCAAACCGGTCGTTTAATAATTCTAGACTTTATTTTAAAGACATACAGTTCACCTCTATTTTCTTGCTTGCAGGTTTTAAATCACTTGCACAAAAAACTGAGAAATATGTCCAAAAAGTCAGAGGCATCAAAGAAAAAGGTATGTATTCACACCTGTTTTTTTTTTTTGGGGTCTGGGATGTCATTGATTACAGCCATATGTTTCTGATTGTAATCACAAAGCAAAAACGTATAAACACTGGATTGGAGATACAAATACGGGGTGTTGACTTACTGAGTGTTGCATTACTTGCGTGAATTCAATAAACATTATGACAGAGATATGGTCATGTATTAGGTACATAGTTTGTCTACAAATCATATATTAATAGCCAATAAATGGTGTAATATGTTCACCAAGTCTCCAGTAGCAAATAGAAGGTTATACAATCTCAGCTATAAGTACATCAATGTGCATGGATAAAACCAACTTCTAAAATTAGTTGATTATTGATTCCATGAATGTTGTGCATATTTGCCAACAAACACGAGTTAAAAAAACTAAAAATATGATAAAATAACTGCCAATTTTTAATGAATAAAATACCACAGCAAAATTAAACATTCCCAGTGCAAACCCTAATCACAATTGACCCAATTTAGTGTTGAAATTATAGCTTATAGCACTCATGTCACACTTTAAATCTTACATCAAAATGCAGCAGATTCCTATGGCTAATACCTAGAAGTATCATTTTTTAAGTTTTTTATATGTTTTGTCCACGGACCTCCTTTCTGCTTAAAGGAAAGCCATAAAGAATCTTGACTTTGATTCATGCTTTAACATAGATGATTGCAGGTCAGGAAAACGAACATTTATGAGGTTCCATCTTTGTTTCTGTGACCTTCAAAGAAAATGAAAAATTTCCGTTTTCCAACCGGCCCCTGTTGCCATTTAGCAAATGATGATTATAATGAAGGTTAAACTATGTCACCCTTTACAAAATGCCCTTTTCAAGAGAAGAAAAACCCAAGTAATTAAGGAAATGACCTCAATATTTCTGGATCTGTGCATGTCATGCTAAAGCAGGAGCCTTTTCGTCTGTCAACACTTTGTTCCATTCAAAGCAGGGGTCAGGGTTCTTTGCCTTAAGGAAGATATAAACCACAAGTTCAAGGACCCTCACATTATTCAGTGAGGGGCTACAATCCCTCTGCACCAAATACACCATCAGAGAAAACAATTTCCCTGGCTTCTGCTGTTCCTTAGGGCCAAAATGATTGAGATGAATATTAATGTTCTAATGCTAACTGGTAATGGCACACTCGAGCAAAGTGGCCGAAAGGGCTATGTGCGATCAAACCCCATTTCAGCCTTAATTATGGCCGTAATTCCGCTTCCCTGAGACACAGTTATCTGCTGTCGCCCGCTTGATTATCTATCTGTCTGTTGGCCTCTTCATTGTCCCTAACATCGGGCATGTTTCAGTAGCAATCCTCTGATAACGGCATTGTGCAACGACACCAGGATGTCAGGAATTGATGCGATTAATTAATGTGCACCTCTCTACATGCATGTTTTGTTGTACTAGGCTTAAAAAGGAAACTTCCACATATCCTGATGATTTACTGCGCTCACTGTGCAGAGTACTGGTCCAGAATACACACAGGGAATGTTACACTGACAGCTTTGTGACTAACAGTGCATTAAAGCCGGGGATGAGACATAAATTACCCTGGCAGGAAGGCTACTGTTAAACTCTAATGTCACAACAACGGGCTGTCTGCACACACATATTAAATCTGAGTGAGGTATCAACAACTTCAGGGATTCATTTCATATTGGACGCTGACTTTTCTATTAATATACAAGCATGGAGCCATTGCCAAAATCTAATTTCTTGGCAGTGTGTCGTTTCGTACAGTGTGTTTCAAGGAGAATGTTGGAATGGAAAGAAGACTAATGTGCAGCCAAGCACTGTGCAGTATGTCGCTTGTATAATTAATGGATAATAAATTACACATGTGCTAGGTAAATTAACTACTGGATAGAGTCACTGAAAAACACGATTACAAAATGAGGGAATAATATACAAGGAAAATGTACATTTCTAACCACTTAGAGAGCTTTGAAATTATTAGCCATTAACTGCCCTTAACAAGCTATTCTCAAAACTGCCTTTAATTACTTCTATTGTAACCCGGCAGGAGCTGTCAATGACGCTACAGTGTGTTCTAGCAGCTGTCACCAATGTCAAGCAGTCCTAAATCTGTCTTTCATTCCGTAAAGCTTATATTTAAATGAGTAGTCCAGTTTTTCAACTAAGCTTTTTTGCCCATTGTTAGACTAGGAGATCAATACACTCTTAAATCTGTACTGTAAATATGAAGCTACAGCCAGTAGCAGGTTAGCTTAGCATTAAAGACTAAACCACTGCTAGCCTGGCTCTGTCCAAAGGTAACAGGACAGGAAGGCTGTGGCTCAGAAGGTTATTCCCTAATTACCGTGTCCACATTCTGAAGTGTCCTCAACAAGACACTTAACCTCAACTGCTCCAGATGTCAGGTCGGTGCTTTGCATGGTGGCTTACTGACATTGATGTGTGTGTGTGTGTGTGTGTGTGTGTGTGTGTGTGTGTGTGTGTGTGTGTGTGTGTGTGTGTGTGTGTGTGTGTGTGTGTGTGTGTGTGTGTGTGTGTGTGTGTGTTTGTGTGTGAGTGAGCCAATTGTATTACAAAAAAAAGAGACAAAAGTGCAACATAAATGCTGTCTTTTGAGTATTATTAATATTTTAACAGACTCTCACCACAAATAACCAACACATCTTAACACATCTCAATCTCATAATATTGGACATTACATCTTCTTATTTTGCTCATGTTCTGTGAGTGAATGGCAACCCTTTAAATAATAAGTGGTGACAGATAATGGATGGATAATAATGGAAAACATTCAATGTAACAACAACATGTATTTTGTTGGTTTACAGACAGTCATGTAAGGGTATTTCTTGACCGGGAGTATTGACTTGGCTGGTTGCCTGGTAATCTAATGACAATGATAAGATATGGAAGTAAATGCTACACTTCAACCAAGAGGGAACAAATATGTGACATATGGCTAAACTATACAATTTATTTTAACCCTGACGCGATAAACCTCAACCATCGCGATAAACACATTGCGCTATTGCACTCACATTTTTTGTAATAGTTTAAAAAGGAATAAACAGGACTTTGGAAACCAATTTACACCTTTTATCTTTGCACTTTGGATTTAGTTCAATGTGCAATATGTCTAATAAATATCGTTATCTTATTATAAACAACCTTATCGCATATTTTGGTCATATCGGGCAGCCTTGGTACAAAATGTTAATTAGTTGGCTTTTAGCTAGCAGTTGCTCGATGTACACATTGACATTCTTTCTAATGGCCAGCCTAAGGTGACTAGGCTAGTATGAATAAGAGGTCCAATTCTATAGAAGTATATTACATTACATGTTACTTGTTAGACGCTTTTATCCAAAGCGACTTCAATACTGTGGACAATCCCCACAGGAGCAATTTGGGGTGAAGTGTCTTGCCCAGGGACACAACGACATACTGACTGCAGTGGGGTTTGAACCTGTGACCCCCTGATCCGAACACCAACGCACAACTCACTGCGCCACACGCCTCCTATATGAGAATATTATCTTTATTCTCACTTATTTTTTACCTCAGTTACCATTTCCTTGATGGTTATGGTCTCAATCACTAGTTTCAAGTCTTCATATATACAGCACCATATTTATTTTATACATTTAGTTCCCATTCTTTATCAAGCAGATGATAAAAGAGGGTTTGTTTTATAGAATGTGAGGTAACCTACCTTTTTCAACATTTGGACAGAGCCAAACTTGCCAACTACCCCTGCCTCCAGTCTTGCCAAGCTTTGCCAAGTTTTATCTGGTTGTAGGTTCATACACTGAACAAAAATGTAAACGCAACACTTTGTTTTTGCTCCCATTTTTCATGAGATGAACTCAAAGATCTAAAACATTTTCTACATACAAAGAAAATAACCATTTCTCTCAAATATTGTTCACAAATCTGAAAAAATCTGTGATAGTGAGCACTTCTCCTTTGCCGAGATAATCCATCCCACCTCACAGGTGTGGCATATCAAGATGCTGATTAGACAGCATGATTATTGCAGAGGTGTGCCTTAGGCTGGCCACAATAAAAGGCCACTCTGAAACGTGCATTTTTGCTTTATTGGGGGGGTCTGGGGGGGTCCGAAAACCAGTCAGTATCTGGTGTGAGGGTTAGGGTTAGGGTTAGGGTTAGGGTAATGGTGTGAATCGAGTGGCCCATGGTGGTGGTGGGGTTATGGTATGGGCAGGCGTATGTTATGGACGACGAACACAGGCCACTCGATTCACAACATTACCCGAACCCTAACCCTAACCCTCACACCAGATACTGACTGGTTTTCGGACCCCCCCAGACCCCCCCAATAAAGCAAAAATGCACGTTTCACAGTGGCCTTTTATTGTGGCCAGCCTAAGGCACACCTGTGCAATAATCATGCTGTCTAATCAGCATCTTGATATGCCACACCTGTGAGGTGGGGTGGATTATCTCGGCAAAGGAGAAGTGCTCACTATCACAGATTTTTTCAGATTTGTGAACAATATTTGAGAGAAATGGTTATTTTGTGTATATAGAAAATGTTTTAGATCTTTGAGTTCATCTCATGAAAAATGGGAGCAAAAACAAAAGTGTTGCGTTTATATTTTTGTTCAGTGTACTTATCTTTCAGATATGAGAGGGAAATCAAACTTTCATCTAATTCTTGGCCAAAAATGAATAACCAGATCTCCCACTATGTCAAACTATTAATTTAAGCCTTAACTAAAGTGTCTCAAAGGTTGAAGTCATGTTTGTTGGGGTCAATGTGCATATCATGTGCTCTCCTAAAGCATTAACTGATATGTCACAGGAGCATGGGTGCTTCGCACAAAACATAAGGTGAGACAAATCAGGAGATTGCAGAGGGTTACAGAGTGCCCTTGGAGAAAAAGGGGAGAATTTGTACAAATAAGTGTTTAATCAACACTGTGCGGTTCACTTGGGTCTGCAGTTTAACACCAGGCCTGTGAATATAATGTCAGTGACAGCTGTAAAGAGCAAGGTTATTCCCACTGCTGTTCCGACAAACATCTTATCACCCTCAGTAGGCATCAGACAGCCTGTTAAAGTCATGCAGACACGCACAAAAGCCAAATAAAATAAAAAAACATCAACCTAGCAGTAACTCTTACGTAATCTTTCCACAAGTCCTGTGAGCATGACAAATCCTCTTTTAATAAATCTCTTTCTCCCCTCTGGCTTTTATGTCATGTTCTAATAAAGAAAAGCTGAATATGTTTATTTATGGCTCCCAGTTTTATTGTCTCGGGAATGAATACCAGAGTTTATTTGACTTGGCAAACAATAATGCTTTTAATGGCTTCACAGAAGTTAAAATGTAGTAATTAACAATGTAGGTTAAGGATTTTATTTCTTAGGGATATGAGTCAGTCAGGCATCAAGACTGAGCACACACAGAGGGTTATGGATAATTAGGAATATGAATATTTAGCCAAGTCGTCTTGAAATTATTTTAACAACATCTGTAAAGTGAAACAGGCACAGCTAACTACCCAACCTCTCACATGTGACGGAGATGCTCATTACCGTCCTGAACTGAGTGTTATGAAACACTCAACATCACTGAGTCACATTTCAGTGGCTTTAATAGTTATTTAGAGGAATATTAAAAAATTAATTTAGAAAATAATTAAGATAAATATATTCATCAAGAACTGTATTTCCCTAATAGTGCTTTACATACTCATAAATGTAACTTCCACCCACATTAGGGTCGATGTCAAGATATGGAACCCCAAGGCCAATAGGTGGGACCCCAAGTGAAGTGCAAATTGCGGTTACATTACATTACATTGCATTTAGCTGACGCTTTTATCCAAAGCGACTTACAATAAGTACATTCGACCAACAAGAAACAAACTTGAAGAAAACAGAATCATATAAGTACATCAGGTTTCATAGAGCTAAAACATTTCAAGTGCTACTCAACTGGCTTTAGATAAGCCAGTCCTTTGTTAGTATATAAGTGCTTTGTTAGTAATTCTATCGCTCAAAGTGGAGTCGAAAGAGATGAGTTTTCAGTCTGCGCCGGAAGATGTGTGAGCTTTCTGCTGTCCTGATTTCAATGGGGAGCTCATTCCACACCATTTTGGAGCCAGGATAGCAAACCCACGTGTTTTTGCTGATGGGAACTTGGGTCCCCCTTGCAGTGCGGGCGCAGCGAGCTGTTTGGCTGATGCAGAGCGGAGTGCACATGCTGGGGTGTATGCAGTGGCGGCCGGCCCATAGGGGCGCTAGGGGCGCCGCCCCCCCCTCTTCCAACATGTTTGATTGTCATTCAAAATAAAATAAAAAAATATATATATATTTCCAAAAATATATTTTTTTTATTTTTATTTTTATTTTTAAAGAACAAGGTAAATATTATATAGTTGGTATCAGTAAAATGTATAATCTACAATAAAATCTTATTTAAAATTGTTTTACGATGTCTAAAGTTACTGATAAGTCACATGTTTCCTGCCTGGCCGCAGCGTGTATCATTACCCTCTCTCGTCCGGGCGGTAGAAAGGAGCCCTCAGCCAGAGCAGCAGCAGCCAACAAGCTGACTGTTGCTATCTGTATACTATGCCGCCGAAACATAATTTCAGCCAATCAGCGTCGTCAGATCTGATGCTCAAAGGGCGCCCTTTCAGCGCCCTGGCCTGTGTGTCTGTGAGTTGTTTGGACTCGTATCCAAGGTGACGCTACAGTAGCTGTCGAGGATTGCTCCGGTGCTAGTGGATCGCTAGTGGATCGATAGTGGAGCTGTAGATTAACATTTACATGCTTATTGTAGTTGTAAGGGCAATGCCTGTGGCACCATGGAGCATATGTGTGGGCTGGACCTGTATTTTACAGGAAAGGAATGATCAGAGGGTCGAGTTGTCAATTCTTGTTCAGTTTTCATCTTCCTCACCCTCTCAGACTTTGAGTTGCGCGCACTGCTAAAGAGACGCGCTACCATGGAAACCAAACAATGGTGTAGCTGTATTAAAGTCCGAGTGGAAACAGACGTGAGTAAATCTGATTTTGTCAGAAATCGGGAGAAATGCGGGGGTGTCCCGCGAAAATCTGGAGGGTTGGCAAGTATCACACACACACACACACACACTATGTTCGTATTTAGCCTCCTGATTTTAAATGCCCTAGTATGGTTTTGTCACCATTTCCATAGCCCCACCAAAAATATTTTCCACCAGCCGCCACTGGGTGTATGGTTTAACCATGTCCTAGATGTAGGAAGGGCCAGATCCATTTGCAGCATGGTATGCAAGTACCATTGTCTTGAAGTGGATTCTAGCAGTTACTGGAAGCCAGAGAAGGGAGCGGAGGAGCGGCGTGGTGTGGGAGAATTTAGGAAGGTTGAAGACCAGACGAGCAGCTGCATTCTGGATGAGCTGCAGAGGTCGGATGGCACGTGCAGGTAGACCAGCCAGGAGGGAGCTGCAGTAGTCTAGGCGTGAGATGACGAGAGCCTGGGCCAGAACCTGCGACGCATGGGTCAGGAGGGGACGTATCCTCCTGATGTTGTAAAGAGTGTATCTGCAACAGCGGGTTGTAGCAGCGATGTTTGCAGTGAAGGACAGTTTGTTATCTAGGGTCACACCCAGATTCCTTGCAGTCTGAGTCGGGGAAACAATAGAGGTGCCGATGTTGATTGTTAGGTCAAGAGTGGGACAATCTTTTCCCGGAAGGAAAAGCAGTTCAGTCTTGTCAAGGTTGAGCTTGAGGTGATGAGCAGACATCCACTGAGAGATGTCCGCTAGACAAGCAGAGATGCGTGCGACGACCCGGTTTCTGCAGCAGAGTTTGGAGGCAGGAGTTGGAACGAGTCAGAGGAAGGGAGGGCTGAGAGCACCGATGATGCAAGGGTAGAGGGGGAGAGGGAACGAAGGTTGCGGCGGACAGGTGCAGAATGAGAAGAGATTAGTTTGTTATGTTTGGAAAGGGGTAGGAAGAATGAAATGAAGAAGGGATCGGATGTGTGAAGCGGGTTTACAGAGAGGTTAGAAGTAGTGCAGTTCGTTGAGAATATGAGATCAAGGACATTGTCAGCTTTATGAGTTGGTGGGGATGGAGACAGTGAGAAAGCAAAGGCGGTTAAAAGAGATGTTAGTTCGTCTATCTTCCCTGTCTGTAGGTTGAAGTTTCCGAGAAATACAGCGGGAGGGCCAGTTTCAGGGATGTGTGAGAGGAGATTATCTAAATCCTCCAAGAAGTCCCCCAAGGCGCCTGGTGGACGGTAGAGAACAACAATGGTTAATTGTATAGGATGGGTTACTGTGACGGCATGGAAATTCAAAGATGGAAGGAGTGAAGTTAGGTAGCTTGAAGAGGGAAAAGCTCCAGTTGGGAGAGAGCAGGAGACCAGTGCCACCTCCTCTGTCAGTGGGTCTGGGTGTATGGGAGAAGGAATATGCTGTGGAGAGAGTTGCTGGGGCGGATGTGTTGGATGGAGTAATCCAGGTCTCAGTGAGAGCAAGGAAATCCAGAGACTGCAGGGAAGCGTAGCCAGAGATGAAGTCAGCCTTAGGAATAGCTGACTGGCAGTTCCACAGGCCCCCTGAAACGAGATGTTGGATCTCAGTGGAGCATGTGGGATGGATGAGAGCAGGCCGGTTATATCGATTAGGAGATACACTGGGCCAGTGATAGTTGCGAGAAGACACATGAACAGGAATGGAGAAAATACACATGATCATAGCATGAGGGGCTAAAAAAAACAAAATAAAATAAAAGGTTAGCTCCCTTTCTTATCCTCTAACACAGGCATAGGCAAACTAAGGCCCGCGGGCCATATACGGCCTGTTGGGCTTTTGAATCCGGCCCACCGAATATTGGTACAAAATTGTCCAAATTATAGTAAAGACCGCATTCATTTAGCCTTTTTCCTGCAATACCCAGCATTTCAGTTGATCACACTAGATGGCGCACTCTAGATACAATTGACCTTTGCTGGAGTCTGGTCTATTCTCTGGCCCCACTCCGCAACCCACCAAAGTCAAAGAACCAAATATTTCACGCTTACATTGGAGGGGGCGAGATTAACCTGAGCAATAACAATTCATGGGGAGTACGGCGAATACAAGTTGTAACAAGCAGTAGCGCTGAGCAAAGTGACTAGAATGCGACCACACACTTATAAAAAACACTTATATAAACAGGGGTGCACACAACTTTCTCAGTGAGATACTCAGATGATTACCTGGAGTCAGTGTTTGGTACTCCAAATTCTGGCTCCCCTCAAAGTTCCCATGAAGCCCTCTGTATCGCGAATGTCAGCGGGGGGTGGGGGAGGGTGAGCTTCGTGACCACAGAGCGTGTGAAAGTTGTGATCAGCTGTTTTAGCGCAGTGCTGCTGTACAGACCGACGTTAACAGCAGCCCTGTCTGTGCACACGGTGATCTAACCGCCTTCTGGAAAAGCTTCACAAGTACGTCGGTACGCAAATGCGCTTTGTGACACAAGTGACGGTACGCATTTTAGATTGTTGCCGCGCATGCGTACCTGTGTACCACTTATGTGCACCCCTGTATATAAAGTCAGGCGACACTAACCAGGCTTAGTGTGATTCTGTTTATTTTACCTTACTTTAATCACCATCCGTTCACTGTTATTGACCATTGTGAAGAGGCAGACATTTTCCTGTTGTTTTGTATTATTGCAGCTATCGGATAGAATAAATACATGGGCTACATGTGGCCATCACAAGTAAAATCATAACGAAAACTACGCCGGTAAAATATGCGTGTAGAAAACGGCTTATGCCACAATATGATAGCAACAAGTAGTCAAGATAGTCTGATTAGCTAACATCACCGGTAGAATGCCAGAGAAACGTTCATAACAGCGTTGTGATGCCAAACAGCTTTCAGACTAAAACACATTCACTTATGGGGATGGGGGATATTTATCAGCTGCTTGTGTGACAATCAGACAATGAAAACTGGGGTTACGTACTGTAACCCAGCTTCTATGAGTATAGGCGCAGCCCTCTAAGGCCATCGCTATTGGGTAATCCCACAGCACGTGTGCGGCACTGAAAGACTTAATCCACGCCCACCTATGACGTGGGCCCCATCTACGGACTCACTTCCGTATAAATAGGAAGTAGTCCTTACAATCTGCTCCCACACAAACAGTTTTTCTTCAGCTATTCGCGGAGCCAGTGGGGCACGAACCTTAGAGGGCTGCGCCTATACTCATAGAAGCTGGGTTACAGTACGTAACCCCAGTTCTATTTCGTATAAGGCTTCGTCCCCTAAGGCCATCGCTATTGGGTTAAGGGCGAAGCAGGATGTAGTCCACGCCCCACTGGTCTGTCCGTTACCAGAGGCACAAAAACACGCCTACTCAATTAATAACCCATGCGTAATGGAGCATGACATTCCCAGGGAATATAGCATTTAAAAAATGAATATTCTCCATACAGGAAAGAAGGTAGGCTAAATAGGCTACCTGTCGTTTATAAAAAGTAGAGACCAAAGTCCCACTTGTTAAAACGATCAAAGAGGGGGAAAAGGGCAGCTCTCTAAGTGCCGACAGGCAGGAGAGAGGGCATGCAGTTGAGTCCCCGATATTACTAACTCTGACAGGACACTCAGTACTGAGTGTATCAGAGAGGAATGGGAGACATCCCTCAAATACAAACGAATAGAAGAACAGGGGGAAGAGCAAGATGCAGCAGTGCAAATGTCTTCAACTGTCATTCCTCCGTGCAACGCCGTGGTGGAGGAAATTCCTCTGGTGCCGTCCGCTTTGATGTTCTTTGGGGGATCCACCCCAGAGGAGACGCCTGTGACACAGCTTCACACAGCCCGTGTGACAGGCGCTGTGCAGACAGTGGCTGCCCTAATGAGCGCTCTCTGTAATGCACCAACAGATGCTGGGAACTGCGTAAAGTAACGGGACAGAGGAGATGAGATGTGGCTTCCTCCTCTGATGTGTGAGGAGGAGGAAAGAAGCCATCCAAATGTATCACTCTCGATCTAAAAGAGCTTGTGATCACCTTTGGCATAAAAGCCGGGTTAGGGCGCAAAACAGCTGAGCTGCCCTCTCCTTGGATCCGGAGGCATGACGGAGCCACAGAGAGAGCAGACAAATCACTCACCCCTTGAGCTGATGTCAGAGCCAAGAACAGATGCTACTTTGGCTGACAAGAACTTTAGGGGGACCTGATCTAAAGTTTCAAATGGAACTTTACTCAGTGCGCGTAACACTAAAGCCAAATCCCATTCAGGCACCAAAGCGCGTGACACAGGTCTGAGTCTACTCCCCGTAGAAAACGTTTTTTCAGCGGGTGACTAAACACCGTGCTGACACCAAACCTACGTGGCAAGATGAAATGGCAGCAGCATATGTTTTTACCGTGCTATAAGCCAATTCCTGTCCAGCAACAGCTGGAGGAACGACAGCACGAGAGGCAGGGGGCACGTAACGGGGTCCAGGCTTTTCCCTACACACCAAACGGAACATTGTCCATTTGGCTGTGTAGGATGCTCTGGTGTGTTCAGCAGCTGCGCCGATCTTACACCTCCCTGGCGATTTATGTAGGCCGCCGCTGCTTTGTTGTCTGTTCGAATCAACATATGTTGATTGTACAGCAACGGGACGAAGTGCTGGATCACTTTCCATACGGAGAGTGATTCCAGCACGTTTATATGGAGAGACATGTGAACCGGCCACTGTCCCCCCACTGCCTGCGACATGCACGTTCCTCGGCCTGCGAGAGATGCGTCTGTGAACACTGCGGTGTGTGCCGTCACTCTGCTCAGGGGCACCCCCCCTGACAGGACGTGGAGATTTTTCCAGTGGGTCAAATCCAAACCCACGGAAGGAGGAATGTACACCATGCGTCTCTTCTGACGCACGGGTTCGATTCGCAGGCGAATAAACAACCTCTGGAGTCTCCTCACTGTGAAGGAGACCCAGGGGAATCACCACGTGACCAGCTGATATCATGTCCAACAGCTGCATCACGGAGAGGGCTGTCACCGCCCCGCGGGGTGTGACGCGCATGAGGAGAGCAGTCACTTTCTCCCCTCTCCGCTGTGAGAGTCACGCTCTCATGCGGGCTGAGTTCAATTCCACTCCCAGTTAAATGATAACCTGGGAGGGAAGAGGACAGCTCTTCTTCCAGTTGATAATGAAACCCAGGTTTGACAGATGAGATACGTAGCTGTATCGTCTGTAAGACGCTTCCTCCCTTCCTGGAGCGAGCCAGCCACAGCCGGTCGTCCAGGTAAAATAACACTCTCATCCCCATTCTGAGTAGCTGCTCCAACCGTCTCCACCCACTTTGAACAAGTGCGTGGAGCCAGGAATGAGAAACGCAGGAATTTGCTGTGTTTCGGGATGATGGTTACGTGGAGGAATGCATCCTTCAGGACTATGGATGTGAACCTCCCTGGTGAACACACTCCAGCACCTGATCGTCTGCATGGGGAAAAGCGATTCCCTTGTCGGACACTGACAGATCGAGGATGGGTCTCATTCCCCCCGCCCCATCTCCTACGGGACCAGAAAATAGCGGGAGTAAAAACCCCTGATTTTCTTCCCCTTGAGGAACCCTGGAAAAAAGCTTTCTTTTAACAAGAGTTCCTGCCGCTCTGCACGGAGCGCAAGACACTGTTCCTGGGATGACAGGGTTCCATGTATCCTGTAGAACTGCGGGGGGGGGGAGAGGCGAACTGCAGAGACTACCCTCTGCCCATCCGTCTGCTCATCCATCTGTCCATCAGACACACGTGCCGCCACCCTGAGTACCATACAGTACTCTGATAGCGCCGGGTGTACATTCTCTGGATGTGCTGTGGTTGGTGGCAAACCACGCCAGAGCCCTCCACACGCTTCATTTCACACAGGCTCTCATTATGTCGACGTTTAGGAGAAGACCCGTAAACCGCGCGTTCACGCTCAACACCACTAAGGGATGAGCGGAGGTGTGTGCAGTGTTGTCCACACAATGCGCAATAATGGCCCTCCGTGGGCTTATTACGAACGTGGGTAGGAGGTACGTCCGAGACAGAGGAAAAATCCGTGCTGCCTAAACCCAAAAAGTTTAAGGTAGACGGATTGAATAGTAAGCCCTGCTGTTTTATTAACCGATTTATAAGTTAAAAAACCCAGCCGGCTTAGGCAGCGAGCCATGCTGCCAAGTAACCAATAGGCTATTGGCAGCCGGCTTAACCGGGGGTCCTTGCTGCATATTATCTTCCATCTGTCCATTGAACACACGCGCCGCCACTCAGCGTGCAAACCTGCTCTGGATGTGCTGTGGTTGTCATGGTGACGAGCCACGCCAGAGCTCTCCTGACGCTGCATTTCACACAGGCTCTCATTATGTCCACTGTAACACATTTTCCTGTCAAATAACAGCAAAGTGCTGGCAGTCTCTTCACAGACTTCTGCCCTTTACTGTAATACCACAGTACTCATACTGTGAAATTACTTTACAGCCTCTTACTGTAAAAATAAAATACAGTATACCGCTGTATTTTTTCAATTAACAGTAAAATCCTGGCAGCAGAGACGTCATCAATACACTGAAATTATACAGTATTCATACTGTTGAACAATGTCAGTTTATTACTGTAAAAAAAATAATAATTCACAGTAACATTCTGGTTAGGGGGCTGCCAGTAGATTAGTGTTGAAAATTGGCTTTAAATTAACAGCAATTGCTTACAGTGTTAAACTGGACACTGAGGTGCGTTCACGCTTAACACCCCTGAGGGATGAGCGGAGGTGTGTGCAGTGCTGTCCACACTGTAATAATGGCACTCGTGGGCTCATTAGGACCGTGTGTAGGAGGTAGGTTTGGGACAGAGGAGAAAAACCGAGCTGGCTAAAAACCAATAGGTTTTAACGACAGCCGATTTATGCAGCGAGCCATGCTGCCTATAACCGACAGGTTAGGGGCAGCCGGCTTACCCGGTGGGCCTTGCTGCTTATTATTATCCATTTGTCCATTGAACACACGCGTCGCCACTCTGAGTAATACTCTGAGAGCGCGCGACATGCTCTGGATGTGCTGTGGTTGTCATTTTGACGAGCCACGTCAGAGCCCTCGCCGCCGTTGCCCTTGAAATAGGCTTGGGCGGTATGACGGTATTACGGTATACCAGGGTATTTCGAAATCCCGTCGGTATGATTTTCAATACCGTGACGTCACAGACTGTGCGCCAAATCACAGATGCGTTTCATTATATTACACTGACACAGAGTTTTGACAGGGACGACATTGGTTGTAATGCACAGCACGCGCCAGCAGAGGGCAGGGGAGGGCAGTCCGTCTTTCCCGCTCTCAGAGCTCAGCACAGAGCTGAGCTGAGCAAGATGGCGGCAGCATTTGCCGGCCCCGAACTCGGACAACTAGTAAAAAAAAAATGCCTCTGCGCCTGTTTGGGACTATTTTGGGTTTACTCGTCGCCAGTGACTTCATCCAGCACAACGAGAGACAGAGGCACTTCTTTGGGAATGTTTAAGATGGGGTGAGTGAGTGTTGACATTTTTTAATCCTATGCAACTGGTTGATGGTTTTGTAGTCGAGGTCGGACGGTTTTAAAAACGAAAGCATTTACGTGCAAAACATTCACGCGAGTAAACTAATTAATCAAATGGAAATAAGGTGTTTAACACATGCACGGAATAATATTGCCAAACTAGTTAGTGAATATAGCAAACTTTATTCAATAAGTCAAGTATTTACTCCCGGAAAATGTTTATGTATGATGATATATTGTTAACTTAGCTCACAATGGAAACAACGTCGGACATCTACAAACGCGTCCTGTATCCGATCTCAAAATGTGCCATTTGCACAATGTGTCATGTACGCAGCCCTTGTTTTGCACTTGCACGCACGTCGCAGCACTTTGCGAGCGTCTACCGGCTCGGGCTGCATTTTACACCGAACATATAATATACATCTATTAGCCGCCGAACGCCACCTCGCTCAAGTCGACCCAAGTCATACCGTCATATACCGTATACCACGTTATGATGTCAGCAAGGTATGACGGTATGAAAAAAATGATACCGCCCAAGCCTACCTTGAAGCAACCCAAAAGCTGCGAGGGGGCCTCCCCACGCTGCATCTCACACCGGCTCTCATCCTGTCTCTGTTTAGGAGAAGGCTCGTAAACTGGACATTGAGGCACGTTCACGCTCAACCCTGCTGGGGAATGAGCGGAGGTGTGTGCAGTGCTATTCACACAGTGCGTATAATACAACCATGTGTAGTAGGCACATCTGGGACAGAGGAAAAAACCATGCTACCTGCTAACCGACAGGTTAGGAGCATCAGGTTTAAACATCAAGACCTGCTGCCTGGTTAAATACAGCTGGCTTGCGCCACGAGCCCTGCTGCCTGCTGACTGACAGGTTACAGCCGGCTCTTGCACCTCCACACGCTGTATTGCACAGCGGCTCTCATCATGTCGCCGTTTAGGAGAAGGCTCGTAAACCGGACATTGACGCGCGTTCACGCTCAAACGCGCTTGAGGAATGAGCGGGGGTGTGTAGAGGCATATCTGTGACATAGGAAACAAGCCCGTGCTGTCTAATCATCCGACAGGTTTTAAAGACAGCCGGTTTGTGCCGCGAGCCCCGCTGCCTAATAACCGACAGGCTATGAGGTAGCCGCTTATATCATCCGGAAAAGAGCTCTCCTGAACCGGGGGAACGGGGAGATCTCATTAGGCGGCTGCCTTTCCGATGATCTTCGGGACTTCCTGGAGAATACCGCCTATACGGCAGAGCCGAGATGGCGGATAGAGGGAACCGGGCTCCGCCCCGTCTCCCCCGTCCGGAGGAGAGGGAGGATGGGGCCGGGGGAACCCCATGGAGATCCGTGAATGGAGGGGAAGGAGTCCCCTGACTGCTGCCCGCCACTCGGATCCCATAAATCAAGGGCTTGGTCCACAGAGTAAGACTCCCGGACTAGCCAATCATCCTCGGCCGCAGCAGCGAGAGCGTCCGCTCTCCACTGTCTGTGGGCCAGAGGGAGACGGACACAATGAGTGCACGACACCTGGGGAGTGAGAGCCGCGTTTGCGTGCTCCAACCCCCGGCAGGACTCACACCGTGAGCTCCGGTCGTAACTCATATGTCGGGTTGACACTGGGCCCCCGCCCTGTCTCCCCCGTCCGGAGGAGAGGGAGGATGGGGCCAGGGGAACCACTAGGAATGTTTGCTTTCTGGTAAACAGCTCTGAAAATAGCTTGTGCCTGTACAGTGCTTCTGCAACGGAGTGCTGAAGAAAAGTGGGAGCAGATTGTAGGGACTACTTCCTATTTATACGGAAGTGAGTCCGTAGGTGGGGCCCACGTCATAGGTGGGCGTGGATTAAGTCTGTCAGTGCTGCACACGTGCAGTGGGATTACCCAATAGCAATGGCCTTAGAGGGCGAAGCCTTATACGAAATAGAACTTTACAGCGGCCGCTGCCGCGAGTTAACGGGAGAATAAACTCAGGTAGACGAGCAGCACTGCAGCGGGCAGTAATGCAGCTGAACCACATTAATAAACAATGCACCACGGCACTCTGGAGAAAGGTATAAGGTTGGAGAAGTAGTTCTTTAATTTAATCTGGCTTTGTATAATTAAAAACTACCAGACGCAGTCCTCTATTGATGTTGTTGTGAGCGGTGTTGCGGAGAAAATCAGCGACGTAAAACGCTGTGTGGGTGATAAGAAGGCACGTAAACGGTTACGTCATGACGCAAACGATGACGTAATGACGCAATGACGCAATAATTCACCTCTGAACCTACATCTGTAACAATGAGTGGACCAAAGAAAAGAAAAGTCAACATTGAGTGCCGAGTGTATAATGAGGAGTGGACAGGTAAATCTTTTTTTACTGTCAAATTTTTAAACTCATAGTGGCCCCCGAGCCAAAAGGTTTGCCCACCCCTGCTCTAACATCTTTTTAAAACAGAATTTGAAATCATTCTTAGAATACACTCCACATTAGATATTAAGTATCTTGAAGATAACGTTGTAGAAGTTAGCTAAATATAGTTTTGTAGTATGTAAACTGTAAAAGTGTTTCAGCTCAGTGACGTGCGGTGAGGTTCATGGCTGGTGAGGCACTGACTCTTTCAGAGTCAGATTTACAAATATTATATTTTGACCTTAATCGAAATATTCGGCTATTTTCAAAAGGTTTTTTAGTCTGATGCTTCAATTCATTTTAAACAGAACGTTCAACAAAAGGATACCCAACATCTAAATATTGGATTGTTCTTTCTTAGTAAGATCCCATTTTCATTACAATTGTGGTCTTACCTTGACTTGAAGATGAAGTCCATGCTATCCTTCTGGACAACAATCTCTATTAGTTTTTTGTAAAAGTCCCCCTTATCTTCCTGTAATTTGAAAAGTCTAGCTTGTTGTTTTTATCTACCGTCTCTGCGTAGAATAACAGTAGTAACAAGAACCTGTGGGCTCACGTGCGCCCCCTTCAGTGCGGCAGAGGTTATGGCTGCCTCCCCTGGTGCTTTTTTCCTTGCCGTTGTATGATGAGACCAGCGAGCCTAAATATCATATATACGTGAAATAAGTTATTTGGAGACTATGGATGGCGAGGATAAATGTAATAAAGGGATCTACAAACATTACATTGGTGACATACAGTGAGATGGTAACAGGCATGCGCTTAGTGCCCGCGCTCCAGTTTCTGTGGGGTGACGCATTCTGAGGTGAGGCAGAGCTCATCTGTGCCTCACCTCACCCCACAGTAACTGGCTTGAGCGAGCTCACAAAATAAGTGCCCGCGTTAAATTAGTGCCTGCGCTCCAGCAAATGACTATGGGCTTACGAGAGGCAGAGCTCGTCCCTGCCTCACTTCTCAGTTGTAGCGGAGCTCGGCAAATTTGATGATTTTGACTTTAAAAAGCGATTGGAATCATACATAAAGCACATTTACAACACAGATCAGTGGAGACATTTTATTATTATTACTATTTAGTTTTTCTTTAGTTGTTTTTCCGTTACATTGGAGTATGAGAGGTGAGGCTCTGCCTCCCCTGACCGCACGTCGCTGTTTCAGCTAAATAACACAAAGTACATCCTGGCTGATATACTGTATGTAAAGGGAAGGTAGTGTTAGCCTGTTTGAGAAGCTAGTAGTATAGACCATGTAAAAATGATTGTTATATCTGGAATAAAATATAAATCTATCTGAGGACGTCAATAAGTGTGTTACCATTTACCCATTGTAATGCACAATTTCATTTAGTCCATAAAGAAGCACAAATTTGCAATAGCTAAGACCATGCACGCACATCAAGCATTCAGACACAACAACGTTGTTGTTATATTATCCCAGTGTGTCTCACAGGCTTTTTATATTGAACAATATTACTTCTATATTGACTTTCAGCTTTCTAACTCAGATATGAGGTCTGCAGCTGAACCTCCAAACCAAATCAGTCTTATGCCTACAATACATTCTGGTCTATTGAAAATGTTGTCAATACAAACCAACCTTGAAGAAAATTGGCACCTTGTTCCCTTGATGCATTTCTTCCCCTTTCATTCTGATATCAAAACCTGATCACTACCAATTACGCTTTACATGGCTGACGTATTTCCTGCAACAGTTTTCAATTTAGGTGAACTGGTAATACCTCCACAAGATTTGCTGTTGCCATTTATTATGGAATGTATGGATGAAAAGGCGCCTTGAATTGCAGAGAACGTCATATCATGATAACCATATTTGCCTTTAAATATGTTATTAGTGTGTACTTTTTCTGCCTGTCTTGTGTCCTGATATCCTGCTTTGCCTTTCATTAGACACAAAGGTGGATCATTGCAAATATAAAATAGGAATGTCAAAAATACATATTGACAGGTTTTAATCAATGGTTGGGATGCTTTTCAGGGAGCAGCTAAACCAGCGTGGCAGGAGAATATTTGAGTAGTTGTGTCTTCCTGTGATGATGCTGCTGTTTAGCCTCTGACGGCTCTCTGGGGGTTGAGTTGAAGACATGAATATGTTATGGAGGCTATCCAAACAAGGCAGTTATTAACAATCTGCTCTTTCGGAACCTCTGTTTGGTTAATGTGTCTATTTGTATGCGTTTGTGTGTGTATAATGGTCTGGCTGATATGATATCTCTGGCCAATATTTAACTTTCTTTTCGATTTGTCCATGATCCACTCAGAGACATTTATTTCTCATATGATCAATGTGTAAAACAGATCGACGCTGCATTCTGTTGGCTTTGGGGAGTCGACATTCTTCTGTGTTCATTCTGCTAGAATCATTTTCATGGTTGTTTAAATTCACCTTTTACAATGGTGTATTTTAGTTTAGGTCCTATACAAATTAATTAGATATTCCTACATTGAAACAACATTGATGCAACCTTTCAACAGGAAGAGATGTGGTCTCTTGACAAAAATCGAGTGCATTCACACCTACAGTAATAGTCCGCTTCTCTGGTGCGCACCAGACCACAGTTTGTTACATTGTTTCATTTTTCAGAAGTTTGCGTCCACACCAGGCAAAACTCAAACGGACTATAAACTTTAAACACAAATCATGTGCACGGAAATGCTGTTCAACCATTGGTCAGACATTAAGGGGGTAAAAACGCAAATCCCGGCACTTTCTACCGGAGCCTCCGCCATGGAGCATCGGCATTTTCGGCAGGTTATTCTCATGCTGCTGTTAATCTGGAGATCAACAGACACTAGCGGCCCGCGCATATGATTATATAATCAGACAACGTCCGTTAAAAAACATTATAACACATATAATGAGAGACGTTCTGCAGTAAGGAGGGGCCTTTCACAGACGAAAGGTGTTCTTAATTGTATGTAGTTGACGGAGCATTTTTACTTTACACAACACTGTTCAACACTTAATTCTGCTTCACTCTTCAACTAAACAACCGCGGATGTCTTGAAAGACTCTTTCGATAAAGATTTTTGAAGACATCCGCGTTCTTGTGACACGTAAATACTACACTTCCTATGTTTTGGTGCGGACTGTGTTCACACCAGCAAAGAACCGCTCCAGAGTTTGCAAGCAAGCGTTCCAAGAACACTTATTTTAGCGGACCAGAGTCCGGTTGTTTAGTTCACTTAAGAGGTCTCGGAATGTGTTCACACCGACCCAAATGAACCACACCAAGCGGCTAAACGCACCAGGGTTCGATTCAACCGGACTATACAAGGCTGGTGTGAATGCACCCAACATTGAATGTTTTCCAATAAATGAACCAGTTTAATTTAGTATCTCTGAGGGGTTTCTTTCCCCCCTCTCTCTTTTAAATTTTCAACGTAATTCTTTGCAAATTTGGGTCAGCACAACAAGTTTTAAATACAACTTTTTTTTATACTGGCAATATTTACAGATCCAGCGCAACATTAACACTCATTTTGAGTCTTGAGTTTAACAGCCTGTAGGGCTGCACGATTTGGGGTCAGCAAATCTCCGGCTAGGAAGGTCGTATCAATGTGCTCCCGTCTCTAGCACCCCCGCAGCCCGAGCTACGAGTGAAAGAACTAAACTTACATGAAACTTCCCTTGGGTTGCTTTAAAGTCAAGCTTCAGTTTAAGATTGACCCTGTAATAGAGGTAAAACATGTGATGGAGCATTACTAACCTGACTCAGATGGTTTGTTTCACCAAACCATCTAGGAAAGCTCCATTGGGATCCATTAGTAAAGTATTTCAAAAATATTTGGCAGGTGATTGGATCAATCTGTCAATCACCTTCTATCATGTGCCACTTCTGATTGGTTAACAATGGCTGGTACATGTGGAGCACAGCACTTCTGATTGGTGTGGATGAATGACACACAAGAACAAAAAATAAATAAAAAATCACAGGCTTTGCGATTCGATAATGGCATCATTTCAAATCGCGATTTCGATTCAAAATCGATTAATCCTTCAGCCCTAACAGCCTGGTGAATTGTAGTCCAATATCGACTCTCATTTGAGCTCTGTGTCGTCTTGTTGGAGCTCCTGCCCCCCCCCCCCCCCTCCCTGTGAGCCCAGTGTGCTCCGATTGGTCAGCTCGGCCACTCTGTTCTGATTAGTCAACCACCAGAGAGGCTCCGCCCATGTCTAACACAGTGCATTTTTCGGTTCTGAGCGGAACATCAGTTTTACAATGGCGTCGGCATAGGCGGCGCGTGAGGCTCAGGTCTGGGAAGGCTAAATTACTTTTTTTTACCTGACGCTGCCCGCCTCTGGCGTCTATAGAAAAGAGATCAACTCAGTGAAAGCACCGCCTGCTGAACAATCAGAGGTCAGTGTGCGGAGTTTAAATCTATCAAGTCATATTACAGGATAAAGGAAATACAGTTTAAACTGCCGTAGCCTATGCAGAGAAGAGGCCGACGTGTCACACTTATCATTCATATCACATCATCGATAATATAATATCACAATATTTCCTTGTTTCCAGCACTGTTGCTGTGCTGTTGCCATGCCATGGCAACCTCTCATTCCCCTGATAGGTGGAGAGTTGACCATACAGGCGGAGTGCACCTCTGTGACATCATAGAGGTGCAAATCAGAATCCACATGTATCAAATCCGTTGCAGCCCCGTTTTTAGAGATTTGGGTATGGAGGAAAAGAAAGAGGGTTGTATTTTCTGACACTTGGTGAGTTCCCTGGAACACCGGGGACACATATTCATGTATAAAAGTGCATTTTTCATGATAGGTCCCCTTTAAAATAGGCATTTTCCACCGAGAATAAAACGAAGTTCGGCCATGTTTTATTTTCTGCAGGGAGAAATTTGAAGATCACGTGACATAGATGCCAGCGATTGGAATGAATGGAATGCAGTTGGAGCTCAACCAATCCCAGAGCTTGAGAACTAATCATGGGGCTTGTCAAACAGAGTACATGGTGTAGTCCTAAACGATAGCTGGGGATTCTGGGTAGTGTAGTGTCTTCTGCCATCCTTTACTCCGAAAAAATATTTGTTTCTCCGAATCGAAGGGGGAAAATACAAAAGCATTGCACACAATTTAAACCAATCAATGATGTGTAATTAACAAGGATAATCTGGTGTTTTTTAGTCGATGAGTAGTGCAGATATCACTGTAAAATCAATCGACAGTAAGGGGAATACTTACTTCCGGGTGTACAATTCTCCGTTATCCAATGGGAATGGACGCTCACATAGCCTTTAAGGGCAGCCGACAAAAACGAATGCCGTGCTTCCATGAGCGTCAAATCCCGCCGCAGATGGGAATACATTGCAATCAGTTGAAAGCTATTTGCGTCCCTTTATGAAGCTGAAGGAGCCGAGGAGCGTCACAACTGCACGCCACGGGACCCTGACCAAGCGTCGCTCCTGGACGATTATGGAGTGAGAGTGTGTTGGTGCGGCTTTTTAGGACGAGGCATCAGAGTTGTCATCCCATCTTAAGTTGTAATCTTCAATAACGTTATTATATTTCTACCAAACTCACCACACACATCAATAGTCTCCTGTTGGTCATACTACAGCAGAGAGTTTGGAAGAATATGTTTTGGAATAATTTTGGTGAATATTTATACTGTATAATAGTAACGTTCTTGAAGATGATGCCATGTTTATTGAAGATTTTACATTAGAAATATTCACCAAAATTATTCAAAAGCTCATTCTTCCAAACTCTCTGCTGTAGTATGACCAACAGGAGACTATTGATGTTTGTAGTGAGTTTGCTAGAAATATACTGTATAAATGTGAAGTAATTGAATATTATTGTATTCTCTTTTTTCAGAGTTGCACTTTGCAGACGGTCCCTGAGCACTCGTTTCTTCTCCGGCTGCGGATAGAGACCAATGTAATGTGTCCAGTTTGGAGGACAGCACGTATTGGCTTTTTTTTTAATCAAAATGAGATTGTAGTGATTGTAGTTCGTTGTCAACCTTACCACGGTACTTAGGAGACGTACTTTGTGTCTGGACAACGTTTTGTTCATGAGTTATTGATCCGTGAAATCTGAATCTGCCAAAATCGTTCCAACAATACTCAACTCGGTGAGGAGCTGTCAAACTCGACCCTAACACCGCTTACAGCCGGCCAACTAAAAGTGGTTTTCCTTTCACGTTGTCATTTTTAGACTCCTTCGCTTCTTTGCTTGTGAATCCAAAAGCTGCGAGGCATGGCTGTTTTCGTTTTGCCATATTTTTTATCACAAAGCCAGAGTTAAAAATATATCAATACGAACATTTCAAATACCGCGCCGGCATCGCCACCGTGACCATAGCAACGTAAGTAGCGTAAAGAATGCAGCGCCGCCACGTATAGATGGCAACACCCAGAAATATTCACAAATATAAAACAAATATATTCAGAAACTGTAATGAACAATCACTATTATTTATTTCAAGAACTTTTATTTACAGAAACTCAACATTTCTAATCTGTGTGACACAAATATGCACAATTTTTTTGGGCTCCCCCTATTTATCTCAAAGTCGGCCTTCAGGGGAGCTCCCTCCCTCTTCGGGGGAGCCAAGCTCCCCCTGGCTCCCCCCCATTTCGAACAGTGCTTGTTTGTTTTAAACATCATAAATACACAAACAACAATGAATACTTACAGATTGTGTACCCGAATCTCCCGCTGGTCCAAACAAAGTAGGAACAGCATCGTTCTTCAGTGCCCTACGCTGTACATATCCGGCATGAGTCTCTGAAAGTTTTGTGAAGATTTGTTTCGTGAAATGCCGTGCACACAGTACAATACCGGCTCGAACTTCTGAAGGAACAGTGTTAACAAGAAATGTCAACCACTGACTTTGTCGTGTTTCTGCCCTCAGTAAGGCATGCATTGAAGATTTCCCCTCACAATACAGGACACAGACCGTCGTTGGCATGACTGGATACAATTTTGAACTGAACCTGAGCTTCCAACAGTATATGTTCTGCTGGCAGAGGGCGTGGCCTCTGGGTGTTCACACGTCACAGTACCCAGGAAGTAAACAATGGGAAATGAGAAATCTCCAACAAGGCGTTTAGGGGCAGCATAGACAGGTATTTTCTGTGTTAGAGTTGTACTCGCTACACTGTGTACTTTGAGGGTTTTTGACACTGCAGACCGTTTACGTGCATAAAAACCTTCATAACACACAAGGGGACGGGTAATAACCGGAAAAGCATGACATGGGCCCTTTAATGGTGCATTTTCGTATATTTCTGCTCAATGTTTAATTCATTTGGTCTCATTATTATCATTTAGTTTCTAGCAAGTGAAGATTGTGGTTTCTAAAAAGCTGCATATGTTTTTCAGAAGTTGGTAAATAGAGCTAAAAGATTAGACAACATCCGACCTACATTTACCAAACTGTCTGAAATCAAAAAATTAACTGTGATGAAATTTAAACTAGGACTCGTATAAAAGCATAAGATATTCGTAAATGTTTGGAGAATTTACTACCCAGGTACAACTATTGCCGTTTTTAAGGAAACATCTCAACATGCAAGGGCATCCCATAGAGCAAAAAAGATAAAAAGGTAACAAGCTAACACTGAGAAATGAACAAACAAGCGGCCATTTTGATTTTCATTTAAAGCTAAGTACAAATGTTGATTCTCTGAGTAGTGTTGTTGCAGTTACCAGACTAAATCTCTCTCTGTATCCCCCATTTGTATCTCCCAGACTGCTCAGACGGTCCTGGTGGTGGTGGTGGTGTTCTGCATCTCTTGGCTCCCTCACCACATCGTCCACCTGTGGGCGGAGTTTGGGGAATTCCCGCTGAACCAGGCCTCCTTCGTGTTTCGGGTGGCCGCCCACTGCCTGGCGTACAGCAACTCCTCTGTGAACCCGGTCATCTATGCCTTCCTGTCGGAGAACTTCAGGAAGGCCTACAAGCAGGTGTTCAAATGCCAGATCGGCACCAGTGACTCCCCGCTCAACGACCTCAAAGAGATTCGCAGCAAGGCGGACACCCCACCCTCGACTAACTGCACCAACGTCTGACATAGGAGGTGGGGATGGTGGCTCAAATTGAATACCTACCATCCCACAGAAACTCAATGTAAAGTCATAATGAAAGAGCCATAGGACATGAGTTGGTGTGTGGACTTTTTGCTCTAGGTAAGTGTGGTTGCTTGATGCTGCAGCTATATTATTCTACATAAGCGCTGTTCATTATTGGACCAGAGGAGATAAAGCCACTGTAGCTGCAGGGCCAACACATCCTGACTCCCAGGTCGGCCTATGTTGACGTTATGTCAAGTCCCCTGTGTCGGCTTTTTCCAACGCAAGAGGGGGGCGGCCGTGTCGGCTTTTTCCAATGCAAGGGGGGGCGGCCCTTAGCGTACATTTTCAACTTTCCGGGATGTCCATAGGCTTCTATATAGTTACCTAAACGTATGTTGTAGACGACTTGAGATCGCGAGCGAATGCTACCTGAAGATCCATTCTCACAGCGTTTATCAACCTTTTTCTTACTCAATATCAAGCCACACTTATTGTTTTTACTTCTTTATTTTAATTGAATAATGTAGGACTTTTGTTGCTGTCAGTTATGGGGAGAGTAGGGGCTCAGAATACTGAAATCTGTATTGTTTTTGCGTTTTTTCCTTCTAATTTTGTATTCTTTTCTAAATCACACACTGTTATTTACTCAACAATAACACATAATTATCCTTGTGTTTAATTATTTGTTTGATTAATAAACACAAGTTGGAGTCCGTCAGGACCGAGGGTCGGAGCAGCTCATAGTAGCCTAGTTGCTTGAGAGAATGTTACACCCGGAAGTAAGTATTCTCTCCGCTTCGCTTGACAAACCCTGTGATAGTCCTCAAGCTCTGCAATTGGATGTTTGAGTGTGACCCCTCCTGTAGTTAATTGATAAGCCTGAAACATGCACTTGTCAAGGTTCAGAGGCACATTTTGCAAATATGGCAGTATTATCATCTTAAGATAAGATATACTTTATTGATCCCAAGTTGGAAACATTTGCGTTACATCACCATGCGTAACAGTTGTAAATATGCAGTGGTGTTTATTTGTAAATCATTTAGTATAATCACACAAATTCTGTGTTTTATTTATTGAATGTTCACTACCTGACAAGGTCGGAGATGAAAAACTTGGGTCGCAGGTTCCTCAACAGTGCATTACAAGACATCTATCAATATGTGTCTATACCTCCACCATTAAACTGTCATATTCTGCACATTTCTTTTACTGTCTACATACATCTTATGAGAGTATACATAATATCAGTTAAAATAAGTGCTTAAACATACAGTAGTTAACATTGCAGGAAAGCAATATATTAGTACTTTGTCAGGCTTAATATGTATACCCCCAAAGCTTTTTTCTTATTCAAAATAAGACCTTAACCTAAAGTATTCTTTAATGTTTAAATAAAGCCTTATTAGTTTGTCTGTCTGTGTCTCCTATTAATATCTAATAATACAAATAATACATTTCAATAACGTGCTTTAACCAACGTGCTTTTTTAGTCCCTTTCTATCAGCTTTGCACTGTTATGGTGTAAATATAGTCAGCCAAATTAGTATTGATACTGCAAGGAGACTTATATTGTGAAGAGAAATTGAACATTTTGTTTAATTGCTGATATATTTATGATCCACGTCACATATTCAGTTTCGGCGGCAGTTGTTCCTGTTTGTCTAGAAGTTTTCTCCTCAGGGCTCTATAAATGGCGAACTACGGCAGATATGTAATATTTAATGCAGCCGAACCGTTTATTACAATGCCGTTATGTGATGACCTTCAAAGAGAAAAGCAAGCACACTCAGAATAAAGTATTATTTTATTTTAAAAAAATGTTTTCGTATTCCACATCAACAGGAAGTCCGGTTGACTAAAATATCCGTGCGGAACAATACCCCAACCCATAGATCCGTGGGCGAATAATGTCAATCACCACATTACACACATCCCTTCACATTTACATTTTAATTTACATTAAAGTATTTCGTGAGGCCTTCTAAAATGTTTTTAAATATAATTAGGGTTGTAGTTGAAGAGTTTGTAAATTATTGCGCAATCACTTAATCGCACAACGGCACGTCCATTAATACAGATACAGATACAGATTTCAGTATTCTGAGCCCCTACTCTCCCCATAACTGACGGCAACAAAAGTCCTACATTATTCAATTAAAATAAAGAAGTAAAAACAATAAGTTTGGCTTGATATTGAGTTAGAAATAGGTTGATAAACGCTGTGAGAATGGATCTTCAGGTAGCATTCGCTCGGGATCTCAAGTTGTCTACAACATACGTTTAGGGAGCTATATAGAAGCCTATGGACATCCCGGAAAATTGAAAATGTAAGCTAAGGGCAGCCCCCCCTTGCATTGGAAAAAGCCGACATGGCCGCCCCCCCCTTTCGTTGGAAAAAGCCGACACTGGGGACTTGACATAATGTCAACATAGACCGACCTGGAAGTGAGGATGTGTTGGCAGGGCATGATTACTCCGTCTTTGATCAGTGTCTGTGTCTCTCTTTCATAGATTACATCTTTCATAATAATCTCTCTAAATAAAACTGACTTTGAATGGAGACAGAATTTACTAAAGGTCAAAATACAATACCTATGAGGTTGTTTTACTTTCGGACTTCAAACCTATTGAAAATGTAAATTGGCAGTCTTCTTTCAAGATTATTATTGTATTGTGTAGAGTCACAGCATCATCATCTGCTGAAATACAACTGTTGTTGCTCTTTTCTGTGTGAAGAACAGTGTTTTGGGCATTACTCATTGAGCTTTTACAGAATTGTGTTCTTTGATGTATGAGTCAGAGATTACAACTTGAAATTCAGAAAATACATTTACTAAACCCAGTAACAAAATTGTGTTTGAACAGGACTACAGAAGCTGGTTTCACAGAGTTATGACTACAGATATAACTAGTAGTTGGACATCAGGTAGGCCTAGGTGTCTAAATTCCTCCCTTGGATAAAGCTGTTTAGTTGTTGACTCTTTTAAAAAGGCCACTATCGACTTTCCATCAACTCTGGATTAATTAAGACTTAAAAACATACTGTAGCTGCCCGAGAAACCATTGCTGTGTCTCAAATCGCATACTCCTGTACAATTGCAAAATGCAGTTTACTATGAGTACCTGGAATGTTAAAATGTTGTTAGTGTGGAACGCTGGACACTTCTCGACAACAATCTCCATCTTGGCTTTGTAACGGAAGTTACTAGACCAGCCACGATTGGGGTGCTCCAGTAAAAAACAGCACTATACAAATAAAAGTAATGAGCCTACATGTTTTTTATTGTTTAAGTAATGTACCACTTTACTTGTGCCAAACAGAAGCCATTGTTAATTCCATAGGGTTAGTACAGTCTGAAATAGTTTGGTACCGTGAAAAATAACTTGGATATCTAGCTAGCTAGCTAGATTTCCAAGTTAACAGAGACGATCGTTAACAGAGAAAATCGCCACTACTGGTGAGGGACCAGTAGCCATTTAAGCCATTTAAGAACACACTATATATTACAAATTCAAGCACTGCATTAGTGTTCACAGTGTACTGTACGACATGCAGTGTATTAAGGGAAGTATACAAATTTGTCAAACTGCCTAGCCCTCCTTGCTTTAGTGGGATGAAATCTCAATGTGACCAGTAACACGACTGGCTGGCAAGACAAGGGCCAGGTTATTTAGCTAACTTATCAATAAGAAGTCATGTTTCTATTCCATTCTCAAATGTAATTGAAGTGCGTTTTTATCAAATTACTTTGCAAATTATTGTTTTGTCAGATATTGTCGGACTTTGCACTTGGCCCATAAACAGAGTAGATGAAGTAATGTGCACATTGGAACAAAACAACTCGACGTGGCCATCTACCCAAACTACAATAGATACATGCCTTATTGAACCCCTCCAAACTGTAGGTTGGCCCCTTGTTAAACTACAACAACACACTTTTTTATTTCTACGCAAGTACAGAAAATGCTACATGTATGTGTGGAGTTTTGGTGTTGTCAAAAAGTATAATGGTAATGACAGTAATGTATAGACTAATGGATAAAATGTTAAATAAAAAAGAAGTTTTATGTTAATTGCCCAACACTGCTAAAAAAGGTTGCATCTGTAAATATGGAGAAAAAACACCATACCATTGCCATTGCATTAAAGCCTGTATTTTACATTTGGTTGTCATTACTGAGAACCAACGAAGCTGATTTTCACATATGCCTGTAAAAGCTTCACTATGCTATGTTAACAGTTTTCAGATTGTGTTGTGCTGTATGAGCCGGAATGCTGGGCATATAAGGCTCCATGCTTGTTTTGCACCCTTTCTGGTAGCCATCTTTCCGACCATAAAAAAAGAGATCTTGTGGAAATAAATAATTCTGATGTTGCTTTGTGTATGTGATGTGCCAAGCCTCCACGCAGCAGCTTTAACTCAGTTTCACAACATCATTATTACTATGTCAGGCCTTTAACCTGGACCTAAAGTGTCACATATTTTGGAAGTTGTGGACTTGAAGGAATGTGCCGCATCCATAATTCGTTTTTTAATTATTGCTGCTGAATGGTGTGAAACAAAAATTAAGTGTTGTGTTCTGAGATATAACCACTTAAAGAGCACAGGAACAACATATTTTTTGTTAGCAGCACACTTTCAATTACATCTCACAGATGAATGTAATGTATTAACCATAGGAGGTATCAGTATAATATGTACATATAGTTTCAGCTCTTTTAGAGGGACTTAGAAATAAATAAAACTATTACATTAATAAAACAATTGATATGGAAGCCAACAGAGGAAAGAGAGAAACAAACATCCTGTCAACCATATCTCTGGAAATAAACTAAAATGAATGTATCGTGTCTACAGTAAGGACTTTTTTCTTCTCTTGGTGTAAGGACTTCTCTACAGTAAGGACAGGTGAAAAAATATTTTTTTCACAAGGCTAAAAAATGACAGTTTTCTTTGGTTCCTTTTAATGTAGTAATGGATTGCCCATTTTCAATGTTTGTTGGGTTAAAAGGCAAGAAAATGAAAAATAAAACAAAACGAGTTATGGTTAAGGTTATCATTGGTTTTATAATCGAAATATATATACATCTTTGAACTTTCAGATTTTTTAAATCATTTTTGTTCTCACTGACACCCAAACAATAAGCCTACTGTATCGTGAAACAAAAAAGAAAATACAGTATGTTCAAAAGTAAAAATCTACAAATACAGATATATTCTTCACTGCCCTTAATTCCAAGTGTTAATTTAAACTTTTCCAGTGCAACTTTCACAGCATCATTTGACTTTAGGTGAAAATATTTCTTTTTTAATATTTACAGTAAATAGACGTTGTGAATACAGACACACATTGAGCATGCCCTCCATAAAGCTTGAACGATTTACATTTTTCGAGTTTGTATTCGTTTATAGACTAAGAGGACAATATTTGTACAGCGTTCAGTGCTTTATGTGTTTTACTGAGGTGGTCCTGGTGTGTCTTTTCAACCTTCTTTCCTGTATTGATTCAGTGTGTCGTCTAAATCAAATTATTTACCAGATGTTTAATCTGTCTATGCTTGAAAATGCAACATGTAAAAAACTTTGAAGGCTCTGGATGGTATTTTTAAATATATCAAGGCGATTGATTGTGTCTTTATGCAGTGCTACTAATATTAAATGATTGTATTAACCTGTCCTGCATTTTCTTGAACGAAAATATTTTATTTCTTTGTCATTATCTGTCTTTTTATTAATTCCTCTATTTTCTCACGAATGAAAATCTCAAAATACAACTTATGTCTAATTGAGGCTTTCACTTCTATCAAAGGAGCTTTTCTTCAGCCTCACTGACACATCAATCCTCACCTCCCTCACTCTCACAATGGGATGTGAAAAAAGAAAGAAAATGGCACGGTAGGTTCCCACCAGTTGGGTTCCCCTCTGAGTTTTTGTGTATTACATTTCCTGGCATCAAGTCAACCCAATGATCTAAGAGGCCTGAGGAAACAGCATGTCCCATGGTGCCTTGCACTGTAAATGTCTTTAGCAACAAGGGGTCTTTTTCAATTCAATTAGCAAAGAATGGATTATAAAGATTAGGTTATTTTTACATGGGAAAGATATGAACCAAAGCATATATGATGCTTTGGTTCATAGACGCAGCGGTGGTATGCACATCCTCCACTGAAATACAAAAACACAAGGGACTAGAAAATAAAGGATATGGTGTATAATGTGTACCTTAAATATGGCATGCATGTTTATAATGTTTGCCAATCGATTACAAAATGTAATCCCAATAAATGTTTTTGATTGTCCATTGTCGCGATTAATTATTTGTTTTGTAAATGGACATTTAAGGGATATTTTTTGTTTTTAATGGCCTTTTAGCATGGGAGTGGATAAATATGCTTGCTTTATAGAAGATTAAATACCGCTAGTAAATTGTCGACGGGGGTGCTAGTGACTTACCTCCGGGCCGGTGGAGTTGTATTATCACTGGCCCCACCATTGTACCCACTGGCCCGGAGCATTCATCCAAAAAAAAATCGACTAATAATGAAGAAAATTAACACATTTGTTGCAATAGTAATTTATGCACTAACTACATTACAACAACATTTGAATCATCAGTTCTTCTTCATTTTCCTCAATTGTTCATATTTGGTTTATAAAAATAATGATATTGTGGTCATTTAAAAAAAATGTCTGCTATTATTATTTGTATAATGCACTTTCTGGCTTCCTGTCATTAGGAGTTAGACATGTAATGGCTATGTAATTGATTTGATTAGAACCTTCATTCTCCTAAACTGCTAGGATATTTCGCCAATACCTTTATATTGTCTACTCTTCACTTACTTGTCAGCATAGGTCGGCATTGATGTACAGAGCCGACAGAAGACCTTGTTTATATTGGCATCATATTGAGAGGTGCAGCCAGTGACGCGTCCTAAAACCAGGAAGTAAGCTGCTGGTTCCCTCGACAAAAGGCAATGAGATTTCTCCACAGGGTTTTGGAAAATAGCTGGAACTAAGGTCTGTGGAAAACAAACCTGTTTGATAAATGCACGTTTTGTTCAGCCGGATAATCTCCACATGTCTACCCTACTTTTATAATTTTCGAATCATAAATGTAATCGATAGATTATAAAAGGGTTTTAGGAAGCATCACTGCACCACTAGAAGCCAACTCCATCGATCAAGCTGGCTGAAACTTTCTCTCCCTCTTCTTCTCATGCTCCCTGTCACTCTCCTTTAACTCCTCCGGTGACTTTTTTATTTATTTGAAGATTGTTTTTTGCCTGGCGCTTGGCCTGTTACCGCTGGTATTAAAAACATTTTTGGCGAATGGTTAGGTGGCGCGATAGTCTGTAGTGAAGGAGCGTGCTCCCGCTCACGGAAGCCTGCTCGCGCTGCACTCAGCAGCAAACAGCTGTTTGCTTTTCACCCAACAACGACAACCGACTCACGGAACGCTATGTTGTAGCATTAATAAACAAAACAATCTAACTAAATTGCTAGTCAAAATACCAATACCACAGGACCATTGTTTAAAGCAATATTTTTAGTGGCCCGAGCTGGCAAGTGGAAAGTACGTTATGCTGGCCCGGGGTGTCTAAATAGTGCTTCTAGGCCAGCGGGTCATTTAATGTCGAGCCCTGCCGGTTACCGGCATCGTCGACATTGTCCGACCGGCCCACTTCAGTACCGGCCCATCGGGATTCGTCCCGAACGTCCCGAACGTCCCGAACGTCCCGATGGCCAGTCTGCCCCTGGTTTGAAGCTTGTAAAGGGAAGAAGACAGCTCTCCCTCGCCACTCTGCTGTTCTGCTGTTCCCCTCCCTCCGCTGAAATTATGAATGTAAGGCGTATAGTAATCATAGATAACACGGCAGGGTCCGTTACAGTTTGTTTTCATCTGGTGGAGAAGTGCGATCACAGAGCCTGCCGAGGCTATAAATGACTTTGATTTGTTGTTTAAATGGGGGGCCTACAAAACTTATCAGCCCCAGGGTCTGATGGCAGGTTAAGGCGGGCTTGCACACACACACACCAAACATTTCCTGCTTTCTTCCGTTCGTCTTGCGGCCGCCTACGCTCGTGACCCCAGGGTGAAACCACCAGCTCGCCGCCTGCCGATTTTGCAGCAGCTCTTTCCCTCAAGAACGCAAACGAAACAGCTCTATAATGGCAGGCAAAAAAACGTTACTTGACTTATTTTCTAAAAAGAATATCATTCACGAGAAGAAAGAGGCTAGCAGCACCGAAGCTAAATAAGTGAATTACAGGACAACTTTGGGAATATTGTTTGTTATGAGTTTTCAATAGATTTTGAAAGTGGAGAGAGAGAGAGAAGCAGCGCTGTCTGCTTACTTGCAATACTGAAGCTCAAGCATTTATGCAACTTAGGCCTATACATTGTTTATGTAACTTATGTGCCAGTGTATCCATGGTTTCGAGTCTGTGTGTGTTGAGCGCCGCACCGTCTCCTTTTTGCAGTACAGTAACTAAAGTAGGATTAAGCATAGGCCTACCGGTAGTTTCTACCTGTCTGCCCGTTTTGCGTGCGCACTTGTGGCATTGCTTGGGATTACCTAATTAAAATAGCGTCCACCCAGTAAAAAAATCTCCACTACACCACTGCTTCCGAGTAAATCGCCGGACTTCCGGCCGGGAAGTTGTTTGCGGCCTGCCAGTAAACCCAAAAGCAGAAGAAGAAGCGACGTCAGCGGCTCCCTCAGGGACTTATTCCGGTGTGAACGTGATCTACTAGATAGTTCCGGAACTAAAGATTTCCGGGAACTATTCCTGGGAAAAGTACTTGGTATGAAAGCGCCACATGACTTCAAGCAGACCCTCATCCTTCACAATGTTAATTTGCCTAAAGCAAGCCATTTTGCTATTGCTGTCAATAGGTTGTTGCTTGTGAAGTTGTCTCCATTGTAAACTATCCAGCGTGGTCTGCCATTGGTGAGGGGGAGGAGCGTCCTTTGCGTAAGCAACCACTTGGCCAGCAAGTGGTTTTTAAAGGGGCCCTATTCTGCAAATGTTCAGGTTCATAATCGTATTTTGTGCCTCTACTGTGACATGTTTCCATTAGGGGTGTAACTTTTAAAACTGTAAAACTGTGGTGTAAACTTTTCGGTTCGGTACGTACCTCGGTTTTTAGGTCACGGTTCAGTAGGTTTTCGGAACAGCAGATCATCTTTTGGGGTTTTTTAATTATTATTAAACTGTGAATAATGTATTCAATCAAATAAATACAAAATATAATCAAAATAAACATTAAGGTGCAGCATTTTGATGAACTGAAATAATCTGTACTTGAACTGTACTACTAGTACTCACAAAATATAAAATATTAGTTTTGGGTTTTTAATTATTATTAAACTGTGAATATTCACTCAAATAAATACAAAATATAATAAAATAAACGTTAAGGTGCAGCATTTCGATGAACTGAAATCATATGTATTTGAACTGTACTGCAATAGTACCTAAGCAGCCAGCTTGACATTAGTAATTGCTTGCTTGTCATTGTATTTTCATGTTTTTTTTTAAAGGAGAATGAACTTGTCCACATTGCTTGCCGAAAGGGCAGACCTGCTGGCACTAACAATGTCTCCTGCTGTGGAGAACACCCTCTCGCTAGGGACAGATAGCAGATACAGCCAGGTAGTGCTTTGCTAACATGGCAACATAAGGATATTTGGCGTTTGTAATAGCTTTGACTCGGTCTGAACTTTTTGCGAGTGGTGGAGGCTTAAATGCTAGCGGGAGTTGGGTTTGCACTTCAGTCTTTTTTCTTTTGGTACCGGTGATATTCACGTTCGGGTGATGCCTTTTCAAATTAGTGTGCAAGTTTGATGTATTGCCAGCCGCGTAACCAATCTTAGTTGAATAATGCCGACAAACAGCTTTGGTTCGGTCCACCTGTCTTTATCCGTCATCCTTGTACGTAACTGCGAAACCAAAATGTTCCCAAACCGGAGACTTCAATGATGCTGGAGGATTTTCGAGCTCAACTTTATCTGCGTTCGCCATTTCGACAGTTCCTCAAATTACTGACTACATTTGAACGCATCCCTGTGACCAGCTCTCATAATATGCCTCTCGTCCAATGAAATGACTTGGTCGCTCTATGACGCGTTGAACCCAATGTGAGCAAATTACACTGAACGCTGTGACGCAGCATCTGAGATTACTTCCAAAAAGTTGGTCACGTTCTACATTTTTTACATTATATTCGCTCGGTACACTTCGGTACACACGTGTACCGAACCGAAGGGCCCATACCGAATAATTTTGGTACGTATACCGTTTCACCCCTAATTTCCATGCTTTAATGTTCAGAAAGGTATTTATTTTTCTCATACTGCCTGTGATGCAGCTCCTCTTTTCACCCTCTATCTGAAACCAGAGCCCAATCTGCTCTGATTGGTTAGCTGGCCGGCTCTGTTGAGATTGGTTAATCGCTTAGAGATGTCCCGCCCCTTAGCCAATCACATACATTGTGTTGAAGCGCTAGCCAATAGAAGCACAATTGTTTCTTTTCGTGTCGTTAATTTGGATTTGCTCATTGGGGGGTGGGAATGTTGGGAGCGTAGATGTTTCAGTCTATGTTCTAGTTTTCCAAAATACTGATGGTGATATTTTTGGATGTCGACTCTCTAGACGTGATATGTTGAATCTCCAACTATTTGAGCAGTTTGGGTTAATCTTTGTGGCCAACACATGTTTGTGATACTTACTATGTTCTGTTCAGCAGGATAATCTCGACATTTTAACACCACTTTTCGTTTTTTGGGTCATAAATGAAATCAGCAGAAACACAAAGCTAGCATTAGGCTATAAACAAACTACATCCCGGTCGTATTACTGCACGTCACCACTGTTAAGCTAAAGGCGTACTCGTGGTGTGATGCGGTTTGGTACAGATGTAGAACCCTAGAAAGGACTCCAGCCAACAGGTTCCTGCCAAAAACCCAACGGATCCCAGCGGCTGGGAATGTTAAGCCCTCCCACTATTTTCCAAGAGGGCGTGGCCAGATTTTACAATTTCAGGATTTAACCATGAGATGGCGCTTCATTCACAAATACAGAAAGACAAGTTTCATGGACTTTCAGTACTTCAGTTGTGTTTTGGTGAAGAGCATTTGAACACATATTTGTTATGGTTTTCACAGGCTACTACAGTATAACGAAAAAACATCAATATTTTAGATCAAATAAAGTATATCTAATCTTGTAATTCAATAATATATAGTCTTTATATATTAAATAATCCGAATAATAATAATGTAAATATTTACACTTCTTTATTTGTAATGTTCATACTTTTACCTTTACAATAGTGTGCTTTAATATGCAGTATATTTTTTGTGATATTTTTTTTGGTGTTTGCTTCCTCCTGCTCCCTTTTGGATACATACTGTATGATTTATTAATATGAAGATATTAAGATAAGATATGATAAGATGATTTGTATAGAGGGAGCTGTGGCTGAATGGCCGGCGATTAGGTGTGGCGCATTTATCATTAGGTGATCAGAGCTGCCTGCCTGCCGTCAGATTTCATTTAAAAAACAGGTCTGATTTTAAGATCCTAAAATAAATACAAATATATATTTGTTCTAATATTGTTGTGGTCACGTGACTTTGTTTAAAGTCCAAGGGTGTAACTTTGGTTTGAGAAGTGGGGGGGGGGACACGAAACAGGGGGTCCTCCACAATTAAACATTTTTCCGATTCAATTCAATTTCCTGCCTTTCTACAAATATATTAGGGACTATGGTGTTAAAAAAGTCCAAGAAAAATGTGTGTTATTTAAGGTAATTAGGTAGAGGCCCTTTTTTATCAGTGACGAATTTAGCAGTTGAACATAAAAGTCAACTGATTGTCACTTGCAATGACATTGTTGTGTTTTTATTTTATGAACCTTTTACATACAAAATTGTTTTATAAATATTATTATGAATATGGATAAATACTAGGCTATTTATTATAAACGTTAGTCCTTAACATCTATCACTGTGTATATCACCATTCTTTAATTAAATGTTTGATAAGTTTCTATGAAATAAGAAATGAATACAATTCAAATGTAATTTTCATATTATATATTATAATGTATTGTATTATTAAGCAATATCATACATTAACCCCATTATAGCAGAATGCAGCAGTGGATAAAAGCTTCTGGCCTGGACAAAGTTTGCACCTCACCGTCACATTCCTGTCCTTTCTTCGGACAAACTCAAAATAATGGGCATACCTCCACCCCTCGAAAGTTATCGCTGTTGACTCATCCATGTTTATGCACTGCATGTGAACCTGGACTCGCAAGTCGCGCAAATGTTACGTAAATATAAACCTGCGGCGGAAATCCCTCTTGTCTGTCAAAGGGAGAATCTAGTAATTCTTTATGTTAGTAGGCTAACTATAGTGTGATTATTGATTTTATAAAAGTAACAAAGTAACGCGTGTCGGGCAATGTTAGTAACTGTAGTGTGATTACTGAATTATAAAAGTAACACGTGACATTACTCCGTTACCAACAAAAGTCATATTATTACAGAATAACACCCAACTCTGGTCACTTGTAAGCAACAGCAGTTTTTCGGACACAAAAGCCTCAAACTTTCCTAAGTGTTATATGTCATAGAGTCCGACATGGGACAAAACGTAAAAAAGGCTTATATTAGGCTTCTGACCACATTCAAGAAACCGTTGACTTCATGACAAGGGAAGTGGTGAAATGCCAAGTCATTTCTGGGTTTTAGGAATCATTGCTATACCACTCTATTAGAACACAGCACAACACCTTTGAGGCAGCTTAACTGATACTTATAATAAAAAATAAGCAATGCCCCTCAATTTTACAAGTGGATTCATCATTCAGCACACCTGAGACCCAATATGGATGGTTTAGAATTGTTGGTGCATTGGGAGTTATACTCTCTTAACAGAAAAGTAAGAAAAAGCAGAGAGAAAAAGGCCAGATAAGATAAAATATCTGGATTGATCCCAATTTGGGAAATTTGTTGCTACACAAAGATGTTGCGTTATACATTAAGCATGAGACGAACACATAGTGATAGGTGCAGCTGCTGATCAAGCTTTCAGAGTGAGTGCTGTTCTGTTGGCTCTGGACAAATTAAATAAACTTTATCCAAGGCACAACTCTGCTCGCCAAGTCTAGGTGATATGCAGGGGAACATTGTTTTTTGTCCATCAAATTATTATTCCTCTGCTTTTGCTGTCTGACACTCATCTGGGTTTGATTCCAAATAAACAAACTTTGCCAATATAAAACAATATTTGCTTACGTGGGAAAACGGCTTCTAGTTCCATAATACATTTTGAGTTGTTTAATGGCTTGAGTTTTATGTTCAGCCACATAATTATCCTAAATTGTGTACGTGAAACTATTTGTCACAGTTGCTGTCTTCCTGGTCCTCTTAACTGTGTTGTATGCAAATGAGCTGTGCGGTTGCCCTGACGTGATTGGCTGCCATCTCCTGGTCCGCCTCCTGAAGATTGTGATTGGAGCACACCGGGCCGATGCACTCCAATCGCAGCGCACAGCCGGCGCACACCTGCTGGAGATAACTACAAAGCCTGGGGGACAGCTATCACTCGGGAGGCTCTGTTGCAATCAGACGCCTCACACCTCTTGCTTCTGTGTGGACTTTACAGACTTAAGCTAGTAGATATGTGTTTAGAGTATCGTGTGGTGATATGTGTTTAGAGTAGCGTGTTCTGTTATCTGTATTTAGAGTGGCGTGTTCTGTTATATGTACTTAGAGTAGTGTGTTCAGTTTCCCTTGTTTACTGCATTTACCTGCAGCCTCCTTCCATGTGGTGTTGATTGGAAGTGATCTCAGGTGTGTCAACTAGGCTCATTTTTAGAGTCCTCCTTCTGTTCAGCAGTTCACCTGTGCCCTATTGGCTCTTTAGTTTCACTTAGGCTATATTTGCCCTCCTTTTGTTGTACACCTGTTTGTTACTCATTAAACCCTATTATAATCATTACCAATTCCATTCTGGTGTGTGTTGTTTTCCTCTACCCTAGAGGGGGACGTAACACTATTATGATGTCAAAACGTTTTATGTCCGATCATTTGACAATTTTATCACAGTTACAGTTAGTAGTTGGTTTATACATGAAGTATGCAGACTCATTTTAATTGATTGCGTAAGATAATTCTCCCCAAATCTGATAATTTTAAGGTTTTGTACGATAGTTTGACATTTCCCATTTGGCAATGCTGCTAAGGTTAGGGATACATTTAGAGATATCTATGTGAACATTGTTTATTTGTTGTTGTTTAGTCCATTTGTTGACAAGTCAGAAAGTCATTTAAATATGTGTTTTGTTGTCTTGAGCCGCTGAGAGTGGGGTTGTTGAATTACTCCAAAGAGTTTTCTCTTTTGTTTTTATGTGATGACCAAAGAACCATTGACACTGGCTGGTATGATCGAAAGTCAAAGGGCCTTCCTACATTAGCCTTAATAAAACAAGCAGAGGGAATGGCAATTTCTTCGTTTTTTTTCTCCTACATTTCTTATTCGACTTTTACATTGGCCTTTAAATCCCGTCAGTACTTGCAACAGTAAAAAGGATCTTAATGATTCAGATTTCACACACTAAAACTGCAGGAAAAAAACTATTTCACGACTATCAATTCATTAAAAACTGATGAACTGATTCTGCTATTTTAAAAGAAGTACAATTGGGAAGAACACCTGAGTAACACTTCATTTCATCTCATGGTTCTTTAGCCATCTAACACATAATGCTTCTTTATTTCCTTTTCATGAAGAAAGGACTTATTACTGCTAATAAGCATCACACCTTGAGACTAGCACAAAAGACTAATACCACTCACGCTGCGTTTTCTTCACCACAAAAGGACAAGAGACAAAAAGCTGTCTTGCTGAAAGCAACAGAAAAACACTCCAAGCAGTGATCAACACTTAAAAATACCTCACTCCTGACACGTCTCTCACTCTACCCACGTACACTTAGCGTGGCCTAATTTCCTAATTTTGACATTGATGGAGCGAGAATTGGTTCAAGTTCGGCTCGAATGAGCAGCTGTGCATACTGGAGGTAAAATATAAAAAATAGAGAGCCGTATTGAAAAGGTCCCATTACCAAGTGTGTAGTCTACTGTTCTCGTTTCAACGTATGGATATTGAACTTAACAGCCAGCTAAACTCTCCTCAGCATCATTCCTCCAAGGAACAGGCAGGTGTTGTATTTGGCAGGAATTTTAATGAGTGTTAAACTGAAACAGAATACATTTCTCCATAAGTAGCCTACACATAAAACAATGATATGTTCTTAACATTTACAGAATAAATGTACTTTTTAAAAGAGCAGGTTATTGCAGGTAAATGTGCAATGTGTGGTGACCACCTTTAATACACTGGGACATAATTCACACACGGAACTGTGGGGTAGGGGCATTGTGTCCGCACGGACATATGTGTTGTAACTATATACAGTATGTTGTGTGCCCTCCTGATTTCACTCTCTTCTTCCCGGGCTGGGACCCAACAACATCTCTATTTCTGCTCCGCAATAAAGTCCCCTTTTACACCATAATTGCACCGCCTCTGACTCCCTATCTCTCGGCACTACACTGGTGACCCCAATAGCGTTTTGAGAAGTTTCCGAGACGGACCCGAACACGGCAAAGGAAACTCAGGTTTCTTTCTCGAAATGCCGGGGATTTTTGGAATCGTCCGTGGCTGCCACCGGCACGCGGACTGAGGCTCGGTGCGCGCCTCGCAGAATGGCTGGGGACGTTGCTCGCCATCCCTGCATCGGACTTCCGGCTACAGGGAAACAATGCACGACCCGCTGGGTAGGGATGAACCCGATTGCTACCTCCTGGGGCTGTTGTCTTCTGCTCGTGCGGCTGCACGTCCAGGCTGCGCTAGCCTTCGACGACTAGCAGCTAACCTCGTTAGCTAACGGCTACGGCTAGCGGCTACCGACGGCTGCCAGCTAGCGGCTAACGGCTAGCTGCCAACGGCTATCGACCTTTTGAGTTTTTTTCTGGTGCCTGAGAGGAGGTTTGACCTCGTGTGGACCCTCTCGCCTTTTCACCACCTCCACGGCGGCTTCGGACGTTACCCGCGCTCTCATCGGCGCCTGGATGTCGCGCTTCTGGACCTCGCCTTGACAGTTTCGGACGCCGCCCATGCCTTCATCGGCCCGTGGGTGGCGCGCTCCGGGATCCTGTCTGGCCTCTTCCTTCGCCTCGGCGGTTTCGGACGTCGCCCATGCCTTCATCGGCCCGTGGGTGGCGCGCTCCGGGACCCTGCCTGGCCTCTCCTCTTACCGCGGCTCACGGTTCACCTCGACGGCGGCTTCGGACGGCGCCCCGTCTGGCCTCTCCCCTGTCCACGGCTCCTTCCTCCCGGGGATGCTGCTCCTGCTCCCCGGGGACCCGGCTCTTTCCTCCCGAGGACTTCATGCACGCCGCCGCTGTGCCCTCGCCTGCGGCCGGGGACCACCGGTTTATTCACGCCCGTCACGGCTCAGCGACCCGGCTTTCACCGACTGGCGGGTGAGGACTTCATTCGCCACGGCGCCTGCTGCGGCCCGTTCCGGTGGGGACGCCCTCGTTGGGGCCCCTACCCTCTCCTGCGGCCCCCTTTCGACGGCCCGTTCCGGCCCGCCCCCTACCCCCGGTAGGGATGCCCTCGCCCTCGTTGGGGCCCCTACCCTCTCCTGCTGCCCCCTTCCGACGGCCCGTTCCATGGCCCGGCCCTCACCTGCAACCTCACCCTCCTCAGCCGCTGTGGTGCTTCCTCCCGGACGCGAGGATTTTTGCCATGTTTGAATTCTGGGGAGGCTTGTGTGGTGACCACCTTTAATACACTGGGACATAATTCACACACAGAACCGTGGGGTAGGGGTATTGTGTCCGAATGGACATATGTGTTGTAACTATATATATATGTTGTATGCTCTCCTGATTTCACTCTCTTCTTCTCGGGCTGCGACCCAACAACATCTCTATTTCTGCTCCGCAATAAAGTCCCCTTTTACACCATCATTGCACCACCTCTGACTCCCTATCTCTCTGCACTACAAATGCAACATTACACAGCATTACGTAACACACCATAACACAGCAACAAGTTCTTACAAAAATAATAATTATCCTTACTACAAAATGATATTACCACAAATAATATCAAACACTTAAGATAAGCTAAGATAATAATTGGAAACTTGAGTTACTGGTAATACCACGTTTAGGGCTTAGAACGAAGGATGGATGGGGATTCTGCATCGAGTGCTCCCATTACATGCTTATTGCATTAGTGTCCATGTGTAAAAGGACTAGTGATGTTTCGGCTCTTTTAAGTGAACGGCGGGAGTCGGCTCGCGCCCGTGAACGAGCCGTTTTTTTTTTTTTAAAGTAATACAAGACAGAAGGATATGATGACCCGCGCTACGGGTGCTCCGTGCATGCACGCAGTGACATGTAATATCCAAGGATTAGAGACTGTTGGATGATGCTGTTTTGAACATTGCAATATATTTATTTTCATTATGTTATTTATTTATGATTATTTTTAGGCTCACCAAAGATTTGTTATCATTTTGTATCGGTGTTGCTATCTGCTTTTTTTTTTTTAGCTCTGCTCTTAAAAATGGCTTTTTTTTAAGGTCATACGTGAAACGCGTCATATTACCTCACAAAGGGTAAACATCTCCGCTCTCTGACCGCGGGTATAGTTAGTAGTTGCGTTGAGTTGAGCGGTTTTGTTTTAGTGAGCTGGTATTTTTTGGTAGTTTTACATTGTATTTCACCATTTGTAATCATGGTGCAGTATTGTGTTTGTGCAGGTTGCACAAATACCAGCCTGTCAGGACATCGAGTCCACAGTTTCCCTCACGGGAAAAGGACCGGAGCTAGCGTTCGTTCCTGGGTGCGTTGTGCATCCACCTCCCTGCAGCACATACTCTCCACAGCTTTATCAGGAAACCGTATTACATCTCTCTCCCCCCCCTTCGCTGCTCTCTCTCTCTCTCTCCCCTCCGGTACACGGCACCGTAAGACATAGTGTGGAGTTGCATTAGGTAACGCTGTGGTGGCTGTACTGCTCCAGCCGTCTCCTTTGTGTTAGTTTCCCCCTGTCTGTGTTGTTTGTGTGTACGTGGTGGCTGTCACTCCTGGCTCCCGGCTCAATCTCCACTCACCTGCTGCAATCAGCTGTGCACCCTCCCCGAACTACAGACCTGCTTTCCATCAAGCCATTTACAACGGCATATCAACGGAGGCTCCACAACCTTTCTCCGCCAGATCGTCAAGTATCAGCCGTATCTCCCCTCCGGTACACAGCACCGTAGTGTGGAGTTGCATTAGGTAACGCGAGATACGGCTGATACTTGCGCATTAGTTTCTGTTATGGATCAGTATCAACAGTCCTGCCAGTAACGTTACTATATTATCAATGCTACTTTAGTTATAGCCTGATATATGATAGCTAACTTCACAATGTTGTGATGTGACGTTAGCTAACATTCTGTAGCTAACGCCGGTCACTCACCAAGATAGCTGCCCAGTTCTCCACTGGTTCTCCTCACACCACAGCTCAATTTCTCTCCGATGGCCGTTATTTCTTCTAATCCTTGGCTGCTCCTGGTCTCTTGGACGCCTAGCAGGCTCATAATTATAAGGTTGTGGTCTGTCATATGCATTCGAATATTCATGTTCAACTTCTTCTGTGTTTTCTGTGTCGAAACTAGCATTGGGATCCATGTTTATTAATACGTTACACCGGCCGCTCTCCCCCTTGTTTCCCCCATGTTACGTCACACGCGGGAGGTCAAATGCCGAGGCTTTTTTATGCGGAAGTGAACATTTCTTACAAGAACGACGCCAGATGTCACTGTAGTGTATATTTCTGTATATTTTTTTGAAAATCTAGTGTATTCATCATTTTCCTACACATTTATTCACAGGTGTCTTTAACCTGGAAGTTGCTCTTTAAGGGATAGTGGATAGGAGAATTCAAAAGGACTTAGAAGAAGAGACTGCGGTACTTTAGAGAATCCGACTGCACTTTCACTATCCGACGTGTTTATGATGCGCCAGCGGACGTCATACATGTGCGTCTGCTGCTGTGGGGAAACTATGGAAACTACAGTTTTCTATACAGCGGACTACAACATGGATGTATAATAAGAATGATGGACTACTGTAAACTCATCTTGAGACTCTGCACCTTGCTCTGATGCTGTTGTTTTATGCTTTGTGAACGTGGACAACAGAGAAACATATTCTTCATGACCAAAGTTGGAATTGAAATAAAAAAGGAAAGTGAAACTTATACTGCCACCCTCTCCCTCCGGTCCACATTAATACAGATCCCAATACGTATGATTGTATGAACTATGAAAAGATCTTAAAATCAATACAAATGTATTTATTATAAACGTTAGTCCTTAAAGAGCAACTTGCAGGTTTTTTTTTTTACTACATTTATGCTTAACCTAGCCTGAAAATTGCAATTAAAAATGTTAATGCAGGATTTTATATGTTTTACAAGACATAAGGGCAGGAATTCAGAGGAAAAGGAGCCGTTTTGAGCTCTGCTACTGAAAACTGCTTTTTTTTAACGTCATACGTCAAACGCGTCATACGTCACATGGGGGAGCAACTTTCTCGGACTCGTTCTCTGCCCAATCCGCGGTAGTAGTTTGTAGTTGGTTGGAGCGGTTGTGATTTAGTGAGCTGGTATTTTTTCGGTAATTTTACATTGCATTTCGCCATTTGTAATCATGATGAGCTTGTGTTTGTGCAGATTGCACAAACTTGAGCCTGTCAGGACATCGAGTCCACAGTTTCCCTCACGGGTAAAGGACCGGAGCTAGCGTTCGTTCCTGGGTACGTTGTGCATCCACCTCCCTGCAGCACATACTCTCCACAGCTTTATCAGGAAACCGTAAAACATCTCTCTCCCCCTCCCCCTTCGTTGCTCTCTCTCTCTCTCCCCTCCGGTACACGGCACCGTAAGACATAGTGTGGAGTTGCATTAGGTAACTCTGTGGTGGCTCTACTGCTCCAGCCGTCTCCTTTGTGTTTGTTTGTTTCCCTGTGTCTGTGTTGTTTGTGTGGGCGTGGTGGCTGTCACTCCCGGCTCAACCTCCACTCACCTGCTGCAATCAGCTGTGCACCCTCCCCGACTACACACCTGCTTTCCATCAAGCCATTTACAACGGCATATCAACGGAGGCTCCACAACCTTTCTCCGCCAGATCGTCAAGTATCAGCCGTATCTCGCGTCTCCCCTCCGGTACACAGCACCGTAGTGTGGAGTTGCATTAGGTAACGCGAGATACGGCTGATATTTGCGCATTAGTTTCTGTTAAAGATCAGTATCAACAGTCCTGCCATTAACGTTACTATATTATCAATACTACTTTAGTTATAGCCTGATATATGATTGCTAACTTTACAATGTTGTGATGTGACTGACGTTAGCTAACATTAACTGTAGCTAACGCCGGTCACACACCAAGACAGCTGCTCTGTTCTCCACTGGTTCTCCACACACCAAAGCTCCATTTCTCTCCGATGGCCGTTATTTTTTCTAATCCTTGGCTGCTCCTGGTCTCTTGGACGCATAGCAGGCTTATAATTATAATCATATGCATTCGAATATATATTTTCAACCTCTTCTGTGTCAAAACTAGCATTGTGATCCATGTTTATTCACACGTTAGACCGGCCGATTTCCCCCATGTTACGTCACACGCGGGAGGTCACGTACGGGGGCTTTTCTATGCGGAAGTGAAAATGTCTTACTAAAACGACGCCATAAGTCACTGTAGTGTATATTTCTGTATATATTTTGAAAATCTAGTGTATTCATCATTTTCCTACACATTTATTCACCTGCAAGTTGCTCTTTAACATCTATCACTGTGTATATCACCATCTTTTAAAAGTTGAACAAACCCCACACACCTCAGTAAAGACTGTGAAATGTTCACTTTATTTGATCATTTCAAATGCTGCGGCTGCAAGGCATTGTGGGGCAGCATTTTCTCCTCTCCTTTTGGTGAGGGAGGTCCAGTGGTTCCTAAGCTAAAGGAGGTTATAAAGGAAGTTTGAAACCTCCTTTCCTTCTAGAGAATTCAAACGGCACTTATCATGGCTGCCACTGAGGGACTTCCAGGTCATTTCACTCCGTTAGGAAGGTTCCTAAGCTAAATGGACTATTCGACTTCAGCCATAACTCCAGCATAATTCCCATCACTAAAAAGGACTTCCTGAAACTAAAGGAAGTGGTCATAGCCACATAGGAAGTGCCATCTCTTTCAAAGTACATTTAAAAAATAAAAGCTGGCTTCTAACTGCTAATAAATTCTTATTTGTGTTCCATGACAAAGTGTGTGTATTACGGCGTTTAACATGCCTAACATATTTATTTCAAAAATGTTCTATTGCCTGTGCTATACAGGACTGTCTCAGAAAATTAGAATATTGTGATAAAGTTCTTTATTTTCTGTAACGCAATTAAAAAAACAAAAATGTCATACATTCTGGATTCATTACAAATCAACTGAAATATTGCAAGCCTTTTATTATTTTAATATTGCTGATTATGGCATACAGCTTAAGAAAACTCAAAAATCCTATCTCAAAAAATTAGAATAGTTCCTCAGACCAAGTAAAAAAAAAGATTTATAACGGCAAAACACAATCAAACATTTGAAAATGTCCATTAATGCACTCAGTACTTGGTAGGGAATCCTTTTGCACGGATTACTGCATCAATGCGGCGTGGCATGGAGGCAATCAGCCTGTGGCATTGCTGAGGTGTTATGGATGCCCAGGATGCTTCAATAGCGGCCTTTAGCTCATTAGCATTGTTGGGTCTGGTGTCTTTCAGCTTCTTCTTCACAATACCCCACATATTCTCTATGGGGTTCAGGTCAGGGGAATTTGCAGGCCAATCGAGGACAGTAATGCCATGGTCAGTACACCAGTTACTGGTGGTTTTGGCACTGTGGGCAGGTGCCAGATCATGCTGGAAAATGAATTCCTCATCTCCATAGAACTTTTCAGCAGACGGAAGCATGTAGTGCTCTAAAATCTCTTGGTACACAGCTGCATTTACTCTGGGCTTGATGAAACACAGTGGACCAACACCAGCAGCTGACATGGCTCCCCAAACCATCGCTGACTATGGGAACTTCACACTGGATTTCAAGCAACTTGGATTTTGCTCCTCTCCAGCCTTTCTCCAGACTCTGGCGCCTTGACTTCCAAATGAAATACAAAACTTGCTTTCGTCTGAAAAGAGGACTTTGGACCACTGTGCAACTGTCCAGTGCTTATTTTCCTTAGCCCAAGTCAGACGCCTCTTCCGTTGTCTTGAGTTCAGAAGTGGCTTGACCATGGGAATACGGCTATTGTAGCCCATTTCCCGGACACGTCTGTGAACAGTGACTTTTGATACCTGGACTCCAGCTTCAGTCCACTGTCTTTGAAGCTCCCCCAAATTCTGGAAGCGACTCTTCTTCACAATGCTGTTAAGGCTGCGGTCATCTCTCTTGGTTGTGCAGCGTTTCCTGCCACATTTCCCCCTTCCAACAGACTTTTTGTGGATGTGCTTTGAAACTGCACTCTGTGAACAGCTTGCTCTTTGAGAAATTTCTTTTTGTGTCTTACCCTCCTGATGGAGGGTGTCAATGACGGTCCTCTGGACAGCAGTCAGATCAGCAGTCTTCCCCATACTTGTGATTTAGTTTACTGAACCAAGCTGAGTGTTTTTCAAGGCTCAGGAAACCCTTGCAGGTGTTTCGAGTTAATTAGACGATTCAAGTGATTCGTTGAACACCCTACTAGTATACTTTTTCATGATATTCTAATATTTAGAGATAGGATATTTGAGTTTTCTTAAGCTGTATGCCATAATCAGCAATATTAAAATAATAAAAGGCTTGCAATATTTCAGTTGATTTGTAATGAATCCAGAATGTATGACATTTTTGTTTTTTTAATTGCATTACAGAAAATAAAGAACTTTATCACAATATTCTAATTTTCTGAGACAGTCCTGTATATTAAGCTGTCTGAATAGAAATCTGCATTCAAAATGTTTACTCTTTTCTAACTTTTCAGAAGATGATGTGAATTGTCTGCACTTCTGTGTTTCCCTAATTCTCTGGCAACGGAATCATTGTTTTATGTGGAACCTATATGCTGCAGGTCTCCCTTGAAAAAGAGATCTATGATCTCAAGGGACCAATACTGTTGTAAAATAAATACTGTACGGTGCATCCAGAAGTCGAAGGAAAAGGAGCAGAACATTTGTTTCACTGCCTCTCTGCAGAGTAAATAGGCTTCATGCTGTGAATGTTTGTGCTGTTGTCATTATGACTCATGCATAATTAGTAAAGAGACATGGTTAGTGCACAGCATGCAACAATCTGAATAAATGTAACATTTGCTTAATTGTGTGAATTCAACTTAACACTGAATGTCTGCTGCTGGCAAAAACAAACAGTCGAGGAACATTAGGAAAGTTAATCCAACAATTGAGTGTTGGCTGCACCAGGAATACTGGCAACAAGTATTACATTTCATTTTTTAAATAATTCTTCACTTGAAATTGATACAATATCACACAGACAGCAGGATTTGCTTTCTCCTTGTGTTGTATTGCTTTCAGAAAAACCCTTCTAGAGTGAAAAAACAATTACCACAGCTTCATGTCTATTCCCAGAAAAAGCATTAAGATTTCCCAATCGTACTGTAGACCATGGGCTGACTTACTTATTCATAAAACAAAAAAAAATGTTTTAAGGACTCATGTGGATTTGGGAGTCTGAGAACTGCAGAAGACCAATGTGAGACTTTAGCTATCCTCAAACAATCCAAAGTTCATTGGCAATCTATTTGCATATGTTAGTGGAAAGAACTCTGAATGAACATTCTGGTTAAAAGAAAATGACATAATGCAAAAACCAGGGTTCACTATTTTACCCAGGACCTGGGGCTTTCAGTCGATAGCAGGGAGACAATTATTACCAAGTGCTAAGGTAAATTGAATTGATTATACAGTAGTAGTGCAAAAATGTAGACTATCTTTTTCCACCTTCGGTTTCTATTAGTTTTAATGACAAGGAGGTGAAAAAAAAGGCCCATTTTCATTAAAGTTGGTGGAATGGTATAGCATATGCCAGGCAAGTCACTGGATGAATACAATAATTATGTTTCAATTTAGTTTACATTATAATTTGTGTGGTATCAGATTAATCAGGAAAATGAATTCCAGGCTGGGAAACAGTACAGATGGAACAATAAAGTACAACACAATTTCTCTGTAGCGTCATTTTTGTTACCGAATTACAACCTAAAGTGGATGATCACACCAAAGTCACAAGAACTTTCTTAAAAGGAAAATTAGGACCATACAATGAGCACAATTGGCCTTGGCCCAGGTCTGCATCCTCACAGTTCCACTCTACTTTCCATATGTTGAAGTACCCTGAGCAGAGTTAAAAGCTGTGCATTATTCCAGTTACACAATCTTGATGAATTACAACAAATTGGCTGAGTTTTATTCAGATCAGGGTTTTGCCCTCATGGCTAAGAAGGCTGAAGGGTTCCCCGATGATGGGAGTTAATTCCCTCTCCTTCGTTCCACACCAAAAACATCAGCTATTCCCTATTCCTGAATGGAACCCCTACTGTACTAACTGCTTGATAGAATATTAATGCACTGATTATACCTGAAGCATAATGACCAAAGACCTCGCCACTACACCACCCATTAGAGTCCTGTGATCATCTAGCAAATGTAACATATTTACCACATCATTAGCAATAGAAAACCTTTCAGAGAGTCCTTATCCTGCTACTTTTTTAACTGAGATGTGTAACAGGGATGGTTACATTATTGTAGTTCAGTAGGTTTTTTAAAATGCATGGTTCAATAGCAGCATCAAAGTCCATGTTTGAGTTTGGCATATGGACTGCGGTAGCAACTGTGACATCACCCATTGGCATTTGGCTGATGCCAACTGACAATGTTTGGATAAAGCTGGCCAAGGGTGAGGCCCAGCAAGGCCGTGTATAAGATATGCTAATGCTAGCTAGCTAGGTTGGTAAGCAAGTTGTATCTGGAATTCACGTTGAGTGTGATATTAATTGAGATCCTAATTTTGGCTAGCGCAAAACATGATCCAAACAAAACCTACTGTGATGTCATGAGGGGTCGGGATCTTTCCCTTGGAGCACTTTAGTAAGTCAGCAAGCGTGGATATCCGGTGTATTCAATCTTCTTGAAACATGTCCACTTAGTTCTTCCAAACAAACAAAACACATTTGTATTTAAATCAATCAAAACTCTCTCTGTGAACCTCAAACATTGTCTCTTCCAGCCATACTTTGGGTGTTTCTCAATGTCAAGGAAGGATGCTCCAGAGCCATTATTTCAAGGATGCTATGTCATCGAGTCCCGCCAAAGGACTGTTCCAATGTCCAGGCTCCTTGGAATTCTACCGAGCACGGCATCCTTCGTAGCGAGAAATGTCGAGGCTGCACATGTGTATCCTCCGCGGTCTTAAAGTCCCCACAATTCTTTGCGCACGGACCAATTTTTCAAATCTTTGGCGGAATTCGCGCTCCATTAAAGCCCCTGTCACACTGTCCCGAAATTGACACCATGGACACACGATAAAGGAAATGTTCAAATTCGGCTCTGATCGTAACAACAGTTTCTCAGGCTCCGGAAGCAACTTCGTGAGCGGTGGCAAAATCTTTGGCATGCCAAAAAATTGCAGAATGACCTTGCAAAGGTTAATCTTTGCGTCATCTTCATCTGATCATCGGGGCGAAAAATGCCCGATAGCACCGATGATCAGACGAAAATGGACACGAAAATAAACCTTCGCAAGGTCCTTCTGCAATTTTTTGGCATGCCAAAGATTTTGCCACCGCTCACAACGTTGCTGCCGGAGCCTGAGAAACTCCACCGGCATTCATACGATGGCTTAAGATGCCCTCACGAATGGCCCGGTGTTGTTACGATCAGAGCCGAATTCGAAAATTTCCTTTATCGTGTGTCCATCTGGTTGTTATATTGCTCAACAAAATCATGTAAACATATTATGTAAATAACCCAATTTGTGTTCTGTGAAACTGAAAAGGATATTACATTGTTTTTGTTACTTTCTTTGCAGTTGTATGTCTTAAATGTAATTTAGGTTAACTTCCTGTTTTATTTAGATGCTTTTATTTTGAAGGTGAGTCGACAGGAAGTTGTTGTTGCTATGGAAACAACATGACGGAGAAAACTTCTACATATAAAGACGGAGAAAGTAAAGAACAAAGTCTGAAAATATCAGTACAGTATCATAGTACTTTAACGTAATTGTTTTTGTTACTTTCGTTGCAGTTGTATGTCTTAAATGTAATGTAAATGTTGCCTTCGTGTGTGGTTCGTATGGGCTCAGAACAGTCTCATAATACACACATGCACACAGAAGGATTCACACTTGTATTTCATGATCCGCAAAAGGATTCACACATGTATTTCCGGATCCACACTTTTTCAATTCACACACAAATGTGTTCCGTTTCATATACATGTAAATAAAATCCAAATACAGAAAAAAGTTTTAAATGTGTATTTTTGATCCACACATATTTGTTTTCCGTTTAAAAGCCCTGAACCTGCAAACACAAACCGCTTTCTGTGCATGGATCGCTGTGCATTCGTGTGTGGGTTTTTTGAGACTCCCCTGACGGTCAGGCAGTCCGGAGCGGACAGGTCCATGGAGCCTGCCTGCAGGTGTGGATCTCAGCCACTTTCCGAACCATTGATGAATGCTTGTGTGTACACAAAAACGGCAGGCAAAACCGTTTTAAATGTGTGTTTCCTGGCGAATACAGCTGCTTTATTTATGTATGTATGAAGTTGTTGTGAGTGTGGAGGGAGCAGCTACAGGTTAGCTTAGCCTAATCGATCAGTGCACTACGAAGCCAGTGCTAGACAGTGAACTGTCAACGGGGGGGGGGGGGGGGGAGCCCCGCCGGTCATTATTAACAGGAGAGCTGGATCTGATCGATATGGACATAAACGCGAGTGAAGTGTAACCGGACGCGCGAGAGAGATTAGATCAGCTGCTGAGTCTGACGGAGACACGAAGTTCTGAATGATCACTTGATGCTCCACCCTTTGTTTAGCGAGCTGACCGCCCGGACAGCGCAAAATGCGTATATGAAGCAGATATGAAGTGTCATGAACGCAAGAAATCCTACCCTCGTGGGGGCGCGCTCATGTGATTGGCTTAGACTGGAGGAGACATCTGATTGGCTATGGATGAGAGAAAGTACAAGTACGAGTCCGGGGAGTCTAAAAAAAAACACACACGAATGCACAGCAATCCATACACATAAAGCGGTTTGTGTTTGCAGGTTCAGGGGTTTTAAACGGAAAAACAAATATGTGTGGATCAAAAATACATATGTAAAACCTTTTTCTGTGTTTGGATTTTATTTACATGTATATGAAACGGAACACATTTGTGTGTGCATTGAAAAACACAAGTGTGGATCCGGAAATACAAGTGTGAATCCTTTTGCGGATCATGAAATACAAGTGTGAATCCTTCTGAGCCCATAGGTTCGAGGCCATCTTCGTGCAAAATTCACAATTCCATAATTATTTGTGTGTCCATCTGGTGTCAATTTCGGGACAGTGTGACAGGGGCTTTAAGGCGGGGCCTCGCATATGACGCACACCTGCACACCTGTGTGTATGTATCTCCCCTCTATGATACTCCCCTTCATGACTTCTCAGTACTTAACAGTAATAATAAACGGCTGATTCCTTTGAGTGTCTTTTAGTACAACAGAAAGCTGTGGTATTGGTGCAATAGTAGCCACTTGTCAAGGAACCCCCTGATTGAAATTGTCAATGTTTTGTTTTAATACGGCCAAAGCTTACAAAATGAACATCATGCTGTAAAGACATCTTAAAACTAGCAATTGATAACCAAACTTGTTGAAAACATTTTTGAGTGAGGTTATTACAGTGCCGGCGGGTGCAAACGCGGAACAATGGCCAAAAACACATGAAACAGCAGCAAATAATGAAATGAAAAACACACAAACCCCGAAAACAAACACAACAGAAAAATGCTGCAAATACAAAAACGATATGCAAAGTCAAAAAACACATACAAACACCAAAACACATACAAACCCAAAAGCACACAGTGCTCCAGGCCTCTAGGGGGCACGTTACGTGGAACAGATTGATGTCCGACCAGACATAGAGAGAACGAACGAGAGTGATAGAAATTCAAGCCGGAGGAAACAAAGTTGATCGAAGTGGACAAAGTCGATATATAAGAAGGTAAGTTTTGTTTTGTTGTTATACGAAAGAGCGTCATATTTACAGAGCTAGCGTTAGCTTGTTTGGTAAAAGAGCTTGCAAGTCAAGAGACAGCATTGTGCACCTAAATGTAGCTCTTGACATGATATAGATATATTATAGGTGCAGAGAGGAGTTGGTTTATTGTGCCCCAATGTAAATCCTAATGTGAGAGTGTAACGATGAGACGCCGTTACTAGAGCTCTCGTTAACATGTTTATATTGTTTGTTTGTAGCCTTTATTTAACCAGGTGAAAGCCCCTTGAGATCAAAAGATCTATTTTTCAAGGGTGACCTGCAGGACATTAGTTACACATGTAACATAAAAACAACAGAACAACAATAAGGATGACATACAACATAATGTACAGGGTACAGTTTACAAACTCTATTTACAGTGACAGGTACCATGAGTATCAAACAGCATGTCATCCAGCCGAGTTTTAAAATGATGCAGGGGAACCAAAGTGCTCAGTTTTAAACATGTTTGCAGACTGTTCCAATTTAGTGGAGCTGCACAACTAAAAGCTTTCTTCCTTAAGAGTCCTAGCACTTGGCACATTTAATAAAACAACATCATGAGATCTCAGGCAATACGTACTTTCAATTCGTCGAGAGATCAGAGAACAGATATAAAAATGTAGTTTACCCAACATGGCTTTATAGATGAACATATGACTGAGCCTCCGTACAGTTAGTGAAGGCAGACCTGCCCTTGCATACAGGGTACAGTGATGAGTAAGTGCTTTACAGTTAGTAACAAATCTCAGGGCACTGTGATAGGCGGCATCTAACTTTTCCAGGCAATGGGCAGGTGCATTCATATAGATCAAATCACCATAGTCCAGCACAGGTAAAAAGATCACAGTGACTAGCCTTTTCCTGGCTTCAAATGAGAAACAGGACTTGTTTCTGAAAAAGAAACCCTGTCTAACCCTCAGCTTTTTAAGCAGATTAATGACCTTTGAAGTTTAAAAGTATGACAATCATCAACCCAGATACCTAGGTATTTATAACAGGTAACCACTTTGAGTACTTGTCCTTGCATAGTAACAATATCCAAAGCAGTGTCTGTAGTCTTTTTAGCTTTAGAAAAGAGCATTACCTTGGTTTTTATCCACATTTAAAAGAAGCTTAAACTCAGCGAGCTGAGTCTGAATAATGTTAAAAACAGCCTGTAATTTAACACCAGCCTCCTTAAACCTGTTAAGCCCCAAGGTCCCCGGGGACCCTTTTTTTTTTTTTCAGGACACTGTGTCTCAGGGGATCTTAATATTTATGAACCTATTAATTTGTTATACCAAATTAACGGAAATAATCTCAGCTAACTGACGATATAAACCATTTTTACCAAAACAAAATACAAGTCTCATAAGAAGCATCTAAATGACCCTTAGCGAAAAATGCTAACGGACATTGGCACAGAACTCAAGATAAAAGTATCCTTATTACTTATCGTAGCTGCACATACAAGATCTCCGATTAAAGCTGAGGTTCCACAGATTATTTAGGTATATAGTATCATCACTGAGTGATCTTAACTTGCAACAGGGGAAGCAAAGACAGACATCACAACACGTACCTTTACGTAGCTTCTAGGGAGATCGTCTCACCGTAGCTGTTAATCTGATCAAAAGAAGTGTTCAATGGCATTAAAACGAGAAAAAACGCGGCTGAATCGGTTAATCCATAGGTTGATAAAGTTCCTGGGCAATAATTGGAATTATTTATAATCCATAATTCCATTTTTATGTAAAAATCGCAGAGCAAAAGTTAGCTACTAATGGTAGCCACCAGAGTGACTGCTGCTTCCGGTCTTGGCTATGCGGCAGTATAATACACACACATGACCAAATAAGGACTATGTGGGAGTTCCCCTCGATTCCAATGGCTCTGACGGTTAGAAAGAGATGTCACATGTCAAAATCCAGCAGGGGGAGCCAGAGATATGAAAAATCCACCCAAATGGCCCCAGAAGAGGTTTTCTTTTGCTAAATCTGTCTAAAAATGTCAAATATCACTTGTTTTGCATCAATCTTGATATAGGGTACTTATTATATGTTGTACTTTGGATTCCTAAAGCTTTTACTCTACTAACCCATCATCCAAGGTTAGTTTTCACTATAAGTACAAGATATCTTTTGGACGGACACTATAATTTACAGTTTTTTACCATGTTCAATCTTAATTTTCTTTAAAATAAAAAACATCTATATTGAACCTGACTTTTCTACATCCAACTGACAGGTTTATCATTACTTTGAGAAAAAGATGATTAATTTAACCCTTTTAGAAGGGAAGATATGGTCATTTGTTCTGGGAATTTCATTTTCGAGCCTGAAACCTGAAAAACAGGCTCGGGATTTAACAGGTTGGAGGGACCTGCACAGTACATCACGGTATCATCCGCATACAAATGTAAAGTAGCTTCATCCACATTTTCACCTAAACTATTGATATATATAGAGAATAAAAGTGGACCTAAAACAGAACCTTGAGGAACACCATTAGCAATGTTTAACCACTCAGAAGACAGCCCATCAAAGTGAACACATTGAGACCTTTCAGAGAGGTAGTTCACAAACCACCCCACTGCATGGATGGATATGCCAATACTGAGTAGCCTCTGGTTCAAAATGCGATGATCAACGGTATCAAACGCTTTGGAAAGGTCAATAAATAGAGCTGCACAACTCTGCTTATTATCTAAAATACTCGTAATGTCATTCACCACTTTCATTGTCGCAGTCATGGTGCTATGTTGCTTTCTGAAGCCTGACTGATGTTTAGACAGGATGTCATTTTTACATAAAAACTCCTTTACTTGTTCACTCACTAGGTGTTCGAGCACCTTCGCCAGAACTGACAATTTTGAGATTGGCCTATAGTTATTTAAAATAGTTGCCTCCCCTCCTTTTAGCAAAGGCAAGACATAAGCTGACTTCCATACTTTTGGAATTGCATTTGTGCTGAGGGAGAGGTTAAAAAGAGTAGTAAGAGGAAGAGCAATAAAATCTGCAGCTATCTTTAAAAAGAAAGGCTCTACGTTGTCCGGGCCAGCCGGTTTCTTAGGATCTAGCTTAGATAAGGCTTCATGAACAACATTGACATTAAAAGGAGTAAAACTGAAAGGGTTTCCCAGACCATATTGTTCAGAGTCACGGATTGGGGTGTTCATAGCAGCAGAGTTAGTCACATAATCAAACAGAGAGCCACAGGACACAAAATGCTCATTAAAGCAATTTAGCATAGTGGCCCTGTCCGATATAGAGCCAGATGCTGTGGTAAGGCATGGAGGTAGCTCATTATGGATATCACCGGTGGATATCGATTGTATGGCTTTCCAACATTTCCTAGGATTATTTAGGTTTTCTGTGGTTACTGACAAATAGTACTTCGACTTTGCACTTTTGACATTTGAAGTGAAGCTATTCCTTAGCTGCCTAAAACGCAGCCATTCTACCTCTGAGCCTGATTGCCTCCTTTGCCCAGGCCTTGTTTCTCTCATGAAGGAGACTGGACAGTTCAGCAGAAAACCAAGGATTGTCTCGTCCCTTTACTTTAAATGTACGCAGGGGTGCATGTCTATCAATGATCTCCATAAAACCAAGATAAAAATACGACCATGCAGTTTCTACATAAGCACACAGATCGATTTTTCCCAAATCAAACCCAAACAGATCATGTACAAAACCCTGCTCCACAAAATGGTTTATGTCTCTCTTAATAATAATACGAGGTTTAATCTTTTGAACCTTAGTGTCCCTAATTTTGGCTACAACACAGTGATCACTCAGATAATTCGCAAATACTCCCACAGATAAGTATTTATAGGGAGCATTAGTTAGAATGAGATCAATTAGGAAGGATTTATTAGGGGACTTAATGTTAGGGCGAGTAGGACTGTCAACAATCTGAGTAACATTCAAAGAGATACAAAGGTTTTTAAAATCCTCTGACACTGCCGCTAACCAGACCCAGTTAAAATCTCCAAGTAGCACTATTTCCTTGTAGTCTAGTTGCGATAAAAGATTTGCTAGCGAAGACAAGGAGTCCTTGCCAGCTGAGGGGGGTCTGTAACAGCCCACCACCATGACCTGTTGCCCCTTTGCCACTTCTATATTTAAGGCTAAACATTTGAATTGCTTACTGATAGATTTGGAAACTACTGTGGTTACACTGAACTTATTCTTAACATAAATGGCAACGCCACCACCTTTATTAGGCCGGTCGGAACAATACACATTATAACCATTTAAGGCAATGTCAGAGGCCAAAATAGATTTATTTATCCATGTTTCTGATAAAACAATGACTTCAGCGTCAGTCGAGCTCGCCCAAATGCAGACAAAATCTAGTTTACCTAACAGACTGTGCACATTCAAGTGGATGAAACCCAACCCAGACCTAGCTTTAAAATCAGCAGGAGTAGCGATCTGACTACTACTACTGGGCGGACCAAGGTTAGGTTGTACATTTCCTGACAGTAATAACAACAACAAAAACCAGGCATCTTTTCCTCTTAAACGACACACATACAATGTCATCTACTTTAGGAACACCTGAAAAGTCTGCGAGAGTGTGATTTGAGCTTAAGAAGCAGTCCTGAAGAACAATCATCGCAGGAAAACTAAAAAGACAAACATATTTTGTTGAGCAGATTGTCCGTAACAAGGCAACCGGTAATTGTTTGTGTAACACATCCAAACCTTTGCAGGGGATGCCCACTGCGGGTGGCAGAACAGACCTGAATCCAGTAGACTTCTCAGAAAGACTAGAGATCTTCTCATAGTCCAAAACAGTTAACAGGCACAGCAGAATCCCGATATGGGCCATTTTCCCAGACCAGCACACAGTATCCGCGATGTTCCTGGAGCAAATCAGCACAGCAGCAAAGGACAGGCGAAAGCAGCAGCGTGGAAGTGCTCCGTCTCTTCGCGACGAGCAGGCCTCCATAGATCGCAGATCGCAGGCAGCAACAGGTGGAGCCGCTCCGTCTCTTCGCGACGTCTCCGGGGGAAAAATACCTCAGTACAGCCGTACTCGACAGGTGGGAGTAGGCCTCCGCAGATCGCAGACAACTAAAACTACTACTTGTATAAGCAGGGATGGCTAAATGTTTGTAAGCAGGAGAGCTAGATGCTAACAGGTAGTACGAGCCTGAAGACATTGCGACTGCCTCACGCGAGTGCCTAGGTATCAGTGAGTGAAAATGATATATAATCATTGTACTGTATAGGGTATATTGACGACAACTTCCCTGTGCACGGACATAATATTACTCAGCACTTTAGCTGGGTTGCCAACTTTGAGTACCTGGCTGGAGTGAGATTTTGAAATCATGGGTTTAATTACACACATGCGCACTAAATGACTGCTATCGTGTCAGTAGCGGGACCTTAGTATATATATATATACAGGACTGTCTCAGAAAATTAGAATATTGTGATAAAGTTCTTTATTTTCTGTAATGCAATTAAAAAAACAAAAATGTCATACATTCTGGATTCATTACAAATCAACTGAAATATTGCAAGCCTTTTATTATTTTAATATTGCTGATTATGGCATACAGCTTAAGAAAACTCAAAAATCCTATCTCAAAAAATTAGAATAGTTCCTCAGACCAAGTAAAAAAAAAAAGATTTATAACAGCAAAACACAATCAAACATTTGAAAATGTCCATTAATGCACTCAGTACTTGGTTGGGAATCCTTTTGCACGGATTACTGCATCAATGCGGCGTGGCATGGAGGCAATCAGCCTGTGGCATTGCTGAGGTGTTATGGATGCCCAGGATGCTTCAATAGCGGCCTTTAGCTCATTAGCATTGTTGGGTCTGGTGTCTTTCAGCTTCTTCTTCACAATACCCCACATATTCTCTATGGGGTTCAGGTCAGGGGAATTTGCAGGCCAATCGAGGACAGTAATGCCATGGTCAGTACACCAGTTACTGGTGGTTTTGGCACTGTGGGCAGGTGCCAGATCATGCTGGGAAATGAATTCCTCATCTCCATAGAACTTTTCAGCAGACGGAAGCATGTAGTGCTCTAAAATCTCTTGGTACACAGCTGCATTTACTCTGGGCTTGATGAAACACAGTGGACCAACACCAGCAGCTGACATGGCTCCCCAAACCATCGCTGACTGTGGGAACTTCACACTGGATTTCAAGCAACTTGGATTTTGCTCCTCTCCAGCCTTTCTCCAGACTCTGGCGCCTTGACTTCCAAATAAAATACAAAACTTGCTTTCGTCTGAAAAGAGGACTTTGGACCACTGTGCAACTGTCCAGTGCTTCTTTTCCTTAGCCCAAGTCAGACGCCTCTTCCGTTGTCTTGAGTTCAGAAGTGGCTTGACCATGGGAATACGGCTATTGTAGCCCATTTCCCGGACACGTCTGTGAACAGTGACTTTTGATACCTGGACTCCAGCTTCAGTCCACTGTCTTTGAAGCTCCCCCAAATTCTGGAAGCGACTCTTCTTCACAATGCTGTTAAGGCTGCGGTCATCTCTCTTGGTTGTGCAGCGTTTCCTGCCACATTTCCCCCTTCCAACAGACTTTTTGTGGATGTGCTTTGAAACTGCACTCTGTGAACAGCTTGCTCTTTGAGAAATTTCTTTTTGTGTCTTACCCTCCTGATGGAGGGTGTCAATGACGGTCCTCTGGACAGCAGTCAGATCAGCAGTCTTCCCCATACTTGTGATTTAGTTTACTGAACCAAGCTGAGTGTTTTTCAAGGCTCAGGAAACCCTTGCAGGTGTTTCGAGTTAATTAGACGATTCAAGTGATTCGTTGAACACCCTACTAGTATACTTTTTCATGATATTCTAATATTTAGAGATAGGATATTTGAGTTTTCTTAAGCTGTATGCCATAATCAGCAATATTAAAATAATAAAAGGCTTGCAATATTTCAGTTGATTTGTAATGAATCCAGAATGTATGACATTTTTGTTTTTTTAATTGCATTACAGAAAATAAAGAACTTTATCACAATATTCTAATTTTCTGAGACAGTCCTGTATATTAGGGCTGTCAAATGATTAAAATGTTTAATCAGATTAATCACAGCTTAAAAATTAATTAATCATGATTAATCACCATTCGAACTATGTCCAAAATATGCCATTTCTTTATCTATATTGTTGTGGGAATGGAAAGATAAATGAAAGAAGGCGGATATATCCATTAAACATACCGTATGTATGTATGTTTATTATAACATTGTTCTGTGTGTCAAAATGAAAGACAGCCCACACACATACTGTATCAATAATCAAACCGTGGGGTCTTATTTCATTACGTGTTGATTTCTATCAACACGTAATGTTGTATCGATGTATATAGAGATGTACTACCGCCAGTGGCAGCGCCAGGGTATGGCTGGGGTAGGCTATAGCCATACCAAGAAATGGCTTAGCCTTACCTTAGCCCGACCATGAAAAATTATGTTAAAGTAAGCATGTTGAGAACACGGATTGCGAAAATCTACCGGTCGTGTCCACAACACACAAACTGATCCTGAAGTGCAAGTTACTGACGCAATATGGTTGAGACCATTCGGGCTTATGCTAGAGGGGTGTAAGGAATAGTCTAGGTCAGGGGTCGGCAACCTTTTTGATATGAAGTGCCATTTAAAAAAAAAATGTTATCAGCGTGCCAACGATCGACAATTATCAACGGGGGGGGGGGGGGGTTGAGGAGCTTGACGCTCGTCAACTACCAGCAGGAAGGCGGGGGAGCCTCGCTGCGGGGAAGCAGTGTGTGGACCTGTCAGCATACTTGCCAACCTTTAGACCTCAGAAATCGGGAGCATTTCAAAATGCAAAATTGGGGGGGGGTGCTAGTGGATCGCCGGAGCTGTTAGATTAACATTAACATGCTTATTGTAGTTGTAAGTGCATTGACTTGCGGCCTGTAGCACAGTCCTTGATGGAGCATATGTGTGGGCTGGACCTGTATTTTACAGGAAAGGGGTGAGCAGAGAGTAGAGCAGTTGTCGATTCTTGTTCTGTTTTCTGTGAATATCTGCCTCACCCTCTCATACTTTGAGTTGCGCGCGCTACTAAAGAGACGTGTTACCATGGAAACCAAACAATGGTGTCGCTGTATTAAAGTCCGAGGGGAAACAGTCGTGTGTAAATCTGATTTTGTCAGAAATCGGGAGAAATATGACCCCGGGAGGAAACCGGGAGAGGGCAATGAAATCGGGAGTCTCCCGCGAAAATCGGGAGGGTTGACAAGTATGCCTGTCAGCGCAACTTACATGATGCCAAATTTAACATACACATTTAAATAATTGGTTTAAATGGCATAATAATAAGGACGATCGTCCGTTCTGTGATTCTCCAGAACACACAAGTTATGATATTAGGGTCATGCAGAGTGAGATGAGATCACTGTCCCTTTAAGAGAGAGAGAGAGGGGTGCGGCTTGTGCATGTGTGTTTGTGAATGGTAGAGCGACAGTGAGGGAACGTGTGTATGTTTCTGGAAGTGAAACGGGAAAGCAGAAAAACAGAGGTCTGTGATGTATTTTGTGAAACAGAAGAACAGCTAAATAAATGCAACGTCCTCCCAAGAAGAGTTTGCCTCTCTCCAGTCATTTAAGCTAAAGTGGGTTATTGAACCTGAAGCTTGTTGCTTCTGCCCTCCTCGACTACGGTCTGGGAGCCGACAGGAAAGTTCAACACACAGATGGCCAGTCCGCCCCTTTGTAGCATATTATTTCGATGAGAGATGAGCACTGGGCTTTCAACTAAATAAACACAGCCACGCAAAAACTGCGTCATTTGTACAGCTCCTTATGGGTACTGAAATTAGTGAAGTGCTTTCCTCCGTGGTGAAACGATCAGCACTGCACCACGGAGGAAAGCGGCAGAAAGTCACCTGGAGATAAAGAGAGCGGGGCTGCGTTGCGTGCATGGCTTCCTTCTGCAGGTAACGGGGAGACGCGCTCTGGCGGCGGTCTCGCGTTCAGGATCCGAAAATTAATTTAAATATTTTGCACACTTATTCCACTTATTCCTAGTGTGCCACTGGTTACGGTCCCGTGTGCCAATGCTGGCACGCGTGCCAGGGGTTGCCGACCCCTGGTCTAGGTAGTGGGTGAGTTTTATACACTAAGGCAGCCTTTCCCAAACTCAGGGTCGCGACCCAAAATGGGTCGCGGACCCGTTTTGATTGGGTCGCCATGTTAAATGCATTGCTACACACACACACAGCGTCAGAGCTGATGGCTGCGTTGCAAATACAATTTTTTTATAATTTTTGAATTTAATTTTTTATTTTGAAAATGAAATTATGCAATATAGCATTGTATATTGAATTATTAAACTTTCTAAATACAAATAAACTAAAAATAAAAGATTTTATTTGTATCAGCTCTGTTTGAAAAACAGAGCTGATCGTACATGATGGCAAAAAGACGATACAAAGAGGAGTTTTTAAACGTTGGCTTCACAAAAGCTGTTAGAAATGGAGAGGAGTGGCCTAAGTGTGTTTTATGTGGAGAGGTGCTCAGTAACGAAAGCTTGAAAATGAACAAATTGGACCGGCATCTCCAAACAAAACATCTTCTGCATCGGGACAAATCGAAGGATTTTTTCATCTGCAAAGAAGAGTCGTTCAAGAAGCAGTGTTTTGACGGCGGAAAAGTAAGTCACTCATTTTAATCATTTGATTTGTGTGTTTGTGAGTTTGTACGGGTCTGTTGTGAAATTGTTTCGTTAATGCAAAGTTGGATGAAATGCAGACTGAGCCCCGGAGCGGACCTCCAGCTGCGCGCTCTCGCACGTCCTCTAGAATGTCTAGAATGTAGTGGCACAGAGCGATGTTTCAACTTTTACTAGCCTAAAATGTTTTTATAACGGCAGGGAGAAAAACAGAGAAACAATAACCACAGGAAGATTAGAGGGAAAGTGGCAGGTAGAATGAGAAGGAAAGCGAGAGAAAGCTTTTTTTCACTGCAGCCGCACGGACGTGACTGCTGCAGTGTGATGCACAATACATATGGGGGTTATTCCCTATCTTTATTCAAGAGCGTGGTCTTTAAATTTGAGAGCATACTTTATTGATTTCAGGTTCAGAATATGTATTGCTTTCCCTCAAACCCTGTCCTCACACTCAAATAGTGCCTGCTTGCACTTATGGCGCGTTTCCACTGCAGCGGGTAGCTCGCTTTAAGCGTGCCGAGCCGTGCGGGGCCCGTTTTTGGTTTTGTTTCCACTTGGCCTAGTACCGGCTAGCGGGTCCTAATTCACAGTATTGAGTATGTAAGTCGCTTTGGATAAAAGCGTCTAACAAGTAACATGTAATGTAATGCGCTATAAATGCGGTTGCCAGGTCCACATTAGGTATACAGCGTACGCCGGCTGGCGTTAAAAATCACCCAATAACCCAGCAATGTTAATGATGATATCTTCTCTTTTATTTTCAGGCATTCAAAGGGAACAGAGGGGCACTGAGGGCATCCTATCAAGTCAGCCTCCACATTGCCAAAGCAAAGAAGCCCCATTCCATCGGGGAGCAGCTGATCAAGCCTTGTCTTAAAGATGTGCGTCTCTCTGAATATAGTCGAGCACTTGTCTCAACTACAGGAGAACTTCAAGCTGTACTTCCCTGACTCACAGAGAGCTCAAAACCTTCAGTGGGTGAAGTTTCCCTTCCAAGCTGTGCCATCACAAGACCTGGGTCTCAATCAGGCAGAGTTAGAGGCACTGGTCACACTGCAGGTCAACAGGGGCAGTAAGATGCTGTTTGAAACAACCACTTTGGCACAGTTTTGGGTTGATCATTTCCAGCAGGCTGAGTTCTCCTGCTTGGCTAAGATAGCTGTAGAAGTATTGATAGAGTTTGGCACCACATACTTGTGTGAATCTGGGTTTTCTACTTTAGCATACCTGAAAAACAAATACAGAAACAGGCTAGATCCTGAGTATGACCTCAGATTGGCACTATCAAAAACCCAGCCCAGAATAGATCTGCTGGTTGAAAACTTCAACCAGCCACATACCTCTCATTAGATGTAATTGTTATTATATTATATCATGTATCAATATATTATATAATACCCCTTCTAGCATGTCAGATGAGAACATATTGTAAATAAGTCAGTAAAGTTAATCAGTTGCCAAGTGTTGGAGTTTCTTTGTCTCTCAGAGTGTTTTACAACAGCTCTGTTCATTTAAAAGTGTGTACACATAGTTGTTGATCAAGTGACAAACTTAATGTTGCACTTCTGATAATTTAAATGTAGTTTCACCTGTGGGGTACTGTATACTGCACTTTCTATAGTTAGTGTTTTGTCCCTTTCTGTTTACAACATGTTTGTTCTTTGTTCATTTAAAATACTTTAAAATGGTGTGTACATAGTTTTTGAGCTAGTGACAAACTTAATATTGCACTTTTGTTAATTGTATCATTTAAATTTGATTTGTACTGTATATACTTGACTGCACTTCCCATGTTTCGTCTTTTTGCTTTGATCCTTATTTTTTCTGGGCAAGCTCAAAGGGAAGGTTTTTATGGTGAGAAACCTGCTGCGAAGCACTTTTATAATTAAATAAACATTTTCATTTACATTTTAAATTCATGGTGTGTTGCATTCTTTGTTTATAAATGTAGATATTATGGAAAATCTTGACATTTTTTTAGCTTGGGTCCCTTAGGACCACAACATTTCTGTTTCGGGTCTCATGCTGAAAAAGTTTGGGAAACCCTGCACAAAGGTGTGGAGATTCTCTCGCGTTATAATATCAGCACGGCCGCGGTCAGATCAAAATGCCTCCGAATGCAATTTGAATAGGCCTACAGCCAATCAGAGCAACGAAACGTTGGGTCTGCTGCGTCATGCATTACTGATATGTTACGTTCACAGTGAAAAGTCCCCAAACTCGCGCCGAGTAAATTGCAGACAGACAGCAGAACTTCTAGGATTAATTGTATATTTCGGATGGATAGATTTGTTCTTAAACGCCCTCGCATTGTACAACAAGCCGAACAGGCGCTTTAATGCGACCCTTTACGGATTTACACAGACTATATGCATTTCCCTGACTCTGCCTGTGACCTCTGCTAGCTGCGAACGCAGCTTCTCCTGTCTCCGTCGCATCAAGAATTATCTAAGAAACAGCAGTGGTGATGCACGGAACAGCAACCTGGGCCTGCTGGCTATCAATAAGCAGAGGAGTAAGGCACTGGATGTCCAGCGTGTCATTGACATTTTCGCTTCCAACCACAACAACAGGCGGATCGCTTTGAGAACGTCAAAAGTGAGTTTTGAATATATCTTGTAATAATGGGTCATTTGAAAAAGTGTTTTGTATGATACTTGTCAACCCTCCCGATTTTCGCGGGAGACTCCCGATTTCATTGCCCTCTCCCGGTTTCCTCCCGGGGTCATATTTCTCCCACATTTCTCCCGATTTCTGACAAAATCAGATTTACTCAGGACTGTTTCCACTCGGACGTTAATACAGCTAAACCATTGTTTGGTTTCCATGGTAACACGTCTCTTTAGTAGCGCGCGCAATGAAAGTCTGAGAGGGTGAGGAAAATAGTCACAGAAAACATAACAAAAATCGACAACTACTCAACTCTCTGCTCACTCCTTTCCTGCCCACACATATGCTCCATCAAGGATGGTGCAAGGCATTGCACTTAGAACTACAATATAAGCATGTTAATGTTAATCTAACAGCTCCGGCGATCCACTAGCACCCCTCCCCCCCCTCCATTTTGCATTTTTAAATGCTCCCGATTTCTGAGGTCTCAAGGTTGGCAAGTCTGAACCTGTTGTGTGCTGTGTCTGTCTCTCTCTGTTTACCTGTGTCTGTGTCTCTCTCCCTCTCTCTCTGTCTCTCCCTCCCTCTCTCTCCCTCTGCGTGTCAATTCTATATGCCAACTTTTCTTGTTTCTGCCGCTGCGTAGCATGTTGTAACAACGTGGAATTAGCAGAATAGGCTATTGTATTGTTTAACTCAGACCTGTTGCTCTCGATGTAATTTAGCTGATAAAAGGAGACTAATAAAAGCTAATAAAAGCCTCACGCGTGGCTTCACTGTCAAGGGGGGCGATATAGCGTGTATGTAATTGCATTACAAATACTGACTCGAGCCCCACCACTGTATGAGTTAGCCCTACCATAGACTACCCAACAAAAATACTCTTGCGCCGCCACTGACTACCGCAAAAGTATTCTCCGTCAGGACTTCCTGCAACAAGACCACGCCGTTATCTTGATTCTGATTGGCCAGAAGACATTATCAAATATGTTCTATTGAGAAGACGATCACTACGTGACAAAAGTTTTCAAAACCGTTTCTGGTCTTCGGTATTTCCAAACAGGCGGCTACTGAAATCAATCTTACTTTGCTGTCTGTGCAATTTACTCGGCGCGAGTTGGCGGACTTTATTTTGCTTACTTAACATCATTTTTCATGGTGGGGCTAAAGGTGGGGCTAAGCCATTTCTTGGTATGGCTGTAGTCTACCCCAGCGCTGCCAATGGTGGGATATATGGGGCGGGCCATTCTGCCCATGCATTAAATGCGTAAAATATTTGAACGCAATTAATAAATAAAATTAATTACCGCCGTTAACGCGATAATTTTGACAGCATTAATATATGTATATATATATAGGATATATATACAATATATACAAATACACAATATTAGACAGACTACAGTATAAAGGGCACACAGTTTAATTCACTAATGAAAAGTCACATGTTTGTTTCCACTGTCGCGATTTAGCAAATAATTGACTTATATATATATATAAATAAAAATTAACTCGATAAATTGCCATTTACATGAGAATGTGACTAGCAGTTTGAAAGGATGTACTTGAATTGTTAATATATATTATCATTATGTCAGTGGTCTAAAACGGTCATGAAACGTTGCCGACAATATTATCGTTTTTCGCAATAATTTCCGGGAAAATGTGTCCGACAAAATTAATTATCGTGGGAGGCCTATACATGAAACACACAAACAAACAAATCTACAGACTTACTCCAAACTGCCAAATATATTCATTAACACACTCTCACGTTTCATATACTCTTTGACTCTATGTTGGCGTAGTAGAACAATAAGTAGCAGACTTTTACTTTTTTATAATTTCTACTGGATCTTAGATTTGCGCATGTGCAATACGGGTCGGGGATTGACCAACCGGCCCCCACTGCTCTGCTGTCTGTTAACGTTGTTAAGAGTGGTGGAGGCCGCAATGTGGTCACAGTGGATGGAAAAATAAAACAGTTTTCTGTGGAAAAACACCAACCTGCCTGCTTCTCCTATTTTGCCTCCATGGCTGCTCTGGCATTCTCACAGAGAGTTAAGGACGGTCAACAATATAATGTACCCGAGGTCGTCAAACAACTCCACAGTGGCAAAGCCCCGGGGGTGGATGAGATCCGCCCAGAAATGCTGAAGGCTCTGGGTGTTGAGGGACTGTCATGATTGACACGTCTCATCAACGTTGTATGGAAGTCGGAAACAGTACCGAAGGAGTGGTGGACCGGGATGGTGGTTCCCCTTTTCAAAAAGGGGGATCAGAGGTTGTGTGCCAATTATAGAGGCATCACACTACTCAGCCTCCCCGGGAAAGTTTACTCTAAGGTACTCGAAAGGAGGGTCAGGCCGATTGTCGAACCTCAGATTGAGGAGGAACAATGCGGATTTCGTCCTGGTCGTGGAACGACGGATCAGCTTTTTACTCTCGCAAGGATCCTGGAGGGGGCCTGGGAGTACGCTTATCCAGTCTACATGTGTTTGTAGACTTGGAGAAGGCGTATGACCGGGTTCCCAGGGAGTCACTGTGGGAGGTGCTGCGGGAGTATGGGGTGAGGGGTTCTCTTCTCAGGGCCATCCAATCTCTGTACTCCTAAAGCGAGAGCTGTGTCCGGGTCCTCTGCAGTAAGTCGGACCCATTTCAGGTGAGGGTTGGCCTTCGCCAGGTCTGCGCTTTGTCACGGTCCTGCTTGTAATATACATGGATCGGATTTCGAGGCGTAGTCGTGGGGGAGGGGGTCTGCAGTTCGGTGGACTAAGGATTGCACCACTGCTTTTTGCAGATGATGTGGTTCTAATGGCTTCATCGGTCTGCGACCTTCAGCACTCACTGGATCGGTTTGCAACCGAGTGTGAAGCGGCTGGGATGAGGATCAGCACCTCCAAATCTGAGGCCATGGTTCTCAGCAGGAAACCGATGGACTGTCCACTCCAAGTAGGGAATGAGGCCTTACCCCAAGTAAAGGAGTTCAAGTATCTCGGGGTCTTGTTCTCGAGTGAGGGAACAATGGAGCGTGAGATGGGCCGGAGCAGCGGGAGGGGTACTGCAGTCGCTTTACCGCACCGTTGTGACGAAAAGAGAGCTGAGCCAGAAGGCAAAGCTCTCTGTCTACCGGGCCATTTTCGATCCTACCCTCACCTCACCAGGGAAAGGAAAGTTTGGGGCTCTGCTGGAACTGCTACCTCCGCGACCCGACCACGGAAGCGGGAGAAGATGGATGGAAGATGGATGGATGGTTAGTTTGGATTTATCGTGGCATTTATTCTTAATTAAAGCGAATTTATTTTTATTTCAGTCAGTCATTTGTGTGTATGCAGGTGTGGGACATTCCAAATGTTCAAAAAGTGAGCACTCCAAGAATGGACAACAGTTTGCCAGGGTAAAATAAAACATTGTCTACATATTATTTTGTGCCACAAGAAGCAGAATGTTTTAACAGTACAGTAGTTTGAATATATTTTTTGTTTACCTTTATCAGACCTCTCAGGCACCCACAACCAGCTTCTGATCGGGTAAGACTTATTCAAAATGTAATTATACCATGTAGGTTTGAATTTGTGATCATGAAATCAATAAATACCTTTGTGTAATGACACTGTCATTAGATCAACTGCACTTATTTCCTTGGTAAAAATAGGATGGAGCACCAACCCCATTCCAGGAAGAGGTCCAGTCTGCCCCGGGCAACTTCTATAGGTAAACAACGTTGACAGTTGCATCGTGACACAGTTGTTTGGCGTGTATCTTTATTTGTACATTTGTTTGTTTGTATAGCCTCCAATCACAGTGGGTAACATTGCCAGGAAGCAGAAAAATTATACTTTTATACATTTCCAAATGACACCCACAACATCTTACATCTTAGTGAAGACAATACAAAAAACACCCACAAATGTTTTTCAAAGATCAGATATTGTTTCTTGCATCCATTAAAAATTTTTACAAGGATTGTGCAGGAGTATGACAAAGTGTTGTTGTCAGTTTAGAACCCAATGTATTAAAAGGAAAACAGGAAGAGGATGGTAAATATGACTGTAATGCATATATTATGTATTTAAAAGTAATTATTCAACTGTCTTCTTACTGCAGCAACTACACAATGCACCTATCATTATTGATAGCCAGCCTGAGCCAAAAGACAACATGGAGCAAACTGCAGAGGAAAGGTATTAATTGTCACTATTACCACTTAATTTGTCTATTCTATAAATCTTATTACTAGCTTCATCATTTAATATTACAATACATCACTTTGTCTTTCCCAGCACAGAATACCTGACTGCGGAGGACATTGTCGCAGAACTCTGCAAAAATAACAAATACATCTTGCAGCAAGTTCAATATTAATAGAGCCAATGTGTGGGATGGAGCAATCCGCGGCTTCAAAGGTGCCTCATTCGACCCCTCTCACGAGATGTCAGTTAAGAAGTTCACTGATGATGAGGGACAAACTGAGGATGGAGTGGACACTATTATGGAATGCCTGAGAATGCAAAGAAAACATCATGTCATAGCAACTGTTTGTGCCCCATGGCGATGAGACTTTCCCAGCCGCTCACTGTCTCAAAATCTGATTCTAAATGTATAATTTTCTCTATAATGATAGAACTAATACACAATTATTAATGTATAATATAAGCTGTTTTGTGTATTTAATCATGCATTGGTCTACAATTTAATGATGGCTTCTACATATTTTACATAAACAGACAGTGAACAAATGTGTCCTTCATGCTGATAACTGTATGCATCTGCCAATTAGTATTCTAAACAGAGTAGTGTGTTGAATCCTTATTTCTTGCATTTGAAACAGATAAAATTTTTAAAAAAGTGAACTTACTGTGGCGTGGCCCGTGCCAACAATGTTCCTCCCTCACTTTATCTTCTCTTCACGTGAAGCTCTCCTCTCCTCAGCTGGCGTAGTAGTTACTGTAGGCACGCTAATGCTAGCTGCGTAAGTATGACACTCTTTGTATAAAAACAAAACAAAACTTACCTTCTTATATCGGCTTTGTCTACTTCGATCAACTTTGTTTCCTCCGGCTTCAATTTCCATCACTCTCGTTCGTTCTCTCCATGTCTGGTCGGACATCAATCTGTTCCACGTAACGTGCCCCCTAGAGGCCTGGAGCACTGTGTGTTTTTGGGTTTGTATGTGTTTTTGACTTTGCATATCGTTTTTGTATTTGCAGCGTTTTTCTGTTGCGTTTATTTTCGGGGTTTGTGTGTTGTATTTAGTTTGCATCATTTCTGTAAATGCAGCTTTTTTTTGTTGTATTTGTTTGTTTTTCATTTCATTATTTGCAACTGTTTCCTGCTTATGTATGCGTTTTTGGCCGTTGTTCCGCGTTTGCACCTGCCGGCCAGGTTAAAGGAGGAGAATATACATTTTCTCATTGACTTCTATAGATTTTTGGACTAATTTTTTTTCAACCGGTGGAGTCACCTCCTGCTGGCAGACTTTCACTTCCATGGTCACTTGGTTTGGCCAGAGGGTCGCTGAGTTGTCTCCTCAACATGGTGCTTTTCAGATACCCAGACTGGCCTTTCACTGGTATCTCCATCTACTGTAACTACATTATAATAATGTAGTTATCCTCTACAGCAGATGGGGGATGGATTTCTTAAAGGTAAACAAAAGGGGCGTACAGTAGTCTGCATCGGATGTGGTCTTCCTTATCAATGTCATGTTTTGAATCAATTTAGCTTATGTGCAATTGGGCATGATGTTTTCATAGTGATTTTCTGGAGCTTGTCCAGTGGCCGACCGGGAACACATTTAATACGACTCTATGATTGCTGAAATGTATTATTAGCATTGGAGCTTGCAGGTTAAGGCAACAATTTGTATTTGCCTGAGAACATTTAAAACCCAGAGCCAGGTGGGGAGATTGGATATGACTAAAATATCTCAACAGCTGTTGGATGGCATAGAAATGCTGTACATATAAAGCTTTGGTTATCTAGATTCATGGGCTGGAACATTGATGGAGACATTCATGACGGCCACAAGTGAATCCTGCTGTTTTTGCTGATCCCCTTGTGACATCATGAGATTTATATTTTAGGTTTTAGATAAAACATACTATAACATTATCCGATATCTAATCTGATCATTTGTGTGACTTATTTCCTGAAAATATGCTACACATATTCATGTCCCTCTCAGGATTCATTTCAGAAATATTGAGGATAAGTGCAGACACCATCAAGCACCAGAATCAGGTCAACAGTACCTACAGGCTAGTCACCCGAGCTAAATAGCCTACAGTACATATCAATACAAAACCATTGTCGCTTAACGTGTCAAATCGACCTGAATTTGTAAGATTGTTAGCATGTTAAACATGTTTCGTCAGCATGTCACATCATGTAAAAACCATCGGTTGACATTAAAGATTTTAAACTTTACCAACAGCCCAGTGCTTGTATATAAAAAAAATAATGGCAAAGACCAATGTATACGTGTAAGGGTCAGAATTAGCAAATTTTATCTATCATTTCTTATTTTCTCTGGTGCCACCAGAATACTTTGAAAGTTGCTGTTTTTGTGCAGTTGCCTCAACATTGTGAATCATATCTATAGTGAGGACTTGTGTGGGATAATGAATTTTACTTTCTTACCCAGCACACGAGCCAAAGTGTTTACAGCGTGGGATGTTTTCTTGTGAAATGTTGCAGGTGTCAGCTGCTGACTTGCATCTCTTGTGCAATCATACAAAAATACTGCACCAACCCCCCCCCCCCCCCCCCCAAATCTGATTGCAGCTAAACATATAACTGTCACTCTAGCACTCTGTATATTCATATAATCTGTCAGACAGCGTATGATTACCATCACTTAAAAGCTTTTCAGGTGAGCATACAGAAAAGTTAGACACATTTAGAATATCCCATTCTTTAATTCTCTAGCAAAAATGCAAATTAATATTGCTTGAAAAGTGCAGTATCTTTTAGCAAAACGAATTATAAACGAAAAATATGTCCATTAGATGTTGTTTAAAAGCAATATTCTTGATCCTCCTCGAATATACTGCTTCTACGATAAATGACTGCTTTTGGAAAATGTGATTTTGGTTCAGGCAAACTAACAAATCACAGATGTAACAATTGAAAAAAATATCTAACTGTGTGTTGCATTAATGATATTTCTGTTGAACAGGAGGTGAAGATGTACAATAAATTACACCAATTGCAGTTGCCAATCCCACGCTGGAGAATGTAGAAGTTTTGGTTACATCAACACCATATTTCCTTATGTACTGTATGCCACAAATAACTACCCATAATTGCCAAGAAAAAAAACTCACATTTGCCAATTAGAATATTTATAGAAAAATCAGTATCAACATGCATTCAGTTTTATTCTGTTGAATTTTTCCAGCGAAGAGCAGCAATTCAAGGGTAACAGTTATTCCAGCATTATTACATTTGTTTAAGAGCATTAATTGAAATCCATATAGGAATATCAGTACTTAATCTTTATAAAAAATAAACAATTGTAAGTGTAAAATTAAGTGAAAAATTAAAGAACAGCAGGTAATAGAAAATGACCAAATTGAACAATTGAAATATGTAACAATGAATAAAACAGTACTTATATACAGAATAAAACCGACAAGTAAAAACATGAAATGAGTCGTAGTGCAGCGGGACCCGTCCAGTCATCTGGAGGAGGGCTTAGAAAGGACCGTTTGTAACATGAGAAATGTTTGATTTAGCCTTTCCTTCCTTTTTCTGAGATTATGGTTTAGCATATGGATATCAAATGTTTTAAATGTAGTTGTACAATTTTGTAAACAATGTCATCTACTTTTTTCCTTATTTGTTTTGTAGTTACGAATGTTAGCAATGATCATCTATATTTCAATACAGCTTCTCAGTTATGCAACACCTCATATATGCTGTATTTCTTATCAATCCTGTGATGTTTACTGACATTAAGTGACAAAGATAACAATTATAGATAATATTGGAATTGGAGCTGCCTAGATTCAAGATTCAAGAACAGTGTTTATAAAAATGAAATGCTCTTTGCATTGCCAAGAGTCAATCAAATGAAATGACATCATCAGTTTGAAAGCCTATTCAAGAAATGATCTGAATATGAAACAGTGCAAAATTATACATCAATAGAAATGCTTTGCGAGTATGATGCTCTTCGATCATTTACTTTTCGTAAACAAATTATTAAGAAATGCATTTCATTCAATCAAGATACAGCAAGACCAATGTCATTCAATGCCATGCCTGCTTATGATATTTCTAATGTACAGTATCTTAGTAAATTATGTACCAATATACATTTGTTGAACAACTATGAGAGTTCATTTTAAGAAACACAAGTGGTTCTGTTAGTGCATCATCCTTTCCTATACTTTGTTCAAGTCATCTAGCAACAGTAAAAATGTATTATTTTAAAGGGTCAATTCAGACATTTAGGTGCTGTTTACACAGGAACGAAACGGGTTGTATCCGCTACTTTTCTCTTTCGTATAGCCCGTTCGTTCACACGAGGCTGTAACAGAACCACGGAAACGGACCCCTAAAATGATAACGGGCCCCAAGGTGGATAGATCTATGGACGGAACGCTCTGGGGGGCCAAACGGCTCCGTGCGTACGCCCTATACGATCAATTCCTAATAACGATGAAGCCATAGCCCCGCCTCTCCCCACCTCCGCTGCTCACTGCTGAAGCATGGTCAGTAGCTACTGCTACTGCTACTGACCATGCTACAGGAGTGGAGTGCACCAGCTGGGCTTAAAAAAGTAGGTCTTAACTCTAACGTCGGGCTTAGCTACGTCCGACTCATGCAACTTTCACACCAGCGCTTTTCCCGCTCTAGCTCCGAGCTAGAGCTTTTCTGGTTCAGCTCCGGATTTCCTTTTCTGCTCCCGCTCTGTTCACACCGCCCAGAGCCCGACTGGTGCTTCCGCTGCTGTGTCATGACGTCACCGTTTACATCGCTGATTTGCTCCCCAACGGCGCTCACAACAACAACAACGGGGGACTGCGTCGGGTTGATGATCGTGTTGCTTTTAATCACACAAAGTCAGATTAAATAAAATAACGACTTCTCCAAGCTTATACTTTTCTCCAGAGTGCCGTGGTTCATTGTTTATTAATGTGTTTCAGCGGCATTTACCGACCGCTGCAGTGCTGCTTGTCCACTGGAGTTTATTCTCCCGTTAGCTCCGGGTTAGCTAATACTTTAGAGCGGCCTCTCTAAAGTATTCACTGTCTGACTGTCACACAAGCAGCTGATACATATCCCCAATTCCCCTTAAGTGAATGTGTGTCAGTCTGAATTGACGCTGTTTGGCATCACAACGCTGTTATGAAAGTGTCTCTGGTATAAAATGGGTGATGTTAGCATAGCAACCGAAGGTAAACTGACTGTGCCGCTGCGGTGTGAACAGGAAAAAACTGTACTTTTCAGGCTCCAGCTCCGAGCCGGAGCTGAAAACGCGTTGGTGTGCACGTGAATACACGCGAAACAGTAATTGTTGCCAAGCAACACACGTCTACATAATTTAACACTCAAACTCCTCCATTCAGAGCAAGCTAAGACTTGGATAACAAAGTCATGGATAACAGAAACCAAAAGAAGAGAAAAATGACGCCCACAAAGAAAGAGGGATTTTACAGAGCTACAGCGTGAACTGGTGGAGAAAGAGATCGTTCGTGTGGAGGTGGAGAGCGCAAAACTGCAGCGGAACATGACAAAATTGAGCTGGAAAAGAAGAAATTAAGACTCAAAATTATAATTCTTAAGAATCCGCAAAGAATCACTGAAGAAGACAATTTGTCATTCACCATTCTCTAATCATATTTGTTGTACTTGTTTTTATATCAATTGCATGTTAATAGTTCTCCAAATGTTTTTATCTAATGTTCTTGTGTGTGTTTTTTGAATAAAATAGGCTATAAAACGGCCCAATGAAAATATGTGGTCACAATGTGAGCTTATTGAAATGCAGCGTTCATATTACAAATATACAGGGCTATATGTTGTTTATTATGTGATTGCGGTTAAGTCGCCCACCGATATCTTCACGGATGCCAGGAGGATTTTGCTGCTTCTTCTTGTGTTGGTAAGTAAATATAATTCCTAAGGCGGCGCTGGAGAGCCAAGGAAACGTGTCTATTAGCCCGACATACAGTTGTGCGATGAACATTAATCATGTCTCCCACAGTATTAAAGTAAAATCTGAGCGCAATCAGCAACTGCAAGGTTGGGTAGAGCGCAGCGTTTCTGTCTGATCCGTTCTGTTGTTGAGGGGAGATCTCCTCGATTAAATCAAAAAGGGCTTGTCTGCCGAAACGAAACCTCTCTATCAGCTCACTGAATAGATGTCCAGTGGGTTTGTTCGATCACGGACGACTCTCGTCTTAATGCCCTTTCGTTGTTACAACATGTAAACAAGACGCACTGCCATAGTTATTTTCCTTCTTGCCTGTTTTACGTTACTATGGATACTAGTCTCTCTTTCCGATTTACGCCTGCTCCATACTAGGCGAAAAGTTACACCCGGGCGCAACGCATACAGGGCTTAAGTCTAAGTGGTGCACTAGTCATAATTTTAGTTTGGTTTTAACCTTCGGTTCTACGTCGGACGTAGAGTTACGCCCAGCTTACGCCCAGCTGGTTGCACTCCACTCCAGATGTTAGTGCAAAATCTACAGCTCCTCTACCACAACCATCAGCAACAAGTGGACATGGAGAATTACATGAACTACATGTTCCTAAATCCACTGCGGAGAATAAACAGAAGGGCAACCATGGCAACCATGCTCGGGGGTCTTCTTCGCTGCTTTTGGTGTATTTTGTGGCGGAAGTACAGCGCCACTTACAGGCCCGGCATATGTACTACAGTATCTCCAGCGGGTCGAGCGGTCTCGTGTGAAGGGACACGTTTATTGAGCCGTATCCGTGTGAACGGAAGACTTATTTGATATCAAATTCGGTTTGTTTGCGTTCCCGTTTAAATGCAGCCTCAGATAGTGCTAAGAGTAAAACAGTTAGGATGTCTTATTATTATAATTAAGTGTATTTGTGTGAACCAACCCTTTACAGTATTATCTTAGGTTAACAGTGCTACAGCCTAGTCCAGTTATTCTTTTTAAACATTATTTTTATGGCCAGAGTACCGTTACAACCACAGTGTTCTCCTCATGACGCTGAGTTAGAGTTGTGTGTACAGCATGAGAGTAGATGTGTCAGCGGGGTTCTTCACGCTCTGAAGCTCCAGCTCCTCTGGAAGGGCTGGAAAGGTTTCCTGAGGAACATGAGGTGAGGTTTGAGTCGTGGGGCTTTCTCAGGCAGTGCAGCAGCTTTGCTTTCCTCCGTGGGAAATCGATAGTTATAGACGTCTGGGTACGACCTCTGGAACTGAAACGGAAAGGATATGCATCATTACAGTATAACTTCATAAAGGGCCTATATTTAATGACATTTCTCTTTTAAAACATATTAGTCCAGCCCTACCTGTTTGAGGCGTTTTCTCTTGTCCTTGGCAGGGAGCTCTCTGTCTGCGATCAGGCCCTCCAGCAGCGCCTGCAGCGGGGTCTGCGTTCCTATCACCCTCTGCTCCTCCGACTCCACCCTGCGAATCTGTTTACAGAAAGCTGGGGAGGCGCTGAAGTCTGTGTCTGAACCCGCGTATTTGATCTGATGGAAGGCACAGAGGAAATGTTGGATACATATTTAGTGATGCACCAACACAGCTGTCGCCCAAAGTACAATATTCTGGATATTTGCTCACTTGTTATTTTATGAAGAAATAAAGGTAAAGTGCATTCGAAATGTTCTTATTTACTGCATTATCACCAGCAAATGATGTAAACCCACAACACTCAAGGTCAAAAGTTATAAAGTAAATAAGCAAAATATCTTCTAAAAACATACAGCCAGTTAAGCCCCTGTCACACTGTCCCGAAATTGACACCAGACGGACACACGATAAAGGAAATGTTCAAATTTGGCTCTGATCGTAACAACATCGGGCAATTCGTGAGGGCATCTTAAAAGTCCCATGTCATGGCCATTTCTACTGATCATAATTCCATTGTTGAGGTATCAGTGTGCGAAAAAGTACACGTCCCACCGTCCGGGACGTGTTATTTACAATATCGGACAAGTAGATATTTCAATTGACTTGTCCGGCGGACAAGTGACGTTTTTCGCCCTGATTTATTGATAAATTCAGTTTACATAAGGCAGAACTCATTCGCAAATTGTCAGTGTCCGCCATTGTTTGTTTAGAAATGTTAGTTTCGGTTCTGCTTGTCGATTCCTAAGGGAATGCATCTCGCCGCTTTCTGTACAGTTAGGGCGGGGCGGGGCAGCGCTGGAAGTGTAGCACAGTGGCAGGGTTGGGAAGCAAAACTCTGTTCCGAGTAGGAACAAATAACAATTGTCCGGTACCGGGATTAATAAGAGTTGTGGGGACAGGAGGCGAGGCCGAGCCCCGCGGACCACAGCTCTCTCTCTCTCTATTCTCCGGATCAGCTGTTCGCTGCATGGTGCAGCTCAGCGTCTCTCTCTCTCTTTCTACACACAGCGGATCCGCTGCCCGTTTAACAGCCTCATCTTTTTCAAACTTTCTTATGTTCTTTCTCTAATACGTAATGAAGGTTATTAAGCGTTTTAGCTCCTGTGTTGTTAATATTGACCGCCATTTCCTTTATGAAGTGAAGCAGCCTCCCTGTGTCCTCGCGCTGTCCTCACATCCCCGGACCCCCAGACTCGGAGGAGCACAGGGATGTCAGTATTGTTTATGAAGCAGGGTATAGAAAGTACATTATTGAAATGAAAATACTATTTATTTACTTTTACAAACAGTGAGCAGCTGGGCAGCTGCAGCATGTAATACACATGCGTAAGGACATGTGTAAGCGTGCAAGCGTCTTTGAGTTGTAGAAAAGCGCTAGGCCTTATTATTAGGCTACTAATAAGTAGCCTAATAATTAATTATTACTTATTATTATAAGCTATTATTATTAGCCTATTATCATTATATTTAAGGCCTAGCGCTTTTCTACATAGGCAGGTATCAGGCAGGTTGCAGTGTAACATCAGAGGAGACTGGGCCAATTGTACATTCTCAAACTGCACCACTTAGAACTAACTAAATAATGAAGAGATTATTTTTATATAATTGTATTCAATAACCATAAGAAATTAAACAGTATGAAGTGATTTGTAAATAGGAATACAGATTTGACTTAATGTTTTCATAAATATATTTTTCTCCCACTTTATCATGGGACTTATTTTTACCCTCTCAAAGAACCGAAAATAACCAGAATCGAAAAGCAGAACCGGAATCGTTCGAATCCAAACGATACCCAACCCTATGTGTGAAAATGTAAAATACGATGGCGAAGAATAAGATTCCAGTGGCCCCAATTTTTGTCCATTCTGGACAAGTGAAAAATGTATTCGGACAAGTAAATTGCCAAACTCACTTGTCCATGGACAAGTACTCTCTAAAAACTTTTTCTCACACTGGGTATACTAGAATAGATTTATATTGTGACATTTTCCAAACTCACATTGGTTTCTCATACAGCATCTCTGTAAAGTATGTGTATTCACTCTCTGTCCTACACGGCTTGTTGGAGCTCCTGCCCCCCCTCCCTGTGAGTAGGGTTGCAAAATTCCGGGAATTTTCAAAGATGGAAACTTTCCATGGGAATTAACGGGAAAAAACTGGGAATTTTCTAAATTGAAGGTTGGCTCTTCATAGGGAACTTAAATATAGTTGGGGAAAGTATATTTTAGCATAATCTTGACTAAAACAAACAGATGCCATTCAAGTACACTTGAATATCCATGCCATAGCACACTTCTTACTGCATGGGCATTGAGACCACACCCCCTACAGGCATTGTGCATTCCTCCACCACATGCACAGATGAGTAATATTTAACTCAACATTCCTGTTTTCGTTCTTCAATGAAATAATAAAAAGCTGTTATGTTCTACTTAAAAAAAAAAAAAAAAAATCTGTTGAAATGTCATGTTTTTTGTTTAATTTTGCATCGAATATTTCCAAAATTCCCCAGCTTAACTTCCCATGGAAGTGGATAGGTGGATAGGTATGGTCCTATACTATATTATTGAAATATAGCATGATAGGTCCACTTTCAATATAGTTGGGGAAAGTATATTTTAGCATAATTTTGACTAAAACAAACAGATGCCATTCAAGTACACTTGAATATCCATGCCATAGCACATGGCTATTGAGACCACACAAAGGTTCGCAACAGGCTCAAAAATGTGAGAGTGGAAAAACTGGTTGGCATTCGGGCAAACCTAAGGCTCTTTGAGCCTGACACAGAGCCATCCTCAACAAGGCTGGACAGTGACACTGAAGAGGAAGACTCAGAGTGTGATATTGATGAGGCCCAGGAAGAGCCCATTGACTGAAAGGGTTTAGCAAAAATGCAGAGGATCGCTTGATGGAAAATTTGCATGTTTAATGGGAATTTTTGGAGGGAGAAGGGCTCTTTTCATTTAATATTTTGAATGGGACTTTGTGGGGATCTCTGGATGGGGGATGCATTTTTGTTCATTTTTTAATGAGTGGGGTTGGGGGGGATGAGTAATATTTAATTCAACATTCCTGTTTTCGTTCTTCAATGAAACAAATAATTGTTCAATAAAATAATAAAAACTTCTGTTCTACAGAAAAGAACTCTTGAAATTTCATGTTTTTTGTTTAACTTTGCATCGAATATTTCCAAAATTCTCCAGCTTAACTTCCCATGGAAACTTTCCGGAAATGTACCGGAAATGTTCCGCCCCTTTGCAACCCTAGTTACAATGGCGTTAATATTCTGATATTGTACATTTTGGAGGCTGAATTCTGATTGGTTAGGATCTAGTCTCTTAATAATTGTCCCGTTACCCATACAGTGGCTAACTGGTTACAGTGTTTCCCCTACCATTGTCTTGGCGGGGCGCTGCGCCCTGCCAACGGAGCCCCGCACCCTACCTGAAATTGAAGGTGCTATTTTTTTTATTTACATTTTTTTTTTTATTATTTAAAAAAGAAATATATATATATAGCACAAAATTGCAACTGAAGTAATCTATCTACGGTCACGTTTCACATTGAACATGTGCTCTTTTATTAAATAAACTAAACGCCTATGTTATTTATCCAATGTGCATGTTTCAGTGTCCACTGCCTTGCGTATTCACATTCACATTTGAACTACAGTATTGAATTTGACATAAAGCAACAATGAAACGCCAGCAGAATAATAGTCTAATGAGATGGCTGAAAAAAAAGACAGGAGATGTGAGTTGGTTTATTCAGTAAATTAGCTCAGGATAATTGGATGTTCTGTCTACACCTGTTGATGTGAGGCTAATGCAGGATTTGCTAGCTTGATGCTACCGGCATTTAGCGGCAGTTACTCAACAAATTGTCACTTAAAATGTATCGTCAGCAATGTATGACAAGCAGACTGCTTGTTTAATGTTAGACTCACACCAATAGGTCAATATGATCATAACACGATTGCTTTCATATCAGAGATCAGATGAGGTAGAGCTGCCTCCAGCAATAAAGGATGAGGCAGAGAGAAGCAGCAGCAGCAGCACAGGGTTGCAGCAGGTATGTTATGCTGTAGTCAGGTGATTTAAATGTATCAATGAAAGGAAGAAGTGTAGGCTACATGATAAGAAGGGAATACAGTTTGAATTAAAGTAATAAAGTACAGTGTAACACGGTACTTTATTACTTTTTAATGTACAAATACTTTGTTACTGTACGATATCAATAACAATAATCCACAGCTCCTCTCTCTGCTCCAGAGGATACAACATTTTCGGGGTACCCGAGCAGCACCCTGCCAAGGCAGTAAACCTAGGGGAAACACTGTGGTTATACATTCTCCCCAGAACCGTTTAAGTGTGATCATTAAGGGGCTCCTATTATGCATTCCTGTAGTATGTTATATAGGTTTCTGTGCATGTAAAGGGTCTGCAAAGGCTAAAATCACAACATTCCCTCCAGAGGGAGTTTCTCTCCCACCATCTACAGCTTCTCATTGACAGTGGGGGAGTTTAAGCCTGTGCTTCCACTGTTGGATGAAGAGATAAAATTAAGCATTTCCAAACAATGTTGACAGTCAATATAGACTGTGTTCTATTTTTTATGATCTGCCTGCCAAAATAAAACACATGCACACATCAAGATGAACCAAATGTGCACAATGGCTAAAATAAAAGGAACAAGAGCCCTCTGACTGCATAAGGCGATCAACAGAAAGCACAACATTCTCAATCAGCCTGTCACAAGTTGAATGAAGTTGAGCGTAAATTCAATCCAGAAAACCTACCTTCACCTTCAGTCATTCTCAATTCCGTGTGTGTGTGCGTGCGCACGTGTGTGTGTGTGTGTGTGTGCGCGCGTGCGCACGTGCGTGTGTGTGTGTGTGTGCGCGTGCGCACGTGCGTGTGTGTGTGTGGGAGAGAAACTCCATATAGAGGGAACTTGGGGACTTAAGCCTTTGCAGACCATTTACACGCACAAAAAGATATCAGTATTTTCTTTCTTTTCATTTTTTGAATAGATTGCAAAGTGGCAAAGTATTATAACTTATTGTTCTAGCAAAGGGATTGCACAATTGTATTATTATTTTTGGGCACACAGTCTTATTGAGCATTGTTTTATTATCAATGGTCTAGCAAAGTGATTTTTTTTAAAAGGGATTCTCATGTTCATATTGATGTATTTAAAAATGTTTTAACTTGGCCATTACGTGACTATTTGTGTTGGGGGGGGGGGGGGGGGGACTTTTTTTTCCCCCCCTGACAGAAAAAGTTTGAGAACCACTGCACTACAGTAAAGGCAGAACCCCAAAAAAGCACAGTAGGGCCCATTCATTCAAAAATCTTTGAACTACGAACTAGCTTGTAAACGCAAAATGGTATTTGTTTACAGATCATGTAATTAATAATTTAGTCAAGCTTTTCAAATGAGGCGAGGGGCAGAGAGAGCTGCCAAGAAACATACACAAACAGAACAGCAAAATACAAAAAATCCAGTGAATGTGTCACTAAAGATGCTGGAGACTAAACCATCAAGAGGAATACAGTTAATGCCTAAAATGTTTCCAACTCTTAATAACAGAGAGATCCATGGCTTTATGAGGCTTTCATTAATATATTAATGTCTCCCCACTTCCCCGCTTCGTGCTTGGCAAGAGGATGGAACCATCCGGCACATTGAGGCACAGATAAGTCTTCGTCACACAGTCATTAATTAATTGAAGGCTTAGAGAGTGAACTGACTTGAGCTCTCTTCAGGTGGGACAGGTGCTCCTGGACCTGGCTACGCAGCTTTGCAGGGACTTGGAAGATGGTATTGTGGTGCTCCATCATGAAGGTCACCAGTTTGGTGGAGAGCAGCTCGTCCAGGTCCATCTCATCCACAGAGCCCAGGACGCAGTGGGAGAACATCTGCACCATCTGGACCAAACACAACGAGAGAAGAGTTAGAGACCATGATCCACCAATAAAGTCTCAATCAAACAACACAACACAACAAATGTTAACTTTATATATTCTGAATTGCTGATAAAACATCCGATCAGATATGCCTGTTTTGAATTCAGTGAAAGGACACTCATTTCAGACCTCATGATTCCATACTGCCGGTAGCAAATAGCATCTAGGGCTGTATTGTATGTATTTTTTGTAAGTTCTTTTTTTATTAATATAAAGTCCATGCTTATTTTTGTGCACAAACAGAAAGAGCTTTTTAACCGCAGTGTTTTTTTTAAAGGCTAAACACTAAGAAATAAGGATTGAAACATAATTACAAAAATGTTGACTTTTGAAATTGACATTCCTCGTGTAGTCTGAAATGTTTGCGAAACTAATAATTATAATAAAGCCATTACTTGAATGCAGTTTTAAAAATAGTATAATACAAACTAGAAAATTCAGAGAAATGTTGACTGTGTGACTGAAACTTGGCTGCCGATGCTAACATTACCCCCGCTTTGTAAGTATTAATAGCCAGGGGTGCACATACAGTAACTTGTACGCAGGTACGCATGCGCGGTACAAATCGGAATTGCGTAACGTCACTTGTGTCACTACGCGCCGTTGCGTACCTCAAAACAAAAACACATATTTCGGGAGCTGGCCGAGCCGCGCAGGACATAATCGACGGTCCTGTAAAGCTTTACAGGAGGCAGATCACCGGACAACAGAGTTGGTCGCCGTGTGTACACACTGACAGGGTTAACGTCAGTATGAACAACAGAATTGTGCCAAAACTCCGCCAACTGGCTGGAGTGGGAGACTCCCCTGTGCACATTCTGTGCCCCGCGCACACACTGGAGAACTGCGCAAAATCAGACGACGCTGAAGTTGGCTTCCGATTCAGAGCATCCGATTCGGCAGTTAAGGGGAAAGTTAAGGGACAATTAATTTACAGCGCTGAGCGAACAATCCTCCGTGTTTGAACCTCTTAAATCGCTGCATAGCCGATTTATTTGGACTGGATTATCCCAGAGAGTCTAAATATTATTTATAACCCAGTTTGAGATTTGTGAAACCTTTATTCTATTTGGGAAAATACAAAAAAGGGAGATTTCAGTGCTTTTTTCACATGTAGACCACATTAGACCAGGTCCTGATCTAAAACCACTAGACCTAGACTCATCAAATCTGGACTGGATTATGCCAGAGGGTCTAAAGATTATTTATAACACAGTTTCAGATTTGTGAAACCTTTATTCTATAAAACCTTATACCTTATTATACCTTAAAACCTTATCTTAATTCCAAGGGCAGCGGTCAGTGCAGCTGACAGTAATACACCTCTGTGCTGCTCACATGCTGAAGTTGATCAGTATGAAGTTGTCCATGGTTCAGTGCAGAAAGGAGACACAACTATTTTTTTTGTACTGTTTTGGCCTCCTTCAAAATGCTACTGTATTTGGCCAGGTATTGTCAATTTCAAGGTGTATGGTTGGTACATGTTTTTTCATCAAAGACTGAAACTAATAGGTGCAAGAAACATCTCTCAGCACTGCAGGAGGCCATACGGACACAGAAGTCAGAAAATATCAATTTCAAAAATGAAGATGAAGACCACACACCTTCTGAGTTTTGAAGACATGCACAGAGCTCTCACAAAATCATCCCCTTTTTTTTGCTCCTATCAAAGAGGTGGTCACACAAGCACAGGAGGAAGCAGGGAAGGAGGATGACGCAAACGGAGAATGCCGGCAGATCCTCATTATTGTGAGACACTTGTGGAAATAATTCTCCATTACACTGGTACTGTGCCTCTTTGGACAGGTCTGATGCTTAAAGATCTTGGCAAAACCTGTGACAGTAATGCTGTTGTAGAGAACTGGTTCCGCACAAAGAAAAAAAGTGATCCTTTCATCAAAATTGCACAGATGAGCAGGAGACTTTCTCCAGCTACAGCAAGAGTTTGTGGTTGGAAGACTCAAGGGCGTTGCAATAATGAAAAAACAGGTGCATCCTTCAAAAACATACGCTGAAGACAAAAGACAATCTGAGGGACCAGAGACACTTCCTCTGTCACAAGAGGAGACATGGAGGAAGCGAAGTAAAACGCAGAAAAGAAAGTCGAAGTACTTCAGCCCCCCTACTCCAACTGCTCAGAGAAAAAAGTATAAACTGTCTGAAGCAAGGGAAAAGCAAAAGGGATGCTGTCCACATTGGGGAGGAGAGGGAACAATTGGACAGCAAACTGTGTCAATGACAAACACTTGCACAGTGGACAACCTCCTGTACACCCTGCATCTCGCAATAAAAAGGAGACATTACATGACATTTAGCTGACACTTTTATCCAAAGCGACTTACAATAAGTACATTCGACCAGGAAGATACAACCTTGAAGAAAACAGAATCATATAAGTACATCAGGTTTCATAGAGCCAAACATTTCAAGTGCTACTCAACCGGCTTTAGATAAGCCAGCCCTTTATTATTATATAAGTGCTTTGTTAGTAATTCAATCGCTCGAAGTGGAGTCTAAAGAGATGAGTTTTCAGTCTGCGCCGGAAGATGTGTAAGCTTTCTGCTGTCCTGATTTCAATGGGGAGCTCATTCCACCATTTTGGAACCAGGATAGCAAACCCACGTGTTTTTGCTGATGGGAACTTGGGTCCCCCTCGCAGTGCGGGTGCAGCGAGCTGTTTGGCTGATGCAGAGCGGAGTGCACGTGCTGGGGTGTACGGTTTAACCATGTCCTGGATGTATGAAGGGCCACATCCATTCGCAGCATGGTACGCAATTACCAGTGTCTTAAAGTGGATTCTAGCAGGTTACTGGAAGCCAGTGAAGGGAGCGGAGGAGCGGCGTGGTGTGGGAAAACTTTGGAAGTTTGAAGACCAGACGAGCAGCTGCATTCTGGATGAGCTGCAGAGGTCGGATGGCGCAGGCAGACCAGCCAGGAGGGAGTTGCAGTAGTCTAGGCGTGAGATGACGAGAGCCTGGGCCAGAACCTGCGCGGTTTTCTGGGTCAGGTGGGGACGTATCCTCCTGATGTTGTAAAGAGTGTATCTGCAGCAGCGGGTTGTAGCAGCAATGTTTGCAGTGGAGGACAGTTTGTTATCTAGGATCACACCCAGATTCCTTGCAGTCTGAGTCGGGGAAACAACAGAGGTGCCGATGTTGATTGTTAGGTCAAGAGTTGGACAATCTTTTCCCGGAAGGAAAAGCACTTCAGTCTTGTCAAGGTTGAGCTTGAGATGATGAGCAGACATCCACTGAGAGATGTCTGCTAGACAAGCAGAGATGCGTGCGACGACCTGGCTCTCTGAGCGGGGAAAGGACAGAATTAGTTGGGTGTCGTCAGCGTAGCAGTGGTATGAAAAACCATGCGGGCTAATGACTGATCCGAGCGAGTTTGTGTACAAGGAGAAGAGGAGGGGACCAAGAACAGAGCCCTGATGGACCCCTGTAGTTCATTGACAAGGGTCGGACTCGGACCCTCTCCAAGTTACCCTGTAGGTGCGGTCTTTGAGGTATGAGGTGAGGAGGGAAAGTGCAGAGCCTGAAACTCCAAGTTTTTGGAGAGTGCTAAGGAGGATCTGATGATTCACCGTGTCGAATGCAGCAGACAGGTCCAACAGGATGATGACAGAGGAGAGGGAGGCTGCTTTAGCAGTGAGCAGTTCCTCAGAGACAGCAAGGAGGGCAGTTTCTGTTGAGTGACCTGCCTTGAAACCAGACTGGTGCGGATCCAGAAGGTTGTTATGATGGAGATAACAGGAGAGTTGTTTAAAGACAGCGCGTTCAAGTGTTTTAGACAGGAACGGGAGGAGAGGGACAGGCCTGTAGTTTATAACATCAGACGGGTTGAGAGTGGGTTTCTTTAGGAGAGGGTTTACTCTTGCCTCCTTGAGACTGTTTGGAAAGAATATCAGGAGCGATAGTCTGAAGGAGGTTTGAGGGGATAGGGTCCAGAGGACAGGTGGTAGGACGGGCAGAGGTAACGAGGGTAAGAACCTCACTTGGAGAGAGAGGGGAGAAGGAGGTCAGTGTGTGGGTGAAAGGAGGTTCTGGTGACCCAGCGGTGAGTAAAGGTGAGTCAGAAAAAGAAGAGCGAATATTATCAACCTTTTTTTTTTAAAAGTAGTTAACAAAGTCGCTTGACAGAAGGGAGGAGGGGCTTTGGGGGGTTCCAAGAGGGTGGAAAAGATTGAAAATAGTTTTTGGGGATTGGAATAGGAAGATTGGATCTTATCTTGAAAGAAAGTGCTTTTTGCCTGAGAGATGGAAGCAGAGAAAGAGGAGAAGAGAGCCTGATAGGTTAGGAGGTCGTCATGGTGTTTGGATTTCCACCATTTCCGCTCTGCTACCCGAAGGATGGTTCTATTAGCACGCAGTAGGTCATTTAGCCAGGGAGAAGGAGGGGACTGACGAGCCTGCCGAGATGTGAGAGGACAGAGAAAGTCCAGAGAGGATGAGAGAGTAGAGAGGAGTTTCTGCAGCAGAGTTTGGAGGCAGGAGTTGGAACGAATCAGAGGAAGGGAGGGCTGAGAGCACCGATGAGGCAAAGGTAGAGGGCGAGAGGGAACGGAGGTTACGGTGGACAGGTTCAGAATTAGAAGAGATTAGGTTGTTATGTTTGGAAATGGGTAGAGAGAATGAAATGAAAAAGTGATTGGATGTGTGGAGCGGGTTTACAGAGAGGTTAGAAGTAGTGCAGTTCCTTGAGAATATGAGATCAAGGACATTGCCAGCGTTATGAGTTGGTGGGGATGGAGACAGTGAGAAAGCAAAGGTGGTTAACAGAGATGTTAGTTTGTCTATCTTCCCTGTCTGGAGGTTGAAGGTATAGTGGTTTTAGATCAGGACCTGGTCTAATGTGGTCTAGATTTAAAAAAAAGCTGAAAAATCTCCCTTGTTTGTATTTTCACAAATAGAATAAAGGTTTCACAAATCTGAAACTGTGTTATAAAGAATCTTTAGACTCTCTGGGATAATCCAGTCCAGATTTCATGAGTCTAGGTCTAGTGGTTTCAGATCAGGACCTGGTCTAATGTGGTCTAGATTAAAAAAAAAACATCAAAATCTCCCTTTTTTTATTTTCACAAATAGAATTAAGGTTTCACAAATCTGAAACTGTGTTATAAAGAATGTTTAGACCCTCTGGGATAATCCAGTCCAGATTTGATGAGTGTAGGTCTAGTGGTTTTAGATCAGGACCTGGTCTAATGTGGTCTAGATTTTAAAAAAAAGCTGCAAAATCTCCCTTGTTTGTATTTTCACAAGTAGAATAAAGGTTTCACAAATTTGAAACGGTGTTATAAAGAATCTTTAGACTCTCTGGGATAATCCAGTCCAGATTTGATGAGTCTAGGTCTAGTGGTTTTAGATCAGGACCTGGTCTAATGTGGTCTACATGTGAAAAAAGCACCGAAATCTCCCTTTTTTGTATTTTCACAAATAGAATAAAGGTTTCACAAATCTCAAACTGGGTTATAAATAATATTTAGACTCTCTGGGATAATCCAGTCCAAATAAATCGGATATGCAGCGATTTAAGAGGTTCAAACACGGAGCATTGTTTGCTCAGCGCTGTAAATTAAATCTCCCTTAACTTTCCCCTTAACTGCCGAATCGGATGCTCTGAATTGGAAGCCAACTTCAGCGTCGTCAAAATCAGCTGATCACAACGTTCACGCTCTGTGGTCAAGCTGCTGCAGTTTTATTTACGACAAAGTGGAGTAAAACACGCAGTTGCAAATTTCCTCAGGGTGTTAATGGAAGAGTTTGAAATCAGACAGAGGTCGAAGAAGTACTCAGACCTTGTGTAAGAATACTCTGTTACAGTAAAAGTCCTGCATTAAAAATGTTACTCAAGTAAAAGTAGAAAAGTATGAGCATCAACATATTGTTAAAGTACAAAAAGTAAAAGCAGTCATTGTGCAGATTGGTCCATTTCAGAATAATATATATCATATGTTTTATAATGATTGATCATTAAAGTGTTATCAAAGCTGGTAAAGGTGCAGCTAGTTTGAAGGACTTTGTATACTGCAAGGTAGCTTGTGAATTTACTCCAGGTGGAACTAAAGTCTGATTCAACACTTGATTATATTTCACATCATTCATCCAGATCTGTAAAATAACTAAAAAGGTATTAAATACATGTAATGGAGTAAAAGTACACCATTTACCTCTGAACTGTAGTGGAGTAGAAGTACACAGTAGCATCAAAGTCAAGTAAAGTACAAGTATCTTAAATTGTACTTAAGTACAGTACTTGAATAAGTGTACTTAGTAAATTCCCACATCTGAAATCAGATATGACTTCAAGTCATGTGATCATTTCTTAGTATTTGATCCTTCAACCTGGCCTCATGAAATGCAAGGACTTAACAATTTTGGCAACAAGTTTTGGAGAAAGCAAGTCGGAGGCTTAAAAAGAGACAGGGAGTTGCATCTTTATCGTCTTCATCATCTAGCATGCAAGAAGTGTAAATAGAGGACAGAGAAGGAGACACTGAGGAGGACCACGCTTCTTGTGGGGTGAGTACCAAATGCTGTCTCCTGGCACTCATCTGAGTAACTCACTAAAAAAAGTTATGTGCACCCCTGTTAATAGCATTAGTTGTATTATTGAGGTACAACAAAGAATATCCATTCATTTTAGCTGACTATTTGTATTATTATTTTAACTGTTTATCCATTACATTTTTGGATTCTTGTACCACATTCCTGCATCGTTTCTGAACATCTTTAGATTACCACTGGATTTAGTTAACGACCGACAGGTGTGTTCAAAGCGTTTCCACGGCAACGCCCTGCCTGTGATTGAGAGACAGCCTGTCGGGGATTGTATTGACAATATTGTGCTGCATTATTGCTTCTAAGTAAAAAACTGTAACTCCAATCAGCTAAATATCCTACCCGAGTATTCAGGATACCAGATGAACACCGATGACTCTGTGTTTGCTATATGTAAGTCCGTTTGATTAAATCAGCATATTGTTGTGGCCGTGACAAATGTCCCTACATTATGATCACCAAATTACGTATGAAGAGTGAAGATTGTGGCCAGCCGAGCAATAATTGGGAAACAACTCTTCAGATTTTCCAGCTCCTCTCCCCTCTAGCCGTGATGTCACCCACTCTAACTCTTAACTCTCCCATACACACCCATTATAAAATGGGAAACAGTGTGAAATGTTCACAAAACGTAAGCTGCGACTACGTTAGAACCGTACTAGCTATCAAAAAATATCCAATTAGTCGAATGAAGTCAATTCTCTCGAGAACCGTTTAAACTTGTAATTTCTGTTCTACGTTAAAGTATGCGGAATCTGTATGGGGTCGAAGTGGGTTGAATTTTTTTAGCTCTGTTCAAATGGATTTCCCATTCATTCCTATGGGACAAATGATTGCAGAAAAAGCAACCCGATCCCAGTCATTCCGCACGTTTTGATGTGTTTTTTGTGTATTTCGTGTCAACACTGCCGGACGAGTAGCATGACAACATTTGTGGCGGAAGAAGGAGAATAAGATGAGATAAGTATGTCAAATACTAGACTGTGTGTGGCTTCGCCAGTCACACAAAATGATATTAGTGTAGCTCCTTGTTATCTGCCACTGTGCACAAATGCCGACTTTAAACAGAATGAATAGACATGCAAAAAAACACCAAAAAAAAACAGCTTGGCTTCAAATTTAATTTGAATGCAATAGAGCTGCAACAAACATTATCTTTGCACTCTAACCCTAGGGATTTTTTTCTATATCGTCTACAGATCCCGACTGCTTTGTATTCCAATTCACATTTTTTTAAAGATTGCCCACTTTCCATTATATTTTCACAGGTACCATGATATGACTCTGAACAAAAAATATTCCTCTGTGCCCAGAGGCTAGAATGTGTGTGTCCTTGCCCCCCTTCCATACTGTGTTAGAGTTCTCTATAGTGTTTTTTTAATTAAATACAAATATACAACAACTATAGCAAACCAAACCTCTTCTATGCAAAGTGTTATAAAAGGTAATGGGGACTTAAAGTGTTTGTTACACTGTGTCCTTGAAAAGTCACACAAACAGAATGTTAAAACTTTGGATACGTGTACCAGTGTGCGGGTGGCGATGGCGTCATTGAGGGGGGGCAGGTGGGGATTCTGGCACACCCGGGCCATGAGCCGCAGGAGAAGCTGGAGGCGTCTTCTGTTGGGGGGGGGCAGTAGGAGGGTGCTGAGCTGCAGAGCTTCAGTAGCCACCTCCTGCTGCTGCTGCAGACCTGCAGAGACATGAGGAAGAGGAGAGTCAAACACACACTGTGCACACACATATCAGTAGATGCATGTGGTGAAGCACTCACTGAGAATGTTGACAAAGACTTCGTAGAGATGGTAAGTCAGCAGTGGTTCTTTGAGCCTCTGGAAGTAATCCGCTACTGTTTTCAGAACATCCCTCTCAAAACCAGGATACGCCGGCTGTTTGCTTCCATTGCCATTCGGCCCTGAGAAAGCACACAGAATGCAAGACAATAGCAAATATACAGTTATCCCTGTTATAGCAATGTATCCAGATTTATTGTAATTTCAACTCAACTGCATTACATTTAAGTGATATATTCCTTGAAATGTAATGATGTGACTGCAATGAACTTTCACTATGGGGCCTCTTTGCTAGCTTTGATCCATGCCTACGAAAGTGCTGTTGGCATGGGAAGATTCACAGGGAAGAATGTGCGTACAATCCCTGCTTCTTTTTCAGCACCTGCCTCCGTGTGTGTGTTTAGAAATGGTGTGTTCTGTATTGTTCAGGATCAGTTTCAGGCATCTCTTATGAACACATTATTTGTTCGTCTCTCACTTTAAGGACATTCACATTGAATGTCTACGACAAACCCCAGTTAATGTGATCGTGCAGATCAAAATGCAAACCAGCTACTTAGGTTTTTATGGTTTATGTGTGCGGAATCACTCACATTATGTAAACAGTTAAACTCAAAGTAAGATATCTACCATCTGGAACCTACTTTTTCAAAATGATCATTAGTGAAGTAACTGTAGCATAAGCTCTCAGGTTTAACATTGTACTTATGTCCTTGAGGTGGAAGACTCACTGCAGTCCTGAAGCAGATGGTGAGTTTTTTCAAAAGTGAGTATAAAATGTACACTTACAATTGGCGAGGCATTTCATTGCTGATACCACCCAATATGGCATGTCCTCTGGAGATGCAAAAGAAGATAGGGGGAGTTGTAATATATGTTGCAACAAAACACATTTTCTTTTTTTATTGTGAAGCAAAGCATCATACCTGCTTTGTTCTCCAGTACGACTATGCCCGTCTTATTCACGCTGAACACGTTGTGAACGATGTGCTTGCCGTTCACATGCGTAGGGTTTAAAACGCCATCCAGTGACTTTAGGCCCAACACTCTCTGTAAACTGAAACAAAAGAGTTGCCATTAATTATCTAGAGTGGTGAACATTGTAAACATCCCTATCTGCATGGTATTGCATATATGTGTGATCTGGCTCTCATCTCCACATTAACACAACACCAGAAACCTCCTGTGGAGTTGGGTCTAAAGGCAAACAGTTAACATGTTAATATTAAATATAAGCCAATTTAAAAGAAAAAGTAAGTAAGTGTCATGGTAAAAAATGTGTTAGGGAACCACTGATTTAGAGCAAATGTTAAAAACAACATGTACAAATGAAGTGTTTACGAAAAGTTCTGGATAGGTTACATACTGCTCAGCTGTCATTGATTTCCATATGTGGTCCACTTGCTTCGTAGTTATCTCCTTCCTTCGTATGAGCTTGCACTCATTCACATCCCCAATAGCAACACTGTGCCTCTTATTCCACAGATCTGAGGTCTGATTAAAAAAAAAATGGATACATGAATGAGAAAAGGTTACTTTTGACTTAGATTATGAGGGCAGAACAAAATGTAGGCAGTGTGTAACTGCCTAAAGTACAATACAATTGTACAAAAACAAACAGCATTCATGTTAACAAATAACACACATTTCATTTCTGTCAATGTTTGAATCACATGTTAACATTAATCGTTTTTTTTTTTCAAACTGTAGTTTTTGTTGTCGTTCCACAGTATTGTATTGCACTGTTGGTGTATAGATTTCCACAGTTTCTTTCTCCATAATGCAAATATAGTGAACAAAGTATTAGAAAAGCCCTTCAATATAATGCTATTAAATATATCCATAAAGCTGCACCATAAAATGAAGTTCAACAAATAAACTTCAGCTGCAGTAAGTACAAATATAGGCCTCTTGTAATGCCTTACCTCTCAATGCACTTTGCTTTAAAAGTGCAGAATGACTGATTACAGCTGTAATTGCATCAGAGTAGAGACTTGAAATCATCTCCTCTTGCCATTTGCTCTCCATGAATACGCTTAAGCGCATTAAGCCCTGCGTGAGTCTAGGCAAGGCAGTGGAGCAGCTGACACATATTTGTCTTCCTCTCACCATGACAGAAGACTTCAGTGGTGCTATGTTTTCCCGCTGAGGTAATTCTTCGTAGTCATCCCAACGAATGAGTCTGGGAAGGTCACCGCAGTCTCTAAACAGAGGCTTTGTTGGGAAGGATTTCAGGGGAGACAGTGGGGGGAACCTGAAGAGAGACAACAGCACTGGGTTTAGCTGAAACAGATGAAGGGGCCAACTCTATAGAAGCAACAACAACACTAATATAGTGTTGGGAAGGACACATTTATTTCAACTTAAATTGACTACCCAGTACAAACACCTGATAACCCTTATTTGAATCATTCTTTCATAAGATCATGTCAAATGCTCAAAAAGCCTAACCCAGACTTATTTTCCCCCATTTGACTGAGCCAAGAACGTGATGCTGCTGTGAGGTGTAGGATTGGAAGCGGGACTTAAGGTAAGAGCAAGAGCAAGAGCAAAAGCAAAAGCGCTCTATAGAGTGGTGCAGGAATGAGTCCTAGAACCCGTAAAGGAGTGAGCATTTCACCACGTCTGGTTCCCTCACTCGAAGTCAAAGGTTTATTGAACTCATTTGTTGTTCGATGCCTGTTGTGAGGCCTGTTGAACTTAGAATATGTCAGTAAAAACTTAACCATTAATGTCTGAAGCTTTTCCTTGTCTTAAAAATGATGTTTGCTAACAAGTTACTAAGATTAGAGTACTAAATGTCATCTCGCTGATCACAAGTTTGTTAGCTTAGCGGTGGTGACACGAACCTATGCGACATTGATGTCATTGGTTTATAGCCTAACGTTAGCTTTCTACTTCTGCCGATTGCATTCACTCTTCAACTATAACAACATTTGTGGTCAAATGTTTAGATTATTCTGCTGAATAAAACATGTATGTATCATAAACGTGTTCGCCACAGATCTTATCTTCCTTCAATATTGTTAAATCCAATGGAATAATCCCATTACTTTATGTCGAGGGAGCATTTGCGATGCTTCCCTGTCAGCCTTAAAAAATACGACATTAATGCACCACTCGTGCAACACTTGTTGCGTCAAATACCATGAACAACAGTAGGCCTACAAGGCGACAATTAAGTACCTGTACAGATGGCCATTGTCTTCAAAGTCCTCGTTCCCGTGGCGTCCTTTGATGTCTTCGATTACATGAGCCTTGAGGAACTTCCTGAGCAGCTGCAGAGTCTGGTAGCGAGTCACTTCGGGCCCAAAGTTGTAATTGCGCCTCAGCAGATCGTGCAGATAATCGACAGCCTCAGCTCCTGTGAAACTGCAATCATAGGAGCGGAAGTTCGCCCAGTGCCTTCTCAGCGGCAAGCCTCCACGGAACAGTTTAATGGTTTCATTCCACTGCAGAGAAGGGAGACACATGTGACAGAGGGAGGGAGACAATGTGGTGAGACAAATGCTGAGAAAACTTCTGCTACAGACAGTGAATTCAGATGTGTTTGTTTGCAATCTAGTGTAATACTGTAAGATATGACATGTAAATATGTCACTTAGGCTGCTTCTATGATAGACAGTGTTGCCAGATCAGATGGATAGCCTCACTCAGTAAAAAAATACCTTAAATCATAACCCACCAGAAACTACATTAAACCTTCACATATGCAATAGAAGGTTAAAAAGATCCAAATCATACAAAGTTTAATGTCTGAATCAAATAACCAAAGATAAGGGTGCAGTCAGTCAACGATAACTACATATAATAGGTCAGTGTTTCCCATACATTGATTTATTTGTGGCAGGCCGCCACAATTAAATATCATCCGCTACAAATGGATCTCATAAAAAAAAAGAAAAAAAAGAATGTTGGTGGTCTAATCAATGGATAGTGAGGTGGGCTGATGATCGGAAGGTTGCGAGTTCAAATCCCGCCTGGAACCCCACTACGTGTGCGGTGCGGTGCCCCCACAAATAGAATCAAATTCTGTGGGAAACACTGGGTCATTAGCTATCAGTTAAGATTAATTAAATTGTACAACTTGTAAAAATCAACTATTTATAAATGAGTGAACACAATCATTAATTGGATCGACCATAACATTTACATTACATTACATGTTACTTGTTAGGCGCTTTTATCCAAAGCGACTTGCATACTCAATACTGTGGACAATCCCCACAGGAGCAATTTGGGGTGAAGTGTCTTGCCCAGGGACACAACGACATCCTGACTGCAGTGGGGTTTGAACCTGTGCTCCCTTGATCCGAACACCAACGCACAACTCCACTGCGCCACACGCCTCCACCAAAATGACAGGACTGTTTGGTAATATTTTTTCCACAATATGTTCAAAAACCAGCAAAATGTTGACAAAAGCATTCAAAATTTCATTTTCCAGCCCAACGCAATTTTCCCCGTCCAACTTAATGAAACAAGCCCATTTGGGAGGAAACCAACTACATAGCAACACTGCTGATAGAGCCCAGATAGCAGCATTTGATGCATTCACTGGGTTCCTGTTTTTAATATTATTGAGGCTTTGTTACACTGTTCTAGTAACTGGGAACACAGACATGCATATAGAGCTAGTTGTAGTAAAACAACTGTGCATGTTACTAATTTTATTCATACAATATTATGTTGCAGCAGTAAATATGTGCACATAACTAGTCTCTGAATAGTGATTCAAATCACACGCAGTATCCAGACTACACTCATCTAGTCATCAGAAGTAGTAGTAGATAAAAAAAGAAAAAAAGAAGAAGATGGAAGTAGAGGGATGGAGCAGGAAATGTTGGTTTTTCAAGGTCATTACAACCCAGGAGATTATCACACTGTTGTTTGAAGCAAATTACTGCCCACTTCTGTTGGTCCGAATTTTGAAAATAAATAAACGTCAAATGTGGAAAATTGAAAAACTTGAGACATTTAAAAGCCAATAAGTAAGTCTGGAACCAATTGGGGGAAGAGGCACAAGTATTCTTTCATTAATAAAGAAAATCTCTTGGCATGTCTCTCCAGCTCATCTGTATTTTTTGTTGAAGTGGAATGTGTGTCTCCTGAGAAAAACGGGCATTGGGGGAAAATAAATGTTTTTACAACGTACTAACTTTAGTTTGTTAAGAACACTTCAATAAACTGTATTTCAACATGCTCCATGCTGTATGAGACCTAACTCTAGATGAATAAACTAGGCAGAAAACAATCAGGAAATTGTAAAAATAGTATGGTACACCATTTTTGTTTTTTTCAAGTGCACTGTCAAACTTCATCTCATTATTATTGACCAAGCAGAGGGCTTTTCTAAAGAGATTGTCCTGACATGGTAACAAAGACATGTTGACATTGTCACAGAAAGAAAGGCAGAGGTTCAAATAATAAAATGGACAATGGCTGAATTCCATTAAGCTGCTTTTGTTTCAGGACCCTTGTATTGTGCATGCTGGAGACTTAAGTGGAACACAGCGCTTCTTAAATACATCAGGAACACCTGTGCTTTTAGTATTTAAGAATTAAGTGAGTGCTATCAAAAAGGCTCATGGAGAACCATGTGGTTTGTAAATAACTCGCTGGGATTCAAATGTGCCTTTAAAAAAATAAAATGCCAGCCTGTTGTTAATGTAGTATGTTCACTATTGCATGTAACAACATAAAGATTATGTGTGTGGGTGTTGCATTAATGTAAGCCATGCAGTAACTGAATGGTGTTGAAAGGGGTTACATATTCCAAAAAGCCAGAAACAATAATGCATGTTGTGATTTTCTTTAACATGTAATTACATAGCTGATAGTGACTGCCAAGGATGCATGTTGCATTAGCACCTATGATTAGCACAGAGAATACATTAGCACTCCATTAACCTGGTAGATACAGCAATTTCCCTTTACGTAAACACTTGGGAATACTTATGTAAATGGTGTGATTATAAATGATAAACAACACTTACTGCATAGTTCTGATGAAGTCAGGTCAAACACAGAAAAGCAGAGCTGAACTTTTTCATAACAAGTTGCTTTGGTTGAACATACATTTTGAGCCCTTTTAGTAAATGTCCTATTATTTGGTGCCTACTATTTAAAACGCGTAAACTCAGTGACGTTACCAGAGCGCAAAAGTAAAACAATTCTTAGCTTAAAACGTAATGAAATTAAATTCAATGAAGGCTGGAAAAGTACATTATGTAACGCTTCCAACATGAAATGCACATAGCAAGTTAATGTTAACGTTACAACTTAGCGTACAGTCTCACATTCACGTAACATTTCTCTTTGCTCTGCTAACAACAGACTCACCAGCTTGGTTGCCCGGTATGGACCCGTTCCAATAACTTTACCATTCATTCTTATAGTGAAATCCCGATTCCCTCGTATGAAAACATGGAGATAAATAACTTTTAGAAGCTTTTAAAAAGCTTCAGCTGCCGGTGAAAATGCAGCAGGCTAAACCTCTTAGCAGAGACGTTGCTGCCGACTTTGAATTTCCTGCGTCACTCCATTTGAACGACGTGATTAGACAGCGGGCTGGTCACGTGACCAAGAGGAATGCAGCATTTGTCAATAGAGATAGAGAAAGACAATAGAGAAAGTGACATTCAACCAACTGCCGCTTCTTTAGTGCTGCTTCCACTACTAATATACTAATAAGCTACAATGCTGCAACTACTTCTATTATAATATAAACTTTACATATTGAGAAAAGTATTCAAAAACTGTTAACAGAGGGATCCCGAAACAGAGGAAACCACATATGTATATTTGAAATGCAGTTTTACCATTTTTTTAATCCATATTATAAACGTTAAATATATAGGCAGGGCCGGCCCAACCCATTAAGCGACATAAGCGGCCGCTTAGGGCCCCGCAGCCACTGAGGGGCCCCCTAGCAAAAAAAAAAAAAAATTTTAATTTAATTTTTTTTTTTTATCTCAGTACACCGTTGCTCTACTCTAAAGTCGCATCTAAAACGCGATCTGATCTAGCTGTGTATATTTTGTTACTTTTGATTGTTATATTCAATCCAGTGTTCGAAATGGGGGGGAGCCAAGGGGGAGCTTGGCTCCCCCGAAGAGGGAGGGAGCTCCCCTGAAGGCCGACTTTGAGATAAATAGGGGGAGCTGCATATTTGTGTCACACAGATTAGAAATGTTGAGTTTCTGTAAATAAAAGTTCTTGAAATAAATAATAGTCATTGTTCATTACAGTTTCTGAATATTTGTTTTATATTTGTGAATATTTCTGGGTGTTGCCATCTGTACGTGGCGACGCTGCATTCTTTACGCTACTTACGTTGCTATGGTTACGGTGGCAATGCCGGCGGCGTATTTGAAATGTTCATAAAAAATATGGCGAAACGAAATCAGCCAAGCCTCGCAGCTTTTGGATTCACAAGCAAAGAAGCGAAGGATTCTAAAAATGACAACGTGAACGGAACAACTTTTAGCTAGCCGGCTGTAAGCGGCGTTAGGGTCGCGTTTGACAGCTCCACACCGAGGGAGAGGCTTGCCGATGCGGAGCCTGAAGAGGCTTCAACAACGGCCACAGCCGCCGGCGCCACCTGCACTAGCAAACCTGACGATGCCCATGACCTGCCTTTTAACTGGACACAGAAAAGATGGAGTGAGTGGAATGAAAGCTATCCATGGCTTTTCATTCCACTCACTCCATCTTTTCTGATGAATGTGGATATGAGATTTGCAAAGACGCAAAAAGTATATTGAGCTCTCTGCCGCTCGCAGAAAAATCCACCGGAGTGCACCTTTCACAAGAAAGGATTCAGGGAAAAGTCAGCAGTGATTAAAAGAATAACCTGCGGAAAAAGATTTATAATCACCATAAGGGCCAGGCAAACGAAAAAGCGATCGAGATTTCGGAGAGGAGAAAAAAAGATGTCCTACCAAACAAGCTATTGGCGATCAATGTTGACCTAATGCAGGAAACATATAGATCTTTCAGGTCTGCCTATATGATTAGCAATAAAATAAATAAATAGGGCTCCCCCGAAAGCAAATGGGTAATTCGAACACTGATTCAATCTCATTAGCTACAGGCATTTTAAGCTTGTAAAGGGAGGATGACAGCTCTCACTCGCCACTCTGCTGTTCCGCAGCGCCGCTTCCCCTCCCTCCGCTGAAATGATGAATGTAAGGTGTATAGTAATCATAGATAACACGGCAGGGTCCGTTACAGTTTGTTTTCATCTGATTTCAAATAAACAAAGTATTGGCTTTCAGAATATTAAACTTGTTTCGGCAAATTCAGATGATAAATAAAACTTTGAAGCTTGTAACGGCATAATTAAAAGCGGAGAACGGAGTAACTTGACGTCACAGCAGGCATAACAACAGCCGGTGTTTCTCGAGTGTTTTCCCACAATACACACAAATGCAAAAATACACACACACACACACACACACACACACACACACACACACACACACACACACACACACACACACACACACACACACACACACACACACACACACACACACGCACACACTCGCGGGCTTCCCCCAGACCAGTAATCCAAACGAAAATATCTTCCCTCCGTACTATTTTGATAATTTGCTCCGCTAATAATCAATCAGATCGATCCAGAGAAGAGGAAACTTTGAAGGCCTTTTTCTCAAAATGATGACTCTGTAACAGTCATTATATAATGTGACATATTTTGCTTAATATTTGGAGTACAAAAACAATCGTCGTGGCGTAGGTGTTACTCTCATCTATCTCAGATAGAAGATATGATTGGAGACGACCAGCCAATCAGAATTGACCTTCTCGAGTTCTCCGATTGGTTGGTTTTGTGGCACATTTGTAACTCTGTGACAACTTGAGCGAGCAGGCAGGCAAAGCTGAGCGCTCAACTGTGGTGCCTTCAGTTTGCATGATGTCTGGCAAAAAAAGGACATACGCCTCTGGTGATCAAAAACGAAAAAATAGAAAACTTAATGAAGAAAAAAGGCAAGACAATAAAGGTATGTAACTTCATATTATGGCTCTGTCTCCTGTCCTGTGTCCCACTAACAATAGTTGGATAACTTGGATTTGGGAGTATTCTAACTTACTTACTACTACTACTTACTTTCTAGCTAACGTTACAGCTAGCTAACTAGCCAAGTTATCATTATTATCTCAGCCTTTCTGTAGAATAATGCGATGCTATTAACGTTACTGATTAATTTACTTTAGAAAAGTTTAGCTCAGGCAGCAAGTCACACTCGTAGCTAATGTTAGCTAGGTATATGTGCTTGTTTCATATTTTGACCAAGTAAACCAATTTCCCCTGGGATTAATAAAGTACTATCTATCTATCTATCTATCTATCTATCTATCTATCTATCTATCTATCTATCTATCTATCTATCTATCGAACTATCCAAACATCATTGTGTGGGTTCTAAGTTCATGTAAATGCAAGTATTCATTGGCTGAATATTGAATTAGCTATATAAAGCTAGTATGTTCCATTTGATGTTCCATTTCAAGTCTGTTTCCATAAAGCTTAACTCTGTAACATATTCTCCTCAGGAGCACTTCTGAAGTACTTTGGAAGCCCACAGCAGGTGCCAGCACACACCACAACGTCCACTGAGGACACTGTTGGTGAGTTCAAATGGGCCCAAAGTGAGAGCTTTCTGAATTTGGAATATTAAATCATTACATTACGAATCATATATTTCTTTATTCCATAGCAGGTCAATCAACCTCCACCGCTGCTGTTGGTGAATGTGAAACCACAAGGTCAGCTGTTGGCACCAGTGACTCCGATGTCATCCAAGAAACCGCCTCAGACAATGCTGGTAAATGATGTGTTAAGTGTATAGATTAAGCCCATAGAGCTAGCTACAATTGCCATTTGTCGAAGTTCTATTGAGCAAGCTCGCTGTTCATTGCTTATAATAAATATCTGTCATGCATGGGGCAGGAGTTTGATGATACCTGTTTTTAAGGACTGATTCTGGATCAGCACTTTGGAGCTATCTCAAAAGCAGCACCATAGTGGTGAAAAGACAGCTGATCTAGAGACAGTCCTATAGTCATATATTAAACAATGATATACTTCTTTATTCCATAGCAGTTCCATCAACTTCCATCACTGAAGAAACCACCTCTGACAATGCTGGTAAGTTTAGGCCTACATCAAAGAGACCTTAACTTTGTTTGTCAAGAAAAGCAAAGCACTATATGTCCAATCAATCATGGTATTATTATTATTATTATTATTATTATTATTATTATTATTATTATTATGAATATTATTATTACTATTGTGTTCAATCATTCAACTGTGTTGTTCATTGCCAGGAACATCAACTTGTAAACATGTCAAGTAACAAAAACTTATTTTTTAAAATTAATTTCCCTATAGGTATTTCTGTACCCATTGAAGTTGAGAGCAGTACCATTACGCCTACTACACCTACCTCTGTAACTTCTACTCCTTTTCTCTCTGGTTCACCAATGGATCCAACTGGGTGGCCATCAGTACTTAACGATCACGTACGTACAGATCTGGTGATTAGGGGGCCAGTACAGGTGGACAGAGATTTGTATTCCCGAAAACACCAAACAACAGAAGCTTTCATTATCATTACATGTTTAGAACACTTGTAAATGGTGAGAAAGTTAAGCGAAGCTGGTTAATATACTCCAAGAACAATGATTCAGTCTACTGCTTTTGCTGCAAGTTGTTTTCCAAGAAATCATTAAAGCTCATAACAGAGGGACAACAGGACTGGGTGAATATTGGCGCATTACTGAAGCTACACGACAACAGCCCAGATCATGTGAAAAGTGTGTTGACTTGGAAGGAACTAGAGCTCCGTCTTAGAAAAGGGAAGACAATAGACAAAACAGAGTTGTACCTCCTGGAGGCAGAGAAGAAGAGGTGGAGAGAGGTGCTCATTCGGTTGGTTTCCATCATCCAATCTCTAGCAGAGAGGAACCTGGGACTTAGAGGGACTGTTGACACCCTGCATAACCACAACAACGGGAATTTCCTCAAAGAAGTTGAGCTAATTGCCAAGTTTGACCCTGTTCTGAAAGAACACATCAGACACATTGACAGTGGAGGAAATTACACTACATACTTGGGTAAAACAATCCAAAATGAACTCATGTCCTGTATCAGTGACACAATACTTGCAGCAATGGTGGCTGAAATCAAAGAGTCCAAGTATTTTGCCATCATTTTGGATTGCACCCCAGACGTCAGCCACCAGGAGCAGATGACTGTTGTGATTCGAACAGTGAGTGTGAAGAAAAGGACTGAGATCAGGGAGCACTTTCTGGGGTTCATCATAGCCCCTGCATCCACAGGGCTTGGTTTGTCTACACTCATTTTGAACAGGCTGGAGGAGCTGAAGATCCCCTTTGAGGACTGCAGAGGACAATCCTATGACAATGGTGCAAACATGAAGGGCAGAAATAAAGGGGTGCAGGCCAGGCTGTTGGAGAAGAATCCTCGAGCTCTGTATGTTCCTTGTGCAGCCCACACACTGAATTTGATGGTGGCGGATTCAGCCAAAGGATCAATAGATGCTACTTGCTTCTTTGGTAATGTTCAGAAGCTGTACACCTTGTTTTCAGGTTCTCCCCAGAGGTAGACCATCCTGAAAAAACATGTGGACATCACTCTCAAGTCCTGGAGTGAGACGCGGTGGGAGAGCAGAGTGAATAGCATCGAGCCGTTGCGCTACCAAACGGATAAGGTCAGGGAGGCTTTGCTAGAGGTGAGGGAAAACGCAAATGATCTCATGGTCAGAATTGAGGCCCAATCCCTGGCAGAAGAAATTGGATCATTTAGATTCCAAATCTGCACTGTTGTCTGGTATGATATTCTGTCAAAGATCAATACAGTTAGCAAGCTCCTTCAGTCTGTCAACATGCAGCTGGATGTTGCGGTCAGTCTCTTAGACAAAACCAAAGCATCGCTGGTAACCTACAGGGCCACTGGGTTCACAGATGCTCAGGCCACAGCAAAAGAGCTCTGTGGAAATATGAATGTTGAGGCAGTGCTGAAAGAAAAGAGGCTGCGGAGCAAAAAGAGGCATTTTGCCTACGAGGCAGCTGACGAGGCAGTGGCTGATGCCATGACGAGACTGGAAACAGGATTCTTTAATGTTGTGGTGGACGGTGGCATCCAGTCTTTGGAGGACAGATTCAAGTCCCTGGGGGAAGTAAGAGACAAGTTTGGAGTGCTTCACAACTTCCATAATCTGGATGATGAGTCACTTACAGACCAATGTGCCCTGCTGGGAAAAACATTGACCTGTAGCGAAGAGGCAGACGTTGACTGGAGAGAGCTAGCCATGGAGATGCAAAGCCTTCCAGAGCTTCCCAAAGAAGATATGACCACATTGGAGATGCTCACCTTCTTAAATGAAAACGAGCTGTGTGAGATCTATCCAAATCTTTGGATAGCGCTGAGAATAGCCTGTACCCTTCCAGTGACAGTGGCGTCCGCAGAGAGATGCTTCTCGAAGCTCAAACTGATAAAAACATACTTGAGGTCCTCCATGGCCCAGGATCGCCTGAGTGGAATGGCAATAATCAGCATAAACCACCAGATTGGCAGCCAGATCTCCTATGATCAGGTCATCAATGACTTTGCCTCCAGGAAAGCAAGAAGAGAACAATTCTGACTGTACGTACGAGAGGAACATTTGTATTTGCATTTGTTTTTTTACATTTCATTTCATTGTTAAGCAGTTTGTTTTGCACATATTATTTAATCCTTTAAAGGTATTTTTGGATCTATTTATATATTCTATTTAGTGTTGAGTGTTTTTTATTAAAAATATCTATCTTTGAACAGTGATGGTCACTTTGTCAGTCTTTTTATTCTGTACTGTCAGTTCATCAGTGCTATCTGATATGACTACTTTATTCAAGTTTATGTTCATTTGTCAGAGTACTTTTGATCCCCTAAAATGGGGGATCAAATGTAATATTGGACAAATTAACATACACTTCAACAAAGTAGTCATATTTAATACTTGGTCACAGTATGCACTTTAACCTCATAGTCCTTGTTTCATTTCAAATCTAATGTGCTGGAGTACAGACTCAGAGCCACAACAACAAAACATATGTCACTGAGGACTGAGGAGTTTCTATATTTCTGTTCACTGAGTTTATATAGTCATTAGTTATAGCCTAGGTAGTTATTTGTAGTCAATTTAAAGACTGTGCTGCTCTTCTCAGGTCCCACTTTAGTGTTTACATGCTTATTTGTACAATATGTGTGCTCATACTAACATCATAAGACAAAAGTTGGTTCCGTGTTGTGTGTAGTGAGAACGCGCTAGAGTGAGGGGAGCCCCCAAACAAAATCTTGCTTAGGGCCCCCAAAAGTCTAGGGCCGGCCCTGTATATAGGCTATATAAATTATATGGTTACAGAGCATGATACATACGCAACAACATTATAACTATTTTATATAAAACAACATGATCCATTTATAGGTTGAATATATACAGTCTATGTTTGAAGTTAACAGATCAGAATGCCTTTATTTCGTCCCACAGAGGGAAAACAAAGATGACACATTATTATATAAATTCTCAAAAACCTTTATTTTCTAATTTACCATTTTTAAATGTTTTGGTCAGAATTGTACAAGATAATAATGTATGGATTTAAGTCTCTACCTGTCTCATAACTGTTAACATTGTCTATAAAAAAATCTGCTTTGTTGTGGTTGAAATAAGTCCAAAAACGGTTATCGTCACGTGGTTCATGTAGACGAGGATCGTTCCCCGGAAGTTCATGGCGGGCAATGTGAATGCATTGATAACAGGAGATAGAACTACGATTTTTGGTAATTATTAGTGAATAAAGGTTTTGATTTGCAATATTTATACAACAAATCGATATGTGTATGTATTTAGATCAATATTTTTTTTTAAATAAAATAGAATTTGCTAATATTAAGTGATAATATTAGGATTAGTGTGAACAACTAGTTTACATGTTAGGCTAACAGTGCCTTGGTTAAAGAGCCTGTTGCTGTTTATAGCTTTGAATTCTTTAAAACCAATATTATCTTCTTAAACTTGTATGGTAGTCAGGAGCATCACTTTCTAATGTTTATTGATATATTTAGAGGGAGGGGATCTAAAGGAATGCTTCAAAATTCAGATTAGATTAATTTCTACCATTTTCTTAAATTCATGGTAGTTTCAGTAATCCCATGGTAATTGAGGACACAAGTTATCTAAATGACTAATGTCATCTTTATGGCTTTCAGAAAGGACAGGTGACTATCAAAGGACTAGCAGCAGCAGCAGCAGCATGATGATGATGATGTTAAATGTGTTGTTTTAGGAACATCCATTGCAAATACATGGAATTCAATAAACATTGAATAGCTTATCATGCAGTTTGTCTGTGCCTTTTCCTCCGTGTTGTCCTGGTTTGCTGTGCTGCCTCCTAGTCGCCACCATGGTTTGCTGTGCTGCCTGGGGATGCTCAAATCGCTCCGAGAAAGGAGTACAATTGTACGGCTTCCCCACTGACACAGAGCGGAGGAAAAAATGGCTGGCTCAAATCAGCAGGAGCAATTTCATGACCAAAAGCAAAAAAATATGTGAGGTTATTATATACAAACACTGCATTTGCACTTTTTCACAAAACGAAAACCACACCATTGAAGTGGTAATTGCATTTAATTGCATTAAAGCTTAATGTTTTGTTTAATAGAAAAAAACAGGGAAAGGCTTGAAAAACACTGAGAGTTGAGACTCAGAGTGCAGGGTGAGGGTCTCAGTGCAGGTATTCAGGCTCCATTGAATCCCCCTCTGGTTCTTGTGCTGAAAGAGGGAGTAACAGACAGGAGAAAGGGTTATACACACCTATATAGCACACCTATTGGATGGGAAATTGCCTTGGGGAGATAAGGTGTGGTCTTTGTTCCAACTGAAGTTATGGAACTTTATTATTTGTGAGTTTAACAAAGTATGACAAATGGCATCAGTAACAGATGTGATATGAATTTCTATAAAGTTGTCTCACATTCTTGGTCATATTTTATATACAGTATGTAAAGAGTATAACATGTCCAGTAAGTATAAAGTGTTTCCTAATACTGTGTATTCAACCACTATGGTATAGTGTATGGTACTATGGTACGGTATCCTAGCTTAATCTGTTATCTGTAAACGTTCCCTAAATCTACTAATTTAGGGATAATCCACTGACATCCTTTAATACACATGTTAATTTGAAACAGATGTACTGATAATATCCACAATATAAATCTTTAAACTTCTTCTTACCTTTAAAAGTCCGTCACGAACGGTCTATTATGCTGCAACTCTACAGCTCTGCTAGCCTTGGCGCTAACTTCCGGGGAACGATTGAGAGGCTCCACGATCTGCCATTGCTGTAAAAAAGTGGTCCATTGGAGTGAACGGAGATGACATAACTCTCAGTCTATATGGCGCTGGTTGAAATATTCTGTATAGTAAGTAGGGATGTAATGTTGATGCAGCTTAGCTTGTGCAGTGCTTAAAAGCGCAAGTACCACAGAAAGTTTTTCAGGGTAGTGCTGCATAAGAAAAAGGTGATTGCAGATACGACCTTCCCCAAATCAGTGGAGGTTATTAATTGAAGTGGTCCAGAGAATGAGCGCATAGCGAGGGGTGAGAACCAGAGGGGCGTAAGTGACATTTGACCAACTTTACAGGAGAGCCAAAACTAAAAAGGACCATACTTTGTCCTGACTTTGTTTATTAAATTCAATCTTTAATATGAAAACTTTATAAACATGTGGATGACAATATACTTAATGAACAATATTTTGACTTTTATTGAAAAAAATATTCTTCTATTTTTTTTAAAATTCGGAATAAAGTCACATGCGCCTTTTTGGAACTAAGATTTTATCTCATATGAACTAAGAAAAAGGGTGTATCTGATAAAAATAGGAAAAAGGCTTTACCTTAATGAGTTCAAAAGTAACAGTAATCAATTGTTATAATAACAATATTATATGAAAATATCCTTATAGCATATTAGTTCATTGAATGTAATTATATTAAAACAAAAAACATTAATAACCATTTTGCCAAATAATTAATTATTTAGCCATTTCCCCAAATAACCAATTGAAAATAGGCTACAGAGTCCATTGTGATCATATAAAATATCAATATCACATTAGTTCACTGAATAACAATAAATTACATTAAACCTGGCCTAATAACTGTTTGGGAATGTCAAATATTGCAATATAATTATATACGTGCATATTTCATGCAGATCATGTACGTTTCATATTGATTTGAAATAGCCTACTCTGCCTGAATGACTTGCAAAGACTGGTAGAAGTCCACATAGGAGTGAGGGATACTCCCATTTGTGTGAGTACGCAGGGGCGGAGCTTCCTACAGGCAATATAGGCGGTTGCCTAGAGCGCCACCCAGAGGGGGGCGCCAAAAATTGCAACAAAAAAAAAAATCTTTTTTTTTTTTTTTTTTTTTTTTGCTTGGCGCAGTTTTGGCGCCCCCCCTCTATATCTGCAACCATTATTCTTACATAAAAAAAAAATTCTAACATAAGGGAAAATGAGCCAAAAATCTAAAACGGTCGGTCGGAGAGCCTCGGCTTTAGGTGTTCACAGTCAGAACATGCTAGAGCGCTGTGCATTGATGGGTATCGGTCAAGTGTTTATCAAATTGAGCGTTGAGGAAAGAAAGACTAACGTTAGAGAACTATGAAGAGGCAAAAGCCATCTGGGGCGCAGTATAAAAACAGAAGAAAAGAAGAAGAAGAGAAACGTGCCAAGGTGAAAGGTATGCAATTTTGATTGTATTGTCAACATTAGCGAATGGATCATGTAATCTTGCTAGTTAGCCAAGCCAACGTTAGCTAGCCAGCGTTTGTTATTGCCATTCAGTCGAAACTGTCATAAGGCTATTTTCTTTGTGTCATGAAATAGAAATATTAGTAATAAAAACAATGTTAGTTTTGGTGTAGCGAGCTAGCCAGTGTGGTGGAATGTTAGTTAGTTGGTAACGTTAGCTAACGTTAAGTTTACCTCAGAAAGCACATTGACTATCCGAGTCAAACATTTGCCAAATTCAACCCTGTCATAATGTGCGCTAACGTTAGCTAACTAGCTCAGTGGTTCTCAACTCCAGTCCTGTTGAATGTTTTCGTTCCAACCCAGAACTAACACACCTGATTCAACTGTTCTAATAAGATAGGCATAGCTCTTGATTAGTTGAATCAGACCTGTCAGGCTGTCCTAATGCTTACTAACTAAATAATAGCTACATTTAACAAATGGAAATGATTCAATGTTGATAATACACATTTTGTTATATCATTTTAGATTCACTTTTAAAATATCTGGGACCATCTGCTGCATCAGTTGACAAGGAACCGCCATGCACCTCAGCTGTGCCGGCTTCCTCAGGTGAGTGCAATGTGTCAATAGATGTTCCTGATGATAAATAATTGAATGTGAAATCCAGTCAATATATTTGCTCTTGTGTTTTCTTTCTATATTTATAGACCTAGAACCACATGAAGGAACGTCAGAACAGCAAGCTGCTCATCCTGATGAGATGACCACTGATTCCACCCTGCCACTGACCACTGTGTCTGTTTGTTCTGGTGAGTACAATATGTCAATAGATGTTCCTGATGTGATGATAAATAATTGAATGTAAAAATGACTGTCGTGCCATTTCTAATCCAGCCAATATATTTGCTCTTGTGTGTTCTCTATATATGTATAGGCCCAGAACCACTGCAAGGAACGTCAGAACAGCCTGCTGCATCTCATCCTGATTGCACCACAGATTCCACCCATACACTCTTCTCAGGTGTGTGCCTTATGAATGTAAAGATGTTTAGCTATAAACCTAATTGTCCTCATGCTTTCAAATAATTGCTTTCTGTTTTTATTTACATTTTACACACTGTCCCAACCTTTTTGGAATTGGGGTTGTGTGTGTGTGTGTGTGTGTGTGTGTGTGTGTGTGTGTGTGTGTGTGTGTGTGTGTGTGTGTGTGTGTGTGTGTGTGTGTGTGTGTGTGTGTGTGTGTGTGTGTGTGTGTGTGTGTGTGTGTGTGTGTGTGTGTGTGTGTTGTGTGTGTGTGTGTGTGTGAAGATATTGTGAATATGAGGTGAGAAAATGTGCTTCACATGCCCTCCAGATGCAGCAAAGACAGACGATCCACTACCAACCGATCCTGCTGACTGCCCTTCACATCTCACAGACACAATGAGGACAGAGTTTGTTCGGAGAGGACCATATCAGATAACACCTGATTTCATTTTCCCAAGGAGAGATGATGGGAGAAGTTGCCACCACCAGTACTTCAGCAGGACCTTAGTAAATGGAGAAAGGATCAAAAGAAGTTGGGTGACATATTCAAAAAAGAAGAACAGTCTTTTTTGTTTTTGTTGTCAACTTTTATCTCCAAAACAAATTAATTTAACAAATGCAGGACTGTCGGATTGGAAAAATGCAAGTGCTGCTTTGACCAGCCATGAAAATAGTCCGGAACACCTGAACAATTTGGCGTCATGGAAAGAATTGGCAGTTCGATTAAAACAAGGTACAACAATAGACAAACAAGAGCAGGCCCTCCTTGAGGCAGAGAAGAGTCGGTGGAGAGCAGTGCTGACACGACTGGTTGCTATTGTACAGTCTCTGGCAGGGCGAAATATGGCATTGAGAGGAAAGACAGAAATACTCTCCTTCAAATGGAAACTTTTTGAAAGAGGTTGAGCTTTTGGCGCAGTTTGACCCAGTGATGAAAGACCACATCCACAAGATTAAAAGTCAAACATCCCACCACAGCTACTTGGGCAAAACCATTCAGAATGAGTTGATTGAATGCATCAGTGGAAAGATTCTATCAACAATAGTGCAAGAAATAAAGAAATGCAAGTACTTTTCCCTCATTTTAGATTGCACCCCGGATGTTAGCCACACTGAACAGCTGTCAGTAGTCATCAGAATTGTGACACTGGAAGAAGACCCCCAGATTAAAGAGCACTTCATGGGATTCCTAGTAGCAGAGGAGTCCACTGGTGAAAGTTTGTCCGCCCTGATTTTGAAGAGGCTGGAGGAGTTGCAGATTGCCTTTGATGACTGCAGAGGACAGTCATATGACAACGGCGCAAATATGAGAGGGAAGAACAAGGGAGTACAGGCCAGGCTACTGCAGTTGAACCCAAGAGCTTTGTTTGTGCCTTGTGGGGCACATACACTCAATTTGGTCATTGCTGATGCTGCCAAAAGCTCCAAAGATGCCATATCATTTTTTGGCATTGTGCAGAAGCTATACTGCCTGTTTTCTGCCTCTACACAGAGATGGGCCATCCTCAAGAAACACGTCAACCTTTCACTCAAAATGTGGTCAGAAACCAGATGGGAGAGCAGAGTGAAAGCTGTGGAGCCTCTGCGATATGAAGCCACAGCTGTGAGAGAGGCACTGCTTGAGGTGAGAAACCAGGCCAAAGACCCAATCATCAGGATTGAAGCCCAGTCTCTGGCAGAAGAAGTGGGGTCATTCCGCTTTTCACTGTGCACAGTGGTCTGGTATGACATGTTAAGTCAAATTCAGCAGGTGAGCAAAGTCCTGCAGTCCCAAACAATGCAAGTGGATGTAGCAGTAAGTCTACTGAAAAAGACTGAAAAAGCTCTCAAATCCTACAGAGCCACAGGCTTTGTGGCTTCACAAACATCAGCCAAGGACATGTGTGAAGACATGAATGTGGATGCAGTCCTTGTGCAAAAGCGGCTGAAGTCAACAAAGAGGCACTTCTCATATGAGTCTCCTGATGAGCCATTGAGGAATGCCTTGCAAAATCTGGAGGTAACGTTCTTTAACGTGGTGGTAGATGCTGCAGTGTCAGCACAAAAGGAGAGGTTTACCACTCTTGAACATGTGCAAGACAAGTTTGGCATTCTGTACAACTTCCCAGACCTGCCACACCAAGAGCTGATGAAGCAAGCAGAGGCACTTGCACACACCTTAAGCCATGGAGGGCAATCTGATTTGGATGGGAAGGAGCTGGCTCAGGAGTTGGAAAATGTACTTGACTTGCCTTCAAAGAGCATGACAACTCTTGAGTTGTTGAAATTCATACATACAAAGCAGCTCACCGAAATATATCCCAACTTGTGTATTGCTCTGCGGATCAGTGCAACGCTACCAGTAACAGTAGCTTCAGCCGAGAGGAGTTTTTCCAAATTAAAACTCTTGAAAACATACCTGAGGTCCACCATGGCTCAAGAACGCCTCAGTGGTCTGGCTGTAATCAGTATTAACCATGAGGTTGGTGGTCAGATTTCATATGATGATGTGATTGATGACTTTGCAGCGAGGAAGGCCAGAAGGATTGCACTGTAAATGGAAACCAGTAGGAGCTAATATGTAGGCCAACCTTGTGTGATGATAGGGAGTGGAATGTAAATAGTTCTTGAGACAAAGTGAATTTGTAATTTTTATGTATTTGTTTGTTTATTTAGCATATTATATTTTGATTATTTGACATGTGTAACATATTTTACAATACATAATTTTCTTTTAAAGCAAATGTGCACGTTATTTTATTGTTTGTTATTGTTATTATTATTATTGTTTGTTAGCTAAGTTGTTTGTTTTAATTCTTTAGTGTGCACTTTACATTTCTTCTTAATTTTCTTTGAAAGCAAATTTGCACATTCTTTTATTGTTTGTTATTGATATTATTATTGTTTGTTAGCTAAGTTGTTTATTTGTTTTAATTCTTTAGTGTGCACTTTACATTTATTCTTAGCTCTTGTTCTTGCTTGTAATAAATAAAGCTGCAGTACTTTACTGTATAACTGTTAAGATGTTTTGATATTTTTTTTGGGGGGGGGCGCAGTGGTGAAGCTCGCCTAGGGCACCAAATGTGCTAGGTCCGCCCCTGTGAGTACGTCTTTCTTTTTCACAGCAGTGGTCCCAGGTGGACCTGTGTGCATCTTCTTTGGTTCAATTGCATGAGCACCTCTGGTCTCCTGCTTTCCAACTTGCAGTTTGGTCGGACAGCTCATATTTGAACTGAATCCTTTTCGGATCCTCTTTTGTGTAGCACAGCCATTTCATTTTCTGCCAACGAACTGTTTGTCCCTCTGTGTCTTTGGTTCTGTTTCGGACCGTGTGTTGTAGGGCTGTGCAATTAATCATATTTTAATCTCGATTACGATGTCGGCTTGCAACGAGGTCCATAGTTTCCCCGCAGCGAGCCCCCCCCCCCCCCCCCCTGTTGACAGTTCACGAGCGTGCCCCCTCGACTTCATCCACCACATCACAGTCATCAATTAAGGACGCACTTTACAGTGCAACGGCCAACTCAACCAGCTCGCAAGGACACAAAGATATAACACATGCCATCACATTCTACATAGCTAAAGACATGTGCCCGGTTAGCACGGTTAGCAACCAAGGGTTTAAGCGACTGGCTAACACTATGTATGGACAAGCGTTACGGGATGCCATCTCGGTATCATTTCACCAGATCTGCACTGCCTGCCCTATATGACAAATGCCGTGGGGAAGTTAAAAAATGTGTGGCTTTAGCTGAATACTTTGCAGTTGAGTTATACTTAAAGTTCAGGGTTATCAACTGTTAAAAAGATACTGTTCAAATTATTATTATTTTTTAAAAGTTCAATAAATGGATGTTTTCAAAGTCAATGAATAATCGTATTTAATAATCGTGATATCAATATTGACCAAAATAATCGTGATTAGGATTTTTGCCATAATTGAGCAGCCCTAGTGTGTTGTGAGAAGGACTTGAAATCCAGAAAGTCACTGTGCCAAAGCTCAATCACCTTCTATGGCCTGTTCCTCCTTGCCATCCTCACAAGAGTGTAGTACCCCTCCGAACTGCACAAAGGCCCTTTTTTTCTGTCGGTCTCAATGGCTGCATGAACACTGTCACATTCCATCTTGCTGTGTCCAGACTCCATGAATGTATGGTCAATAATGGAGATGGGCAAGGTTTTAACTGCATGGAGACACATGGCACTAAAACCAGCATTCCTGTTCTGCCCACCACATGCCATACCTGAAAGAGTTGACAGATACTGGAACATGCATGTGCTGATCTCTGATGAGTTGAATTCTCTGTTGAAGATGGATCTGAAGAAACTAAGGTTCCTTTGTCACTCAGCATTGACTTTGAATCCTGGATTAGTTCATTCTCTTCATCAAGCTCTTCTGCATCTTGAAATAAGCTTAGTAACACTTCTTCAGCAGTGAAAAGCTTTCTTCTCATGGTTGACCTAGCTTGCTTAAATATGGTGTCAGCCATTTTATCCAAAGGCTTTAACCATAATACATTTCTCAGGGCCAAAAGGGCCTAAGTGCACTTAGGTCCTTTTGGCCCCAAATAGTTCAGTGTGTTCTGTGTTAGGTCTTTTGGTTTTCGATGAATAACTCTGGATTGGTTTAGAATTCACATGCACCCCTTTGGCAGTAGAAAGAGCTTATTGAGAGCTTTCATTTGATATATATAACTCATTTTTGACCAAAATGTCACTTACTGGTTCTCACCCCTCGATAGTACTTTTAACCTGCTTCCCAAAATGTAAATCGGAATCAAACAACACCTGGAGCACCAGGAAGTTGTTCAGATAACTCAGTAAACTTTTAAAAACATGACCTTGCTTTCATAATGAAAACACTGAGATAAAACATCAGCTTTGTGTATTTATTTTTCATTTTCAACGCTTTGAGGAAAATGTTATTAATCCAGCTTCCATGCGTGTATAGAGCAACTTTTCCCCATTTTCTTTTTACAAAGATATGCCTCTGGTTTACAGGGATTGAGAACTTATCCATTAGAGCTGCAGATATGCCATGAGGTGTTTGACGTCCCCCTAAAGCATTTGCTGTGATACCCAGAGCACTTTTGTTTATTGTTTGGATGCTATGACAACGAGGCACAGCTTTTATCTAACAGGCAACAATAAGACTTCCCTCTTTTTCCCATTCTGTGGGCTGAAAGACTGGGTCAGAGACAGACATTTGATTTGTAGGGTCAAGCCAGAGTTGCTTTAGCACCCACACATCGGACTGATTTACCGAGAGCTGAGTGGCACCTTGAAACGAACCCAAACATTGAAAGCAGACTATTAAAATCCATGAGAAACACTGTGGTGGTGACCTCCAACTCCTGAAGTATCTTGCTAAAGTAGCTTGGATAAAGATGCTGCAATGAGATTCCGCCCTTTTAATTTAAATATAGCAAAGTACCTTTTATAACCTTCGCTAAGGAGGATATGTTTTTGGTTTGTTTAGTTGTCTTGAGCACAACTTCTGAACCAATTTTAATAAAACTTTGTGGAAAGGGCAAAGTAAAAACCCATGAAATAGGGAGCAGATCCATGCCTAGTTTTTCAATTATGGAGACAGCCTTGGCGGAGGTCTGCGCTCACTGGGTGCCCTTTTAGTTTTTTTTATAAACATTTGTATACCTACATCTGAAATCAGATGTAGGCGTTGCTTGATTGCAGCCTAGTCAATAAACGGCTCAATATAAAATGAAAGCAGAAGTCTGGGTACACTTGAAAGCTAAAGGTCAACAACCACGACTGTCAGAGATATTAAAAAAGCGTTGATAGCTGCCCTCGTTTGCTCAGTCATCGGGGATACATTTAGAACTACATTCGTTTGAGATCCGGGGCCTTGGTATAAAGACTTTAGCTGTCTGTGGGTTTCGAATGCCTGAGCCTTCTGGTTGCGTCAAGAGCTAATTTACTGAGACGTCTCTGACAAATGGTATACCCGCTTTAATAAACCCAGTGACAGCCCCGTCCTCTACATTCAAACATGGTTGCACATTCCATTTGATAAAATGAATGAGCTATGAGGTAACGTTGCCTCTTAGCTCATCCTAGACTCTTCAGTGAAAGGTCACGGCAATAACAAGGAGATGATAAGGGTAATGAAATGACGGCTTCGCTATCGAGATGAAGGCAGCAATCGATAAAGGGAAGAAGAAATTGTGTGCCTTGGGAACAGAAGGACATGGGCGATAACTCAAACATCATCCGATCAAGATTATATAGGTTATATATGATGCTTGTCATGCTTATTATAATTGATGCTATCAGCTTATAACATATTTGGCACATCATAATTTTGATTTGATTGTATTCAACCTCATCTTGGATGTTTTATTATCTCACAAGTTCAACATTGAATCAAGTACTGTAATATAATGATGCTATTGGCTACTATCAACACAGAGACAACTAATCTCTACAGTAATCCAAATATAAATTCAATTCAATATACTACATTTGTATTATTCAACCCCTGTGTAAAAGCAGCATTGGCAGTGTGTTGGAAGATCTTATGCTCATAGGCCCTTAATTTGACTTGGATTGTCAAATAGTGCAGTCTTTTTGTCCTTGTATTGATCGAAAGGTTTAACTTCAAGTCAGCAACAAGACAACCAGTGAGGGACGTGTAACACTCAGAAGCAGTAACATAATGATCAGAAAAGTAGAGGTGAGATAAAAGACAGCTTCAATGTGTTGATTGAATGTGACAGGGATGTGTTGAACTTGTGAACCACCACCCTTATAATCACAGGGAGCTGATAAGGATCATTTTTAACATTGAGGGGACGCTGTTTCATGTTGTTAGGCCTATTCCAGATGTGAGGAGGTATGAAGGTGCATTGACACTTATTGTGACAACCTGGAAATTCTTGATAGTGGCAGGTTGTTTCTGGACAACATGTCAATGACAAGCCAAAGGGAACGAGGAACAATTGATTTGTACCAAACAGAGCAGGTCCTGTGATGTTATACTGTAGGTGAGTGTTGCTGCTTTCCCGATGGGTCTATGGATTGATAATGGAATGCTGTACGTCCTTTGTTACAGTGGTTCTTAAAGTGGGGTACGTTGCAAGGGTGTATCTAAAACGTGTTATAAATTATAAAATGTTGCTGTATCAATATAAAAGTGTGTATCTATTGGGGACCATTTGCAAGACAAAATAAATCGATGGCTACAAGAGATGAAAATGGGTAATTTGTATTCAGGTTCTAGTACAAAAAAATACAGTACCTTGAATCACTGCGGTCAACTCAGCCGTCTCTCGCATTTGCTTGGTCAAATGAGCAGCGCTTCATTTTTGAGTGCGCGATTAATAGCGTCTTTACGGTAATTGCCGAGAAGCGGCGCTGACGGTAGTACAAGAGCTTGTTATATTTGATAAATCAATCAGTGGCGGCCGGCCGTCCCCCCTCTTCCCACGTTTGGTTGTCATTAAAAAAATATATATATTTAAAAAAAAACATTTAAAATTATTTTTAAAGAACAAGGTAGATATTATATAGTTGGTATCAGTAAAATGTATAATCTACAATAAAATCTCATTTAAAATTGTTTTACGATGTCTAAAGTTACTGATAAGTCACATGTTTCCTGGCTGGCCGCAGCGTGTATCATTACCCTCTCTCGTCCGGGCGGTAGAAAGGATCCCTCAGCCAGAGCAGCAGCAGCCAACAAGCTGACTGTTGCTATCTGTAAACTATGCCGCTGAAACATAATTTCAGCCAATCAGTGTCGTCAGATCTGATGCTCAAAGGGCGCCCTGTGTCAGCGCCCTGGCCTGTGTGTCTGTGAGTTGTTTGGACTCGTATCCAAGGTGACGCTACAGTAGTTGTCTGCAGGTGGAGACTCCGGTGCTAGTGGATCGCCGGAGCTGTAGATTAACATTTACATGCTTATTGTAGTTGTAACTTAAGGGCAATGCCTGTAGCACCATGGAGCATATGTGAGGGCTGGACCTGTATTTTACAGGAAAGGAGTGAGCAGAGGGTTGAGTTGTCGGTTCTTGTTCAGTTTTCATCTTCCTCATCCTCTCAGACTTTGAGTTGTGTGTGCTGCTAAAGAGACGCGCTACCATGGAACCCAAACAATGGTGTAGTTGTATTAAAGTCCGAGTGGAAACAGTCGTGATTAAATCTGATTTTGTCAGAAATCGGGAAAATCGGGAGGGTTGGCAAGTATGACACACACACACACACACACACACACACACACACACACACACACACACACACACACACACACACACACACACACACACACACACACACACACACACACACACACACACACACACACACACACACACACACACACACACACACACACACACACACACACACACACACACACACACACACACGCACACACACACACACACACACACACACAGTTTGTATTTAGTCTCCTGATTTTAAATGGGAATTCAATCATTTGAGTCTTCCCAAAGTTTGTGTGGGCCTACTGTACTGTTGCACAGGAAGATTCATAGCTAACCACACTGAAGATTATGGATTATCTCATATTTTTAAGCCTCAATTTGTCCCCCCCCCCCTCCCCTCTAACATCACCAGAAGTCATAATTTAAGGGGTCATTTCTCAAAAAATTATTCCGGGGGACGATCCCCTGGACCGCCCTAGTATGGTTTTGTCACCATTTCCATAGCCTCACCAAAAATATTTTCCACCAGCCGCCACTGAAATCAATCAATGATATTTGATGAGGGATAAAATGATTTTTAGCCATAAGTTCTTAATAAAATTGGTTCTGTTTGACTCAGTACTTGTTAGACTACTACCACAAATAGGCTGCCAAATTCTGCCATCTTTCATGAGAGATAAAATGATTTTTAGCCATAAGTTCTTAATAAAATTGGTTCTGTTTGACTCAGTACTTGTTAGACTACTACCACAAATAGGCTGCCAAATTCTGCCATCTTTCATGAGAGATAAAATGATTTTTTGCGGAACTAATTGGCAATATGTGCGGGTAGCGGGGTGGGTTCAGTGTTGCACGTCGCGGGTGCGGGGCGGGAGCGGGTCTTGAAAATCAGACCCGTGCAGGACTCTGGCTCATAGTCACAACTTCACCAAACTAGAGGGAAACAGCAAACACCAGTATGATTTTGGTGACGTTGTGACTATCAAAGATAGGGGGGCTTCCAAATCCGGCAGCTACAACACCTGCTCTGCCGGATATGGAAGCCCCTCTTTAATTTTGTACCTGCTGGGCCCAGAGTAAAATGCTTTTGTGAGCACAAACTGGAGGGGAACAGCAAACACAGTATGAGTTTGGTGAAGTTGTGACTATCCTGGACAAAGATATAGGGGGGCTTCCAAATCCGGCAGCTACAACACCTTCTCTGCCGGATATGGAAGCCCCTCTTTAGTTTTTTACCTGCTGGACCCAGAGTAAAATGCTTTTGTGAGCACAAACTAGAGGTGATCAGGCAACACCAGTATGAATTTGGTGACGGTGTGACTGTCCTGGACAAGGTTGTAGGGGGGGGGTGCCATATCTGGCAGGAGAAATACCTGCTCTGCTGAACATATGTAGAACAGTGCAGATCTTCCCTTTTGACACCAGGAAAACCTAGTCTAAAATAAGGAACATTAATAGTGTGATATAGGCACAGATATAAGATCAATAATACACTTTATTTTAGGGCACCTTTCAAAACATTCAATAAATAAAAGTAACAAGTACAATATGAGTGGCATTACAATACAAAAATGTGTTGAGTAAGTAATCACAGAGGAAAATTACATTCAAAGGAGCAATTAAAGCGAGTGAAGCAGTTTGAACAAATTATATTTTAGGCTTGATAGAAAAAAAAAAACCTGATCTCACCAGAATGCGTGACTCCACCGCGACTCCTTAACAACGCATTGCGTGGTGGAGTCACGAAATTGGTTACATTTACGTTTCGGCACCACGCAAACAACGCCAATGTAAAGTGAATGAGGCTCCTTTGTCGTGGTGCACACACGCATTTCTAAAACGTCCTGCAGTGAGCTTTTTATTCTATAAAACGTTTTTAAAATCTACTTTATAGCTTGTAGTAACTCACGGGAGGCTTGTTTTATTTTATTTGTATTCATAATAATTTTTATTTTTCGTCAGAATGTATTATGGTGCATTATTTACCAAATTTGTGTTCTCAAAAAACAGTGCATTGTGTGTAATATAACTGTGATTTTTATTAAATTAGTTATTTTTTAAGGAAGGCCAGAGCTTCAACTGTGTCAAATAGATTGTTCCCTTTAGTTTACGTTATTTAAAGACAATTATATTCCTATTTGATCAATAAAGGGTTATTGTAGGCCAATATTAGTCATTTAAAAAATATATAATGATGATAATGATGGTGAAAACCACTCCCCCCACATCGGAATGACGATGGCTACTGACTGTATTTTAAATGCTTTTTGTTTAATAGTAATAATAATCATTTTTATTATAACAACAATAAACCAGAAGAAGATTCCGTCATTACCAAGGCAACGTTACGTCGCGCTTGACGGCAACGTGACGTAGCCACGTTACGTTACCCACAATCACCTCACTTTCATTAATTTCATCTGACAACGGACCACAGTAAGTATCTAAAATCAAGGGGAGTTTATTTCTTTAAAACACGAAATAATATTGCTTTTATTTATTCCACTGTAGCACAGTCTCTATAGCGTTTAATTCCTGGATATTAGGTTGAGTTTTGTAGTGTGTTTAGCTTTTACAATAGGCTACGCGCAACCTACTGTAGCGGCCACTTCCAGCTACTATCGGCCTCCGGCCTTCCGGTCAAAGTTTTTAGCTGGATTGCATTTATAGTTTATACAGCTACATGACATTAGCTGTCCCCGGCACAGTTGGATAGTGTAGGTGCCTGCTAGAAAGATATGTTTAAATGCATGTATTTGCACATGTGTTGTAAAGACAGTCTTCAACACAGAGTTGTAATAGTGGCTAAAGGGCATCGGCGATGGAGTGGAACAAAAATGTGGAACTGGAGTTTTTCCAGAGGATTTGACTGGCCAGTGGGGACCACCCAATGTCCCACTCTGAATCAGAAATACTTCATTGATCTCCGGGGAAATTGGGATTGTTACATTGTAGAATAAAAAATATATAGTAGAAGATATAAGAAAAACAAGTATGTAAAAATATGTGCATAATATAACAATATGCAGTGTTTCCCCTAGGTTTACTGCTTTGGGGGGGTGCTGGCTGAGGGGAGAGAGGAGCTGTGGATTATTGTTATTGATTAATGCATCAGTGTTTCTTAGGGTCAAAAACACTAAACTCACAACTTAAAATGAAAGCATTTAATTTATTTAATAAAAGAACACATGTTCAATGTGAAAAGTGACAGTAGATATAGATTAGTTGCAATTTGGTGCTATATATATATATATATATATATATATATATATATATATAAAAAAGTGTTTTTAAACACCTTGAATTTCAGGGGGAGCGCGGGGCTCCGTTGTCGGGGCGTAGCGCCCCTCCAAGACAATGGTAGGGGAAACACTGATATGCACAGTATAAATGCATAATGTGTGCCAGAGTAATGCTCAGATTAATTATTATTGCATATAGAGTAATGCACAGATTAATTATTATTACATAGAGTATTGCACAGATGTTACTGTTATTCTAAATAATCCTATTTATTTTTTCCTGTTTTACAGTTTCAGTACAACGCTTACTATCACCAACACACACATATCCACACACACACACATATAAAACCAACGCCACTTTTAAGAGCCACTTTCTCTCTCACTGTCTCTCTTTCTATCACTCTCTCTCACTTTCTCTTTCAATCACTCTCTCACTTTTTCTTTTAATCACTCTCTCACTCCTACAAATGGCTGGAGGGTCACAAAAAAAGACCTGCCCAAACTGTAGAGAAAATATTTGCCCACTATGTGAACATCCACAGCCAAACAATGTGAGACTCAAAAAGAAAATGGACAAATTCCAAAGCCAGCAGGAGCAGTGTTTGTCATCCATGACTAAAAACAGAATCAAGTCCCACGTTCTTGATGACGCCGCTCTTTTGGTATGTAGTTTACTGAATTATCTCATTCACCAAAAGTGTGAAAAGTAGTTTTATTACTTTGACAGAGGATTATAAATTAACTGGTATTGCTTTACATCCACAGTATTAAATTGTATCATTAATGAGAGTATAATTCATGATTAATGATTTTCAAACATAGTTAACTATTATGTGTTGGAAGTTTAGGAAGTGTCTCATAAGTTAAAAATCCAAAATGTATCCAACAAAACATTATGAACAAATCATTGTTTTTATTATGATGCCAGGATATTAGGATAAATTCAAATGTAAACAACAGTTTTGTGTATTTATTTAATTGATCTCTCTACCTCTCAACAATTATTTTCCCAGCTGGAGAAGTTGCATGCCCTTGGCTTGAAGCCCCTGCTGCTGCTGCACCAAGAGGGTGCCACGGACATCTAAAATGAAGGTTTTGATGCCCATGCATGTCCAGCTTAGCCCATCAGCCAAGACATGCCTCGACAATGTGGAGGCCATTTTCAAGCTGATGGTTGCAGGTGAGATTGCATTTATTTAATAACCATCTGCACGAGTCACTCATGCATATATTGACTATCTGTTATACAATGTGTGGTGTTGATTTGTCCTGTTTATTTCAAAGCAACAAAGAGAGTCATTTTAAACAGCTGGGGTCTCATTTATAACTGTTATGTATGCACAAAACAGGGCTTGAAAGAGGTGTATGCCACTTCCTATGCAAAAGTTGTAATCTATATATATTTTTTAATTGACAGAAGATTATGATGACAGAGGAAATTGTCTATGCAGATGGTGAGGTGGTGAATTGAAGCCAGATTATAGAAATACATGTTATAAGCATCATTATACATATAATAAAGCCTCTCACATATTTAATTTCAGTTAATATCACACGTTTCTTAAAGATCCAACATTAAAACCATCAGTGTTATTTGTGCATATGCTTGTGAGCCATAACTAATTCCATAAGCATCTTTCAATTGTAAAAGAAGTAAGCCAACTCAAATCTCAAATCAAATTCCACTTTGTATTTCATCAGCACTGTCTCGCCATCACATTCCCCACTATCGGAGCGCAGGGGAGATGGTTGAAACAGTATAGTACTGACACTCGTGGTCAGTTGTGGAGCGCACCACAGCTGATGAAAAAAATCCAAGATAACATGAAATAGCAGTAAACAATAGCAGAACAGATGCAAGTACCAGACTGTGTCTCCAATGCGTTCTGTGGTGCACAAAGAGCGCACTGAAGACACTGCGGCCCCCACACACGTCTTCTCAAGTGACCTCGACCAGCACATCTTTCCCACCTACACATATGGATAGCAAAGTCTAGAAATAAAGCCAGTGACAGCTCTCGCGCAATCTCACATATGACTCCTAATTATATTGCAGGCCAAAAATTAAATAAATATATTTTGTTCACTTATCAAACTTCCATTTTCCAATGATAACCCAGTATGGGGGATACCATTGACTTTTGCAAATATTGAAGCGATCAGTTTGATTGCTGTAAACATTTAATTACTGTATGATACTCGTAATGCTGCATGGTGGACCACTGGCACTGCTAGGACCCCCTGCATGTAAGAATTACAAACTCTCCACAGCTTTATCAGGAAACTGTATTACATCTCTCTCTCCCCCCCCCCCCCCCCATTCGCTGCTCTCTCTCTCTCTCCCCTCCGGTACACGGCACCGTAAGACAAGAAGGTAATGCTGTGGTGGCTGTATACTGCTCCAGCCGTCTCCTTTGTGTTTGTTTGTTTCCCCCTGTCTGTGTTGTTTGTGTGGGCGTGGTGGCTGTCACCCCCGGCTCCCGGCTCAACCTCCACTCACCTGCTGCAATCAGCTGTGCACCCTCCCCGACTACACACCTGCTTTCCATCAAGCCATTTACAACGACATATCAACGGAGGCTCCACAACCTTTCTCCGCCAGATTGTCAAGTATCAGCCGTATCTCGCGTCTCCCCTCCGGTACACAGCACCGTAGTGTGGAGTTGCATTAGGTAACGCGAGATACGGCTGATACTGTACTTGCGCATTAGTTTCTGTTATGGATCAGTATCAACAGTCCTGCCAGTAATGTTACTATATTATCAATGCTACTTTAGTTATAGCCTGATATATGATAGCTAACTTCACAATGTTGTGATGTGACGTTAGCTAACATTCTGTAGCTAACGCCGGTCACTCACCAAGATAGCCAGTTCTCCACTGGTTCTCCTCACACCACAGCTCAATTTCTCTCCGATGGCCGTTATTTCTTCTAATCCTTGGCTGCTCCTGGTCTCTTGGACGCCTAGCAGGCTCATAATTATAAGGTTGTGGTCCGTCATATGCATTCGAATATTCATGTTCAACTTCTTCTGTGCCTTCTGTGTCGAAACTAGCATTGGGATCCATGTTTATTAATACGTTACACCTGCCGCTCTCCCCCTTGTGTCCCCCGTGTTACGTCACACGCGGGAGGTCACGTGCCGAGGCTTTTTTTATGCGGAAGTGAACATTTCTTACAAAAACGACGCCAGATGTCACTGTAGTGTATATTTCTGTATATTTTTTTGAAAATCTAGTGTATTCATCATTTTCCTACACATTTATTCACAGGTGTCTTTAACCTGGAAGTTGCTCTTTAACATTATTTTGACCTGAAGGATTGTTGCATTGTTTTATGGCCACTGGCAATTAATTTCACAGGTGAATTACATATTGATGTAAAATGAAGCTCAGCGCAAGTTCTTTCAGGAAGACTGTCTGGGTATATATATATATATATATATATACATTCACTCTGCAGCTGCATATAATCAGCTCATCACAGGCGTTGTCTTTAACATATTACATTTCACCTCATTCTCCAGCAGCCAATCACCGTGCTGCAGCCAAACTTTAAAATTGCAGTCAGCTGTTATTTCAGGTTGTCATGCTGCCGCCCGCCTCCACCCCATCCACCTCCTCTCATCACATCCACTGCCAGGAGAGCTAATCCAAAGACCTCATCACATCCCCTCTTCATCCCATCTCCTCATCAAATCCAGATCTTCAGCATCATCACCAGTGTCTAGACCCCAGGGGAGGGGGGGTTCCCTATATGCTCACGGCTCCATTTCCCCCTTTAGATATACCATTTCAGGATCGGGGTCTAATCGCCAAAGACTTAACATTTATCGTATGGCATGTGTCAATAAATGTTCTTTAAACAAAATGAAGTCTCTCCTGCTTGAAATACATAGAAGCAGCACACAAGGGGTGCTTGAGATGATAGTACATTATTGAAAACATTAATAACAGAATGCTTAATGCACAAAACATCAAGAAATAAGTAGCCAATGCTTCAATCCTTTGAAAATGCACTGTTTGTAGGCTATTTTAATTTAATAATACATTACATATATAAAGCGCTTCTCCTGGTCCTCAAAGCGCTTACAAGCAAGTAAAACAAAAATAACAAAAGTAGAAAGTGCTAAGCTAGGTGGAATAAGGGAAAGGGGTTAGTTGATTAGGAGTTGAAGGCAAGAGTGAAAAGGTGAGTTTTGAGAGATTGTTTGAATGATGTGAGAGTGTTGGCGGATCTGACGTGGCTGGAGAGGGAGTGGGGGAGGCTGCTGCGAAGGCCCTGTCACCCCAGGTCCGGAGCTTTTTCCTGATGGGCTGCAGTAGGTTAGCTTCAGCTAACATCTGAGGCGACGGGTGGGGGCAAGGTTGTTGAGGGCTTTGAAAGTGAAAAGTAATATTTTAAAGTCAATGCGGTGTTTGATGGGGAGCTCTTGATGGGAGGAATTTAGTGTTATTATTCTTTCCCCAGTTAACTAAGCTATGCTGAAGTGCCAGTAGATAACTTCAAAATACCAGTACAGGGGCTTCAAAGGTTTTTTACTCATTTTTTTGTGGTCTTTTTGGACAGCAGAAGGCTAGATTACCCATGATCCTCAGCCACCGTTGCCGTGGAAACGGAGCCGGTCCACTCTCCGCTACCTGCATAACCCTCATTTATTTCACATACCAAACACACTTTTTCCGAAGATTGGTGTCACAAATATCAAAACAATATATGTGTCGATAATAAAATACATCCATCATAAACTAAACTGGAAACAGCAGTATAATTTGTCTTGTTAACACTTTAAAGTTGACTTTTTTTTTTAACCCGTACCGCCTAGTGGTTAAAGCACGTTATTGATTTTTTTTGTTGAATTATGTTATGTTTGATGAAACATAAGAATATTAAGAGTAAAGGGGGAAAGTAGAAGGTCAATCATAGAAATATAGATGAAAATATTAAGAAGATACTGTTGTGATCTCTACAATAAAACAGTTTAGTGCAGGACGTCCAAAGATATTAATAGGAGGATGTGCAAAACAGACAAACTAAATAGGCTTCATTTAAACATTAAAGAATACTTTAAGTTAAAGTCTTCTTTTAAATAAGAAAAAAGCTTTGAGGGTATCTATCTACAGACAAATATTAAGTCTGACAAAGTACTTAACGTCTAATATATTGCATAGTTTGTTTTGGAACTTGACAATCAACTTTCCTGCAATGTTAACTAAGTTGAAGCACTTATTTTAACTGATATTATACATATGTATTATACTCTTATATGATGTATCTATATAGTATAAGAAATGTGCAGAATATGACTGTTTAATGGTGGAGGTACATACATATCGATAGATGTCTTGTAATGCACTGTTGAGGAACCTGGGACCCAAGTTTTTAATCTCTGAACTTTTTCATCTCTGACCTTGTCAGGTATTGAACATCCAATAAATGAGGAACAGAAAATTATTACATATAAAACATAGAATTTGTGTGATTATACTAAATGATTTCCAAATAAACACCACTGCATATTTCCAACTGTTACACATGCTGCTGTAATGAAAAAATGGCCCCGCTTGGGATCAATAAAGTATATCTTATCTTAAGATGATCGATGGCTACTGCCATATTAGCAAAATTTGCCTCCGAACCTTGACAAGTGCATGTTTCAAGGCGTATCGATGGACAACAGGAGGGGTCGCAGACATAAGACCAGCTGTTAAATAAAGCTCTTCTGACCTTAGCTGTCATGTGGGTATACTAATGCTGCCCATTATGGGCACAAGCAATTTTCACCCATTTATTAATTATATGTTTTAAATGTGATAACACCACTGTGTTTCGTATCCCCTAAACCTCTAGGGATGTACAGTTTAATACTGGCAACTTCTTATTATGGGAAATACGAAAACGTCTTTTGAAACTACAATCCCCAGTAGAGACGTGCCATAGAACATGGAAACCTATGTGCGAAACACACAATAGCCAGCATGTGTAGTTCTGGTGACGGGGTGGGGGAGGGGGAGGGGGAGGACCCGTCCGACTCCAGTTTTGGACCATGTGCCGTGGTTCCATTCCAAAGTGCTGTTGGACGCTCGTCGCACTGCCACTCCAACATCCAATCACAGAGCTTGAGGACTATCACGGGGTTTGTCCATGGATGGGTTTGTCAAGCAAAGAAGAGAGAATACTTACTTCCGGGTGTAAAATTCTCTAAAGCAACTACTATGAGCTGCTCCGACCCTCGGTCCTGACCATAGGTCCTGACGGACTCCAAAAGTCCGACATTATACAATCAAACAAATAAACACAAGAATAATTGTGTGTTATTGTTGAGTAAATAACACTGTGTGGTTTAGAAAATAATACAAAATTAGAAGTACGAGTTGGGAGTGAGAATGTGTTGGTATTTACCCTGCATTATGCACGTTACTAATAAAGAATTACGTGAATGTATGAACTCTATTTACAATGTATTCACATTAATAGTTCATAATCAACGAATGACAAAATGCAGTGACAAGAAAACAACCATTGTATAGCACTTGTTTGAGTAATAAGAGACAGTTTAATATAAAGGCAAGGCAATTTATTTTCATACACATCAGCAAGTCAAAGCGCTTTAAATAAACAGAAGTACAAAATATAAACACATTTTCAAATTACTATGAACTCAGTCGGGCGAAACAAGTGCATAGTTTCATATCGTTCTCATATATAGTGTTTTTTAAATGTGTTTTGTCATTATTATGGCGTGCGCCAGCGTGTGGACGTGACACGTCGCTTGTGCCTCTGCGTTGCTTGGCAGAAACCTTTACAGGTCTTCTTCCTCAGACTCAGGGCTAGTGTAGCCATTGTCATCCGACTCCTCAATGTCCTGCTGTAATTGAAGATCATGGCATTCCATAGCGGCTACACCACGGCTACAGCATCCTCTGTCAGGTCACCGAAATCTGTCGAGGGATAATCACAAAGAAAAAGGGCTCAATGTAAACAAACCATGAAAATTGCAAATCTCTTTGCATTGTACAATGCTGCATATGTAAAAACACTACAAAATAGGTAAATCCATCTTAAACTGAAGGATGTTACTATATATTGGGTGCCAAATGGGATATGTTGATTAATGTTTGATAGTGCTTAACAATTAGTCAATAGACAGAAAATAATCGATTATGATCTTGATAATGAATAGTTTCAGTAATTTACTATTTCACTTCGGCCCGACACAGTGACAGATGTGTTCTACTTATGTAAGACATGCAATGTGTTGAAGAGTGGATGAAAATATTAAAATGTTAAGATCTCAGACATACTGCTGGTTTTGATGCCCTCCAAAGTCTGTCCTCTGAGTGCTTCCACTTCTTGCACTTCCTTCAGAAGGAACATGATGTGCTGCGACATCTCTTTCACCAGGATGCTCTGCTCCTCCTCCAAACGTCTGACCAGCATTACCTGGTCAAAGACAGACCTATTCAACCTGAAAGTGTGGCCTTTAGGTTGAGGAAAGGAATGGAGTAGTGGACAAGGAATATTTATTCATAAATTATATTATTACAGAATGATTTTCATTTCTGAGACGCGAATCTTTGTAGCGATAGCATTGGTTCTCTATAATGTAAACTAATAACAAATATTATATATTTGCAGGTATCACCATTGCTTTTTCTGCCCCTGTCATATTTTGGTATACACTAAAAAAAAAAACAAGCCAAACTAGCAATTATCCTACCATTTGCATGCCTCTCCCATGGTAGGATGTAGCCCTCTGTGAGACTGCAAGCCAACTCCTCGTCAATCTCTTCTTCCTGAACTCCTGTGTTGTATTGCACAACTTTTTCGCGAAGCTTCTTCTTCAGCTCTGTCATTCTCTTCCTCTTTCTTTGCCTTGCCTGGTTGCTGTTTGCAAAGTGAAACTGAAACAAAACTGTGTCATGGTGCCAGAATGTTTTTGTTGTTTTTGAAGTGTAATTTCAATAACTACGTTTGACAACAAACCATGCTGACGATACAGATCTTGCTTCCTGCGCAAAAGAGTGACGGTGATGTTCTCAATATCCACCCTCAGTCCTTCAGTACACCCTGGGGCGTAGACTCTCTAAATAGTTGCAAAAAAACAATTGGAGAAGAGATGCAATCAGTGACAGTCTCAATTTCAACATATGGCCAAACTTATATTGTGTGTCTAAACTTACAGTAATTAACAGGTGTATATATGGAAAACCTGTGGTATGTCTTACCTGTGACCGCCCATTGCCTGACATCATAGACCCACTGCTGTATGGTCTCCTGATCAAGGTTGTGCTCTTTTTTGAAGTCGCTGAAGCTGGCAGCTTCCACCTTTTCCCTCTCTGTGATCTTTACCAAAAAAAGAAAATGTCAGAGCAAAAGCGCCATGCAACACCATAATGCAAAGAACACCAGTTTTCAGTACAAGACCTTCAGAGGAACAGTTGAAACATTCCATGACACCATCTGACTTGCAAGAGGAAGTGTGGATAAGGGAGAACATCATGTATATAGCCATGAGGTTACATTGCAGACATCCTTCATAAATATGTAATGTCAGATGAGAAGACAATTGTAATTTGCCCTTACTTTTACATATCTGTGGGCTAAAACTGGATGAAGGTTGTCCCTCTTCCTTCTCTTCCAACCCATGGCCTGTTGAGTGAGCATGTTCACTCTTCCTAAAAAAGACAAAAATATATCCACAAACAAAAAAGTAAGTATTCACATCAAAAAGGCAATACTGAGTGAGAAACCTGATAGACGTGACTAAACCCAATCGTTGAAAGGTTGTTGAGCTGGTCATTACAGTAAAGTAATACACCAATAATGTTTTTAAGGAGGGAACTCTCTGTAAAATACTTATCAGGACTGCCTTATCACAGTGTGTAGTGTTAATACCAACCTGCTTTTGTCATGTATTTTGTGACCAGAGCTGCCCTGGAGAGAAAGCTGTTCACCTATAATGAACGTTACAATTAATGTTCGGTCACCATTACATAACAATATCACCTACACATCATAGATCTTGAACTGGATGGTTTAAGAGAAAACTTGTGTACTGACTTCCTACAATATGCATGCATTTAGTGTTGCTAAACATATGAACTGCCTATCTTTCATTTGAACTCAGACATAAAGGATATGCTTTCAACTAATCAACAGGCTTGTCACTGAGATGACACATACATATTTGTACTGCTTTCTATTAAGACTTCTTGTATCCATACAGTTACAATAATGCCATTAATAACATACCTGCTCTACTTCCTCTCCCACTGTGTTTCCTGCTCCGTCCTGACTTCTGCCACCCCATCTCACCTGCAACACAGCGCAAGTAGTGTTATGTAGCATTTCTTTAGAAGTGTTTGATATCCAATAAGGCATGCCATGCACAACATTTAAAAGTCCTTTTTATTAAAGATGTTATGTACATCACATTTTGCTGTATGGGCTTTAGCATGCATCACGCTAAGAAATGGCCTCATTTCTGTCAACGGCAGAAGCTCTGGTAATCCCTCGGCTATTTTGTTAAGGTATGGCCAGTACCTAAGAAGCAGGAGCAGCATTTTGTGATTGAGTGTTCCAAAGATAACATTTTAATTGACATGACAACAATATCAATAACATCTAAAATGACTGCTGAGGCATAGGCCATTTTAAACATTGTTGTGGATGTGCAATATGACAGTGAGGATTACCTGCATGTTACATCCATACAGAAGAAGTCAACATTTGCCTTCTTGGACATCTCTTTTTGGAGAAACATTGGGTAAGCGTATATTTCTCCACGGAAGTGGTTCAGTCCTCGTAAGAGAAACCCATGTCTGATTAATCAGAAGAAATCTAGTTGTTAATAATAAACTGACACAGCAAGGCCTGGCTTAAGCACTCATCTCTGTCATCTAGGTGGTTATAACAAAAAATAACACTTGGATGCTACAAATTATGGATCAATTCCGCTCCACAATCAAAAGTGTTTAATGCTTCCAATTCTTACAAAGGCTTAGACTTGGATTGCTATTAAAACTGAAATAAAGAGACCAGACTCAAGAACCAAACACATATGCACACACAGACACACTTACAAATACATACCTGCAAAATGCCACTTGAATGCCCTCCTCGTCTATCTGGGCACCAGACTTTTTTGACATCTCTCTGCCAGCGGTGAATTTGGCAGTACCACAGACGGCACTGTCATTTCCCTATAAAGTCAGTTTATTACACACAAGTTTTGACATATATATAAAAGAACAACACAGCTGTAACTGCAACTATCATAATAAGAAAAAAAACGTAGACTTTTCATGTTGCCTCTGACAAGGTCAACAAATGTTGCGACTTCCTCGTCCTTGGCCAGGAACAAGCCCTCATAGATTGGCGACTCCTCAGTCCTGTCCATGATAAGTTAACATACAAGTCAATAATAAAAATCACAAAGCAATACATTACTATGATTTGTTTTAATGTCTGTTATGGCTACTCAAACACAACCCCAAGGGCTACTATTTGTATTAGCGGTGTGTTCTTTATCATTTTCATTAATACCTATACATACCCTTTTGACTTGGAAAAGCGGTAATGCTTGCGGTTTCCATCACAGCAGACAGCCAACATGTCTGGAGAACATGCTGGACAAACAAAGTGATGGATCTGGCACATATCCTCTTGTTTGTACTGACAGAAGCAAAACTCGAAGAAGCTTCGCTGAAATGTATCAGCACAGATACTACCTGTCTGTATATTGATTTTAAAAAAGTGGATTAGTAAGTATTGTTTTGAAAGCAATGCCAACAATTTATGATATGGTATACAGTAATATGATATTGTTTTTTGTATGTTTCCGTGTGATTCAGGCAGATTTACCCGTCCAGCTTGAACAGAGCTGTGCTCCAACATTTTCAGAAATGTCTGCCTGGACATAGCTGGTGCTGTCACCTTCATGTGCTCGAATGAGGTGAACACATCATATTTGTAAAGCGTCTGGCAGCTGGTGCTAGCTGACCAGTACCGATACAAAAGCAGGTTGATTTCCGAGGCAAGCAGACATTGTATCGTCCTGTGAACAAATGGACAAAGTAAAGGTATTTCGGTAATCAAACTGTGAGTTTGCCTTAAAATATTGGATTTTATACATAGATGTGCATATATGATGTATTAGCTATTTGACATGGCATTTGGGTGTTGTCTGAAAATGACAAGGTGATACAAATCTTTGCATTGCACAAAGTGTTAAAACTCTGCCGTACAATACTACTTGTACAAAAAGAAGGGCTTTCAGAACAACATACCGTTGATGGTGACCACAGAAATATGCTTCCAAGGAGTAACTGTGACATCATCAGAGCATTCACAGATTGACCTTGAAGTAGGAACAGGCAGTTGACATACTGCAATATAGATAATAAGTTAGGAAGGGTGTATTTACAGTTTTTCCTTAATTCTCCAGATTATCAAGATATTCAATAAAATGTTGCATAATTTCCACATATCTTGCAGCCCTAGTCAAAACCAATCATACTTTTTTCAATCAGCTATGTACACTTCCCATTCGCACTTAATTTTGGGAACTACACTATAATGGGACATTGTAATGTAATGTTAATCTTTACATACTTTTTTCACAAAACTGAGGCTGGCCATTTTCATCCACCACCACAGCAGTTGTAGGGGGAATGGGCTCCAGAAATCCATTGAACACAGCCTCTCTGTCATGGAAGATATTCCTCTTGTGGGCCTCCATGTCACAGGTTGCACAGAGGAACTCCATGTCCAGTGGAACACAGTCCAGGCACCTAATAGCCGCTTCTTCTGCACAGCATCTGTGGCACCTCTGAATGGCTATTCTCTCAGCTGAGAGTTTTGCATTAAAAAGCATTGGCCTAGCAGTTTTCATTCTCACATCTGTGAGAAGCTGCCTTTGTGCCCAGGCAGAAACCGTTCCTTCTGTTGCCTCCGGAACCTGGACTGCAGTTAGGGTGTCCCTTAACTCTTGGAGATGTGTTTCTAAAAAATAGAACAGCTGTTAAGCCGCCATCCTAAAACTGGTATGATGGATATTAAGGTAGTATACTGAAACACTTTTGAGTTGGAAAAATATATGCGGACTAATAATAGCAAGATGCTACGAATCATTATATGCATCCGAAGCAATATTAGCAAGTGATACTTATACCAAATATGCATTCACTTGTCATGAAACAGTCAATACTCAATACTTTATTATGATTAACTAGATGAGTATAAAAATGGAAACATTGGGAAAAACTGTAGTGCCAGTCAACTGCTGTTATAATCAATATATTCACCAAGACTACCAAACTCTTGATATTCTAGCTGAAGGCCTTCCTCATGCACAGGATCGTCTCTTCTGGCTTGTGAAGCTGCAGAGACAGTCATTTTTGTCTAACCCTTCAATCAAACTAAAATTACACCAATTAATTGTAATATGAAAATGCTCTGTAAGGACTTCAGGTAATGAAACGAAGAACATATTACCACAGCATCACAATGACAATTTACATTTGGCATACTTTTATCCAAATCGAGGTACACATTTAAAAAAATACAACACAAGCAATGATTATCAGTCACAGGCTCTTAAAATATCTTGATTTAATTTGAAAATGTTTTAAACATTGCAACAGATTTGTCAAGACAGAGGTATCTTCAAATTACATAATTTCATACTGTTTACACCAAAATAACTTTGTTATGAATTATCTTTATTGTTAGACTTAGAAATCATGATATAGTAAAGAACAAACCTGATAAGGAGCGTTGTGTTTCCCGTTGTCTCTCACGTCTGCGTGTGACCACTGGATTAGAAAGAGGTCTCTTCCTGCTTTTTCTTTTCTTTTTTGGAGGGATGGCAGGAGTTTCAGTGGCCATGGCAGCCTATATTTTTTCAGAGGTCGAGATCAACAACAAAGTTGTAATACAACATAAGACAGCAGCACTTATATTTGAGCAATTATTTAACGGTTGCATAAAAAGGTCTAACGGACCCTTTACATTACATCAATAAAAAGCAATAGCAATGATTATATTACAGACTTGGGTATTTGCTTCATGGATATCATGAAAAGCCTCACCCTGGCCTCATGGAGATGAGCCTCGCTAATCAATGATGCCATGTGCATCGTGGCCTCATTGGGATCCTCAAAGACTCTCACTTCAGGGTTGAGGGACATGGCATACAAATAATACAAACAATACACAAAATGAAGAGTGAGAGAAAGACAGGAGAGCGATTAAAAGAGAGAGTGATAGAAAGAGAGACAGTGAGAGAGAGTGGCTCTTAAAAGTGCCGTTGGTTTTATGTGTGTGTGTGTGTGTGTGTGTGTGTGTGTGTGTGTGTGTGTGTGTGTGTGTGTGTGTGTGGATATGTGTGTGTTGGAGATATTAAGTGTTGTAATGAAGCTGTAAAACAGGAAAAATAAAAACATGATTAGGATTATTTACAGTAACATCTTTGCAATACTCTATGCAATAATAATTAATCTGTGCATTACTCTATATGCAATAATAATTAATCTGAGCAATACTCTGGCATGCATTATGCATTTATACTGTGCATATTGTTATATTATGCACATATGTTTACATACTTGTTTTTCTTATATCTTCTACTATATATTTAAATTCTACAATGTAACAATCACAATTTCCCCCGGACATCAATTAAGTATTTCTGATTCAGAGTGGGACATTGGGTGGCCAGTCAAATCCTCTGGAAAAACTCCAGTTCCACATTTTTGTTCCACTCCATCGCCGATGCCCTTTAGCCACTATTAAAACTCTGTGTTGAACACTGTCTTTACAACACATGTGAACATACATGCATTTAAACATATTTTTCTAGCACGCACCTCCACTATCCAACTGTGCCGGTGACAGCTAATGTCATTTAGCTGTATAAACTATAAATGCTATCCAGCTAAAAACTTTGACCGGAAGGCCGGAGGCTAGCTGAACGTGGCCGCTAGCTTGCCTATTGTAAAAGCTTAACACACTACAAAACTCAACCTAATATCCAGGAATTAAACGCTATAGAGACTGTGCTACTGTACAGTGGAATAAATAAAAGCAATATTATTTCGTGTTTTAAAGAAATAAACTCCCCTTGATTTTAGATACTTACTGTTGTCCGTTGTCAGATGAAATTAATGAAAGTGAGGTGATTGTGGGTAACGTAACGTGGCTACGTCACGTTGCCGTCAAGCGCGACGTAACGTTGCCGTGGTAATGACGGAATCTTCTTCTGGTTTATTGTTGTTATAATAAAAATGATTATTATTACTATTAAACAAAAAGCACTTAAAATACAGTTAGCCATCGTCATTCCGATGTGGGGGGAGTGGTTTTCACCATCATTATCATCATTATATATTTTTTAAATGACTAATATTGGCCTACAATACCCCTTTATTGATCAAATAGGAATATAATTGTCTTTTAAACAACGTAAACTAAAGGGAACAATCTATTTGACACAGCTGAGGCTCTGGCCCTCCTTAAAAAATAACTAATTTAATAAAAATCACAGTTGTATTACACACAATGCACTGTTTTTTGAGAACACACATTAGGTAAATAATGCACCATAATACATTCTGACGAAAAATAGAAATGATCATGAATACAAATAAAATAAAACAAGCCTCCCGTGAGTTACTACAAGATATAAAGTAGATTTTAAAAACGTTTTATCGAATAAAAAGCTCACTGCAGGACGTTGTAGAAATGCGTGTGTGCACCACGACAAAGGAGCCTCATTCACTTTACATTGGCGTTGTTTGCGTGATGCCGACAAATAAATATAACAAATTTCGTCACTCCACCACGCAATGCGGTGTTAAGGAGTCGTGGTGGAGTCACGCATTCTGGTGAGATCAGGTTGAAAAAAACACAGTGTCTGACTTTATCCTATAGCCTAGCCTATAGTTATATCATTACTGTTATATCATTGCTTACTATTCGTGGTTATCAAGTATCAGAAACTTAAACAACAGAGAAGGTTTTAAGAATTAGGACTATACTGAAAAATTACATCTTATCCTTTCATTGTCTGTTCTGTAGGAAGGAGGAACATAACAGTGGGACTACACTTAAAAACACTGGCGCCGTAAATTAGGACGATTCTAAGGGCTCGTGACTGACAGGGGCCCCAAACATTTTTAGAAAATTAAGAAAAAATGTTTAAGTAACCTTTCATCAATCATCAATAATCAACATTAATATAACGTCATATTGATAATGTACTCACTAAACTTACTATTCATTTAACTTATTTTCTTTCAAAAGTTAATTATCCAAAGCATCGAACACCCCTTCTATTTACATGTAATGGTTTGGTCCTGCCTCCAAACGCTGTTAGGGGCCCTTTCTAGCAGAAAGTGAGAGCATGTGAGGAAGGATGCTAGTACTTACGTGTGTACGATGTCTCAACGACTAACAAAGGCAGGCTTTCAAGAAAGAAAAGAAAGGAGAGAAAGACAAGAGAGAGGGACTAAAGTAAGGTGACCAGATTTTGAAAACCGGGACATTGTGAGTTTTGCGGCAGTGGCGTGCACAGACATTTATAGGGGCAGGTGCTCAAGAGGAAAAAAAAGGGCACCTTCGCGCGCCGAAATTGTGCGCGAATTTTTTTTTGTTAGTTTATTTTCGGTTTTTGGTTACTTTATTTCGCTTTTAGGGTTAGGGTTAGGTTAGGGTTAGGGTTAGGGTTATAATTCTTATTTTTGTTCAAATAGGGTTAGGGTTAGGGTTAGTTCAAATCTGAGCATGAAAGGGCTCTAGACAGACAGTTTGTCCCTTAACATGACTCTGGTATTGACTCTGACCTTTCTTCTTCATCTTCATCATTGATGATGGGTAAGGGTTCATCAGGCACATCTGCATCCTCATCTTCCTTGCTGGTAGGCTCAGGCTGCTTTACCCAGGAGAGCAGAGAGCTGCTTCCCCGGGCTGCCTGCTATAGCTATCTTTGTTTTTCTTTTCTTATCCGGTCTCTTCTTGGCATTATTCTACAAGTGGTAAATGCAAATGAGCTAAATCAATGTACTGCTCTACTGTGCATGATAATTAAGGGTTAATCTCCTAGAAACATTTAACAGCAGCATTAATGTAAACCTATAAGGTTACTACTACTTATATTGTACGTTTTGAGGCATTTTTACTTTACTTGAGTATTTCCCATTTTCAATACATTTACTTCTCCACTACATCTCAGATGCAAATATTCTACTTTTACTCCACTACAATTATTTGAAAAATGTAGTTACTAGTTGCTTTGTAGATTTAGATTAAGATTATTACAAAACATACATTTCATCACTTCAGCCCATTTGAAAATAGCAGATCTACAAGCACATAATGACGCATTGTGAGCTTGTAGATCTGCTATTTTCAAAAGTGCACAACGAGACTAAATGGATGGATGCAAGAAAAGAAGTGAGTTTAGTTTGGCATCTGATTTAGGGGATTAGGGTTAGCAGTCTTGAGAGCGAGGCGCGGCGAGGCGGCACAGTTCCTCTCCACGGGCTGCGGATGCTTGATGGGAAACGGCTCGCTGGTATCTCGAGCTGAGCGCTCATTGGTGGTTTTTACCACGTGCTGCTGATGAAACTCTCACATTGGCTTGGCAAAAGTTTGTTGTTGATTTGTGACAGTTTTACATCGCCACTTCCACTCATATTTTTCATCATTGGTCCACAATGTTTATCATCATGAAATTAATATCTATATATTTTATACTATACTTGCACTACTTACCGTTTTTATACTTTATATATCTAAGCATATTCATACACACTGTTCATACTGCTCATGCTGCTGTGTATATCTAATGTATTCATACCCCTCACTGTTTATTCATCATTCAATTAATTCTATATTTTATTCTGTAGATTGTGTACATACATTACTTTTCACTTTACTGCTTGTTGCACTCCTGGTTGGAAGCTAAACTGCATTTCGTTGTCTCAGTACCTGTAATATGTGCAATAACAATAAAGTTGAATCTAATCTTGAGCAGGAACAAATGTATTTACTTAGTACATATCTGACATTAACAATTAAACACATGTGTGCATTCTTTATAAATGCAAACCGAGTCAAGCCGACTCCGGAGGTGGCGGTATGCACCTTAAAGTTGTTTGCAATCCGCCAAAGAACCGAGAGAAGAAGAAGAAGAAGAAGAAGAAGAAGAAGAAGAAGAAGAAGAAGAAGAAGAAGAAGAAGCCGACTCGGAGCTGTCCGATTTGACGAGCTTTTTGAGACCTCCCCCGGCTGTGATCGGCTATTCTCGTCTACTTTCGAGGCGAGCCGCAACGCGTCTCAAACCAGCCTAGTGTCTGCTCTGCGCGCTGCGCGTTCACGTTGAGAGCAGGGAAGGGAGGGGCTGCAGCCAGGGCACGTACGGGAGTGCCGCGGGGCACGTGTGGGGATGTCTGACAAAATTAAAACGCGCATTTGGGGCATTGTTGTATATATTAGAAGCTTTTAATCCAGAATTGATCGATGTTACCATGAGCCACGTACAGTACACTGTAAAAAAAAAAAAAAAAAACTAGAAAACGAACTTTGAAAAGGGCACATTGCTGTCCAGAGGGCAAAACGGGTAGGTGCTCAAGCACTACCTAGAGTTTATGTGTGCACGTCTCTGTTTTGCGGTCAATATCAATAGAGTCTGTATGCAGTCTATATATCCTATAGGGGGCGTTTCCTAAAGGGTTATGAGCCCCGCCCCCCACGTATTTTTTAAAGGTATATGACGCTCTGTTTCTCATTTATTTTAATGCTTTGAATGAATCATAAAGGAACTTTGAAAAATAATAATTATAATTAATTTGCATAAAGAATGAAGAGTATACCACCCACAGAGAAGACAAATTAATTGACCTATTGACAGATCATAATGAATACAGAGTCAATTTGATAGTTTATCATAACATAGGATACATTAAACTCATAAATTGTAGGCATATCATTTTTTACTGTTTGTGCAGTGGTAGCAATTATTATTCAAATTAATCAACTACGTTTTATGGAAGATATTGCTGTATATCATTTAACAACATGAGTAGAGGTTTCTGTACACCTAAAATACTGAAGTTGAAGTTACTGTCCTGATGTGTATCATTCATTTGTTCATGTTGTGTCTGGTGGTAAGATTAATTAATTAATTAACGTATTTATTATTTTTGAAACATTACAATACACATCAAATACTAAAGATGAAATGTATAGTACATACCAATACATTGTACAAAGGAAAATATATACAGTACATACAAAGAGGAAAGTCTTCATTAAACATAAACATTTTATTGGGTGTTCTAATTCAGCAACCACAAAATATGTGCCCAGATTTAATTATTTCTGACTTCATCAATCAAAAGATCAATTTTGATATTTAACATGAACTCAGAAAGAAAAACACACTGTCTGCCTTATACAACTTTTGTTGGTCATCTTTGAATATCATCCAAGTTTTTTAGATGGACAATTTTGCTATTATTAGTATAAGGTTTACACTAGGCTATATATTTCACTATGGGGTGTGTTAAGACCCAGAATGATATTTGGCTATTTCCGTGTAAATTCCACTTTGAACAGAAACAAGATAAGGGCAGCAACTTGAGTTGCCCAAGCATTGACATGAAACAAACATAATGGTCTGTCTCCTCTGTGACCAAACAAACAGCACATAGAGGAGTAGGGACAAGCTTCCATTTGTACAGGTTTTACATATTTGGAAGAATGTCATGTAATATTTGAAAATTGAATTCTGGCAATTCTGGAGAAATTGTCTGTAGCTGCCATACATTATTTGACTTGCTGTTTGCCAACCACAGCTTCCCAGTACGTCTGTATGTATGATGTATGCTTATATTGTTTTATAATTACCTCCTGTCAGAACCATGTGTACATTGTCAATGTAATCTTATTCAAAGGAAGAATCAGAGCATAATAAATGAAGCGGTAATACACTAATACTTGCTATGCACCCAATGTCTGATGCATTATGAACATTCTTATAATGTATTATAATCAGCTTATAACACTGTATAATTATAGTTATAAGAACTCATTAATGCCTGAATATGCACGTCGCTTCTGGACCACGGCTGTAGGATAGTCGTGGTCGGAAAATATTTGTTTGCCCCCTTCGTGTATCTTTTTCTGCCAAGCCATCTTTAAGACCATCTCTTTTATTTCGAACCGGAGGAAATTCACCACGGTTGATCTGGGAGTAAAGCCTTGGCTCGGTTTTCGGGCAAGTGCTCTGTGAGCACGCTGGATCTGGAGCCGAGTTTCTTCGGGTAGTTCTAGTTTGGTTTTCAGAAGTGACTCCATGTATTTGGCTGTGGAGTTCCCCTCCGTGCCCTTGGGTAAGCAAAACACTCGGATGTTGTTTCTCCTCTATCTCCCCTCGAGATCAGTCAATTTTCCTTGCATCAGTCCAGTCTGCTCCATCATCACCGACATCACTTCATTCACCTCCGTCTTCCACTCTTCCACATCTGATATGCGCTCCTGTGCCTCGGCTATGCTCACCCGTTGTGCCTGCAGCTCGTTGTTGTTCTCCATAAGTTTACGGTCGAGTTCTTGTCGCAGATAAGTGATGTCCTCCTTCAGCTCCTTCTTTATTTCGTCTTTGAATGTGGATAGTTCTTGTCGTATTTCGAGTTTAAGGTCTTTAATTTCTTTGCTAATGATGGCAAAGCCTGCCCGCAGTGCATCTGAGCCGTCGTTTTCGCTATCATGGTGTTCGCTAGCCTCGTGCTCGGGGGTTTCATCCATTGTAAGTTGATTTTTCACTTTTCCTGGTCCTTTACTATTTTTACTGTTCCTCCGTGTTTTTACCCCACTCATTCCATACTTTAAACGTTGAGTTATTTGCATTTAGTGGGATAATTTGCCCGACCTGGGAGAGCCACTCAATCACACAACCAGTCTCTCCGCCATCCTCCCGGATATCTCTCCCTATGCTTACTTTTAATACTTGAAAATAAAGCTTTTGGCCCGTAATTTCAATTCCCTATTTCAGCGACCATAAATATAATGTGTGTGCATATTTCCGCATCTGTAGCCTGTTATTCACTCATCATACCGCACTGTGAATGAATTACAAGTAAATGTATAAGTCATCATGATCACATCTGTCCATCAGGCAGAGGGCTGCTGTGCCTCCTGTCATCATTAATGGACGTCTCTTTAAAATGACACAGCACAACAAAATAAATGCACTATAACCTTTGTTGTGCTGGTAGGAAGGGCTAAATTGGGAGGTTCAGCTTACAAACAACAACCACACAATTATAGTCATGTGCCTTCAAAGCAAATATGACATTTTCAATGTAGTGCCCCCATGTGAAAGCATCAGGAAAGACAATAGACAGCAGTTAGGTTGCTTCAAAAAGTTGGGTCCAAATCTCCAAATATAGCAAAACCATGGTTTTAAAACGCTCAAAAAATTCTGTTACAAGCTAAACAAATTAGCTTTGTTATCCATACATATTAAGTTGTAGATTAAATAAAGCTGTTAATATGTTAAATCAAGAAGTCTTGAATTACTGTGTTTTGGTCACTCTACCTCTTCAAAAATGCAACAAAATGGACTTTGAGAGCATGAGTGGAGAGGGAGTCACTCCAATTCAGGTGAGAGTCATGGCTTTCCACCTCTTGAAAATGTTTAGTCTTATACTCATGAATTGCAAAAAGGGCTTTCGATTTTAGTGGCAGTGAGCTAATAATAACGTCTAATCTCATCTGTCAATAAAATTGTCAACAGGTTCATGAAAGGATGTTGACCTCAGATATTGATTTGCCATATTGCAATAAAAGGAATTCAGTCCTTCATGATTGATTGTTTTTAATCATTATCTTATCCAACAACCCAATTGACTTAAAGTCCTTATCTTACATTAAAAACTTTTTTTGGCAGTTGATTTCTGGGGGGTGTATGCAACAGATAGTCAATGTATGTTTCTTTATTTCATACTGAATAATATGTAAAAAAAGGAAAAATATTAGGTCCAATAAAAAAACTTTGCTTCTGGAAGCAGGCCATTTCGTGACGTCACGTGTGGTTCCCGGCTGCCGCTGTCTGGCTCCCTGCTGCCGTCCGGATCTCATTGCATACCAGCTAGGTGCCCTGATTCATACAAAATTTAATTGCATTGTTGTCTATCAGTCTTTATAAATAAATAGACTCTACAAGACAAGACGGATTTGGGCGTGGCGAATTTGGGCACTAACTAGAGTGTCTGTCTATAGTGCCATGTCATTCAATGATACCTGGGTTTCTCCCAGTTTACAACTTAGATTAGGATATATAAATGATAAACAAATTTCAAATTGATGGTTCACTCACCCTGGACAGTGTTAGTTTTTTCACAGCTTTATCGGACCTGTGTTTCTTTTGTAGGGGTTCCGCCAAGGAGTCTGACATCACTTGTGTTTCACCCTGTTTACTATCGGACAGCGTTGTCTCCCGTTGGCCGCGAAATATCGACGATGCCTGGGGCTCAGCCTCGGAACGCGAGGAAGTCATTGGGGTTGAATCACCTGTCCTAATTGATGGAATTGCACCCTTTCTTATGTCCAACTGTTTTTTGAAACCCATCTTCCATTGTTGGTAGCCTTCAAAATCATCAGGGACAACAAAATGTGCCCCACAAATAACGCTGGTTTCACTGGCGCACTGCCAATTTTTTCTTGTGTTCCGCACAAATCGCTCCCATTTCTCCCGTAAAACCTTCTCTTTCGGGAACAAATGAACGGTAAAACCATCCCGATTGGTGTTGCTACACCCGCCAACGACACACCTCTTCACCATGATCCGGAAAAAACAAGACAAACTCGGAGATAAACACTGATACACAAAGTTGACATGCGGCTATACCAGCAATGCTACACTGTGTGATGCTGGGACGGGCTGAACTCACCAGGATTCGCGGAACCACACGTGACGTCACGACACAGCACCAAGCAGCGGCAAGTTTGAATCCAGACTTTTCTGGATACCTCTGAATTTGACCCATTTTCCCGATATTAACAAGTGATTTACAGCAAATAGGAAACGATATTCGATCTATATCACGTGTTACTGGAATAAGACCCAACAAGTTAATGCATTTTGAAACAGTTCTATGATCTTTCAGCTACAGTAAATTACACAAGATAAGGACTTTAAGTCAGAAAGAATGATAGACAAAGTGATAGAGGTGGCACGAATTTTCACCATATTCAAGATGCTGCAAATCTTACTGATTTCAAATAAAAATACAAATACATTTTAAGAAATAGTAGTTTTCGTATTACTACCCCAAGCTTCCATAAGTGGGTCTTTTTTGACCCGGTGAGGTGGTTTTCTTGAAGTATCTTTGTAATTAAAACATTTTATCATTTCATATTCCAGCTATTCCTCAAAAAACATGTTTTGGCTATCATGCCATTCAAATTTCAAATTGAAATGTTATACATTTTAAGAAAAGGGAATGGAATACTGTGAGGGTCTCAGAATAGCGGAGATCTTTGCATCAATATGTTCAAAACATTCTTTTTGAAAATGTAATTTTTTTTTGGAAAATTATAAATAGTGAAAAATGAAATATAACTTATTTGTAGCGTGAACCAACATATAATACTAATTATTATACAAGTGATTTTTCTTAACCAAAATGACAAAAATGGCATAAAAACACATATTATTCTAATACGGGTGCTTTTTGACCCACTTATGGAAGAGTGTAGGTCAGTCACTCGTGCATCTAAGGGTTAAAAGTCACCAGGAGAGCCGCAGAATTACAGTCAGAGTACACTTTAAAACAGTTTTCAAGCATTATTTTTAGATATTTAATACACTTTGGCATTCTTTGAGTTAGTTCAATGTACTAATTTGGTTTGTTTGATCCCTAAAACATGATACTTAAAATGTAGTTGGCTAGTTACTTAGCTGAAGAAAGAGGCAACAGTTTCCAATGATTTTTTAGGAGTTGATTAATATATATTAATATATTTAAGCAATAGCTCACGACAGGCCGTGGTATATGCTCATTATATCACAGCTAAGGGGTGTGGTATAATGAGCATATACCACGGCCTGAAGTGAGCTATTGCTTTTATAAAACGGTTACCAAGTGTGGCAATATGAAAGAAAAATACACACTCTAATTTAAATAGTTTTTATTCGTAAATAATGATGATCAAAATAAAATAGTCCCTCCGTTGCCTTCTGCACAAAACATAGTGCGAGGTGGTTGCTATGCAACAACACTAACAGCTATCGAACATATTAGACAGAGAGCGTTGATCCATTATTTGGTTGTTTATTTACATTAATGTGTATGTTGCTGTTTATTGTGCAGCCACTGAAAAACTGTCCAGCATCAGTAGCATGGCTTACGTGGTCACTTGTATAGGTTGAGGTTGTTCTAGGCAGTTGCTTGGCGTGGCGAAAATATTGCTCCACTTTCTCCGGTCCCCGAGATTGGGCTTCCAGTAGCTCTGGAGAGAGCTTTCTCAGCCTGTGGCCACTAACGGTCATAAATTCTCTGCTTTGTTTCAAGACCCGCATCAGAAAGCTTTTGAATGGTGCTACTTTTCCAGTTGGTCTACCTGCTCTTCACGTAGCTCTGCATGTCGTCGTTTAGGTGCTTTCTTGAGATAGGCACTGCTCAATCCACTCCTCCATAGTAAGACCCCCCCGGAGGTCGAAGTTAATCTTAAATGTTTCCATCTTAGGCTTTGTAAGTTTGTTTCGTAACTGAAGAAATGCAAATATATTTATAAAACTGACAAATCAAATCAAGCAATCTGATTGGTCGATAGTGTTTTTGCGGACCTCTTTGATTACAGATTTGAAAACATCGTTGCTTGCTTTAAAAGTAGCACAATTCATTATGTCAAACCTTGGAAAGTGTCTAGATATCCCTGCCCTAATGCCAAAGGAACTGCACACTGAATATGTTTTGCCGTTTGATGTCTATGTCTGGACCGCTGCGTAAAAAGGAGGGTTTCTGCCCCGTTACTTATCCGCTGCTTTCTTGTTCAGGCAGTTTGCTTTTCAACCCATCGGTATACTGTTTTTCGTAGACGCGGAGGGATACTGACTTGTTGTGAAAAGTAACTTACAATTCTACCCATGGTATACGCTCAGTATATCACGGCTAAGAACCAATCAGATTGCTTGATTTGACTTGTCCGTTTTATAATGACTAATATAGTTTGACTGCTTGTTTTAGAGAAGATATTGCACGAAGAAGTTTTGGCATATTATCAAATGATTAACACCAAAATTTGATTTTGTGATATCCGTTTAATTATGAGTGTCTCGAGGGGTGAGTCACACGCTACAGAGTCTATCCAAGAAGTGAATTAAAGTAATCATCCAATAAACACATTTAATCAAACTTTTGAGCTAATCACTTTGCCTTCAGAGAGGGCCCTTTGGCTCCAAAGGGAAACTTGATGCATCTTTAGAATCAACCAGCCGTTGTCAGCCACTCTACGTTTTAATAATGCAGTCTGACACATGGGCCTAATGTATGGGAACATTTTAGTCCATATTCGTCCACCCATCAACTAAAATAGATTGCAATTTTTCTTACCGACATTTTATCACGTAACTTGAGAATGAATTGTAATATTTCGTGGTCTTCTGACTTCTCATCCGAAGCTAGTATAATATGTTGAATATTACATTGCTTTGATATATGACCAAATTCTTGCGAAAACAATTGACTCAATCAATTTACAATCAAGATACACGACCAAATTCTTGCGAAAACAATTGACTCAATCAATTTACAATCAATGTACAACCCAGTTGTACCCATAATCATTTTTGTTATTCTGACATCTCTTTAACACCAGGAGATAATTACTTCAAATGTGGCACAAGTGTCCACTTGGACCAAAGCAACTGATTAGAATTTTGTGGGTCACAATTACTTGACAAATCACATTTCCAGCCATAACTCTAGAATTCAAATGCCTAATAGGATGAAATGGACAACGATGTAAACCACAACTTCACTGGTAGACGGAGGCATCCAACTGATGTGGTTATTCTCATCCTTGCCTGCCTATTGATACTAATTATCAGTATTCCGCTTGTTTGGTGACAAAATGGTAGAGTGGTTAGCACCATTGCCCCGCAGCAAGGCGGTTGGTTTCAAAATCGACCTTCTGTGTGGAGTTTGCATGTACTTCCCTCCCTGTTTTAGAATAGGATGTTGGCGGCTATGGCTGTGATTGAAGCAAATAAGTTGGAGAAAAATCGTTTTGTTTTTATTGTTACATTAATAAAAAGGTCCTTATGTTAGCATTGTTATTTAACAGATTAGCATTACAATAACAAAAACTTGGAAAATGGATCCTTTCAACAAAGAAATAATCTAGTAAGAATAATCATTTATTACTTAGAACCTTTTAACCCTCCGATATCATTCGATTGGACTACCCTAATTAGTCATTCGGGACAAAAACGTCCAGAGTGATACCGGAGGGTTAAAGTCATGAACAGACAATTTATATCCATCTTTTTTCTTTTTGACTCTATAAGGCTAGTGTATTAATCCTTCACTTTTAAAGGAGACAAGATGCCTGGGTCTTGAGAAATACATTGTTCATAGTGAAGGCTCTCATTCAACATTTGATGCCTGAGATAAATAAGGTAGCAGGAATGCGTTTATAGGGTGTCATTAATTACCGTAATCTGACTACAATTGACAGTGAAGTGCTTCAAACACACTACCTCCAGTCAACATGTTGTTCTCTTCTTTTATAAGATACTCAACCCTGTAAGATACTTAAAACTGATCCTGTAAGCATGTAGTCTTGTTCTAAATCTTGACAGACTATAAAACTGGTTCATGCTTATCAAACAATTGCCCCCTTGTGGTCAAAAACTCCTTTAAGGTCATAAAAAGGGCTGTTCTCTTAGCCCTGATAAATACGGCTCATATCTGAAGATCTGGATGTGAAGCCCAGCGGGAGATCATAATGTGACTCTTTGACACATGTTTGAATGGCTGTGTCCATGTGTCATCCTCCCACATATGTCAGCTCTATTAAAACCATTAAGTAGAATTAGGCCCATCTTAATTGCACTCCCCTTCTTGTGGATGCTTATTACCATGGAGACGGAGCAGCTTTACCTGATCTAATCAGGTTGAATGTGTCTTTGTCAGACTGCGGTCCATTTCTCTGCCTCTCTGCAGCATAAAAGCAACATCTTCTATTCATCACCCCTCAGTCCACAGAGTCATACACAACACTGAGCTAATAGGTGCCTCAGAGAAAGCTTGATAGGTGCTTTTATTGGAATTTTGTAATTCATTACATCCTGGTCTTTGGTTAAGGTGACAAGATTTTAACATCATATTTGTTCAGTCTAAATGATCAGAACAGTCTAAATTATCTAGAACATTATATATTGAGTATTCTTGTGATTCATGTCCTTTATACTGTAGATATGTTCATAGACTTGCTGCTGTTTATTGTTTTTATTGTTATTTCAGGTTACATAATTTTTTTTAATACATTTTCGACCTATTATCACTCGTCAAATATAGCAGGGAAAAAAATGAAGAGCAGCTGATTTGAAAAACAAACTCGAGAGACGGCTGAGTTGACAACAGTGCAGAATCGCTGTATGGTTTAAATCTCCTAACAATGTTTTCCATTTTAGACATAGGTTTATTATATTTACAGCCCTTAATACAATTCATTTTCTGGGCTCAATGTGTGTCTTGGCCATTTTTGTTTTGATCGCTAAATTCACCTTATTTCCCCTTGTTTATAATATTATCACCGTTCCAAGCAGACAAGTGCTTTTGTTTTGAAATCACTTCCGCGAGTTTCGCGCCCCTCGCTCAAATGACCATTAGACCATTTAGTAAGGTAAAAAACAAAAAGCAGACGTTCTTTCGTTTACTTTTTTAATAAAGAAAAACAAATGGTACGAAGATACACAGATTCATCTCCCTCCATCATGTTGATTTGAATCCGAAGTTCTGAACATGAGCCCGCCCCGCTCGACCTTCTGAGCCAATCACACGCAATAATGACCTGCCTTCCGTTTCAACCATACTCCTTCCGTTTCCACCATACTCCTTCCGTTTCCACTATACTTTCTCTCACACATACATGCATTCTTCTCTTGCATACATATATTGTCTTCAGACATGCAAATATTATTTATAATATTAAATGTACACATTGAATGAATGTGTATGAGAGCAAAATGTATAAATATGACCGTTAAAATATGTGAATGTGTGCATTGAAATATGATAATATGAGAGCAAAATGTATGAATGTGTGAGTGTAAATATATACATGTGTGAGAGTGAAAATGTATGTATGTAAAAGGAGAATGTATGTGTGTAAGAGTGAAAATATATGTATGTATGTATTACGGCCTGTACGGCCCCTCATATGATAACAAAAGGCTCTTGCTCCCATTGTACTTTTAGAGACTCCAGACTCTACAACCAACAACCCTGCATTCTTGGAACGCAATGCCCTAGTAGGACAGTAGGGTATAATGAGCTCTTTAAGGTAAGATGGCGCCTGCCCATTAAGGGCTTTGTAGGCGAGAAGAAGAATTTTAAATTATATCCTGTGTTCTATAGGGAGCCAGTGTAAGGCAGCCAGAGCAGGAGTAATGTGGTCCCTTTTCCTAACTCTGGTCAGTACACGTGCTGCAGCATTTTTAATCAGCTGAAGCGACTTAACTGACTTTTTGGTACAACCTGATAATAAAGATTTACAATAATCCAGCCTTGAAGTAACAAATGCATGGACTAGTTTCTCTACATCAGTTTTAAGGCAATATATGCCTAATCTTTGCAATGTTACGTAGATGAAAGAAGGCGGTCTGTGAGATTAGTTTTATGTGGGCGTTAAAGGATAAATCCTGATCAAATATAACACCAAGATTCCTCACAGTCTCACTGGAGGCCAAGTTAATGCCATCCAGAATGAGTATATATTTAGATAGTTTGTTATAGGTTCTTTGGGCCGAGTACAATAACTTAAGTTTTCTCCGTGTTTAACATAAAAACATCAGCCTGTCCTCCTCCAAAAAACGACCAAATAGGTCGATTGTTCAGCAGCTTATTACAACCTATAGTCAAGTTTTAAAGTTTAGCACCTCTAGTGGTCATGTAAGATACAACAATTTGCGGCATATGGGCTGATGGTCCCGTTGACTGCAAACGCTCCGGAGTGTCGTATATTCACAAATAACCCTATCTGGAAAATCCTAAATTGTAGAATAGTTTGGCCATTAAAATGTTTTTGATTAGATTTCTAGCGAGAAGTGTATATTGTACTTTTACAATCTACGTCCAGTGGATGTGTAGGATCTATAGTTTGATAGATATTACGAAGATGATTTGAGGTCTCGTCAGGAGAATGTTAATATACTACGTCTTTCCCCACAACAACACAAATAGTAATTTTTGGGAGTTTAGGATGGCCGAAGACACTACACTACCCATAATCCTCAGCTATCGTTTGCGACTACAACATCCGCTTTGCTTGACAAACCCCCTGATTAGTCATCAAGCTCTGTGATTGGATGTTGGAGTGGCAGTGCGCCAAGGTTACGCCGAGCGTCAAACAGAACTATGAAATGGAATGAAACCACGGCAGACTATCCAAAACTGGACTCGAACGGGTCCAGCCCCCCCCCCCCCAGAACTACACATGCTGGCTATTGTGTTTCGCAACATGTTCTATGGCACGTCTCTACTTGGAATTGTAGTTTTAAGAGACGTTTTCGTATTTCCCATAATTAGAAGTTGCCAGTATTACACTGTGTATACTGGTGTTATCAAATTTAAAACATATAATTAATAAATGGGTGAAAATTGCTTGTGTCCATAATGGGCAGCATTAATATACCCACATGACAGCTGAGGTCAGAAGAGCTTTATTTAATAGCTGGTCTTATGTCTCTGACCCCTCCTGTTGTTCATTGATAAGCCTTGAAACATGCACTTGCTGAGGTTCAGAGGCAAATTTTGCAAATATGGCAGTAGCCATCGATCATCTTAAGATAAAATAAGATACGATATACTCTATTGATCCCAATTTGGGAAATGTTTTTGTTACAGCAGCATGTGCAACATGACATTTATTATACTTTGTTCTACTCCCCTACAATTCAGAGGTTAACCTGGTATTTTTTACTCCACTACATTTATTTTAGTTACTTTGCAGATTCTGATTAACGATGTGAAATATATGCAACCCTTAAATCAGACTTTAGTTACACCTGAGTAAAATTCAGGGAAGGTGATTGTCAAGTGCCAAAATAAACTATACAATATATTAGACGTTAAGTACTTTGTCAGGCTTAATATTTATTTGTAGATGCCCCCAAAGCCTTTTTCTTATTCAAGAGAAGACCTTAACTTAAGGTATTCTTTAATGTTAAATAAAGCCTGATTAGTTTGCCTGTTTTGCACATCCTCCTATTAATATCTTTGGACGTCCTGCACTAAACTGTTTTATTGTAGAGATCACTTACAGTATCTTCTTGATATTTTCTATTCCATATTGCTATCATTGACCTTCTACTTACCCCCTATTTTGTATGTACTCTTAATATAATTTTTTTTCTTCAACATATTCAACACACTCTCACTCCCTAAGCGTCCAGGAGCGACGCTTGGTCAGGGTCCCGTGGCGTCCATTTGTGACGCGCCGAGGCTCCTTCAGCTTCATAAACGGACGCAAAGAGCTTTCAACTGATTGCAATATATTCCCATCGGCGGCGGTATTTGACGCTTAGGGAAGCACCGCATCCATTTATGTTGGCAGCTCTTAAAGGCAATATGACTGTACACCCGGAAGTAAGTATTCTCCTTACTGTCGATTGATTTGACAGTGATATCTCCACTACTCATCAACTCAAAAACACCAGATTACCTTTGTTAATTAAACAACATTGATAGGTTTAAAGAGCAACTTCCAGGTTAAAAACACCTGTGAATAAATGTGTAGGAAAATGATGAATACACTAGATTTTCAAAAAAATATACAGAAATATACACTACAGTGACATCTGGCGTCGTTTTTGTAAGAAATGTTCACTTCCGCATAAAAAAAGCCTCGGCACGTGACCTCCCGCGTGTGACGTAACACGGGGGAAACAAGGGGGAGAGCGGCCGGTGTAACGTATTAATAAACATGGATCCCAATGCTAGTTTCGACACAGAAGACACAGAAGAAGTTGAACATGAATATTCGAATGCATAGGACCACAACCTTATAATTATGAGCCTGCTAGGCGTCCAAGAGACCAGGAGCAGCCAAGGATTAGAAGAAATAACGGCCATCGGAGAGAAATTGAGCTGTGGTGTGAGGAGAACCAGTGGATAACTGGGCAGCTATCTTGGTGAGTGACCGGCGTTAGCTACAGAATGTTAGCTAACGTCACATCACAACATTGTGAAGTTAGCTATTATATATCAGGCTATAACTAAAGTAGCATTGATAGTATAGTAACGTTACTGGCAGGACTGTTGATACTGATCCATAACAGAAACTAATGCGCAAGTATCAGCCGTATCTCGCGTTACCTAATGCAACTCCACACTACGGTGCTGTGTACCGGAGGGGAGACCCGAGATACGTCTGATACTTGACGATCTGGCGGAGAAAGGTTGTGGAGCCTCCGTTGATATGTCGTTGTAAATGGCTTGATGGAAAGCAGGTGTGTAGTCGGGGAGGGTGCACAGCTGATTGCAGCAGGTGAGTGGAGGTTGAGCCGGGAGCCAGGAGTGACAGCCACCACGCATACACAAACAGCACAGACAGGGGGAAACAAACAAACACACCACTACAGCGTTACCTAATGCAACTCCACACTATGTCTTACGGTCAGGGGCGTAGCTGGAAATTCTGGGCCCCATGAAAGAATCTATTTGGGGCCCCCAATCCATGCGAGTGCGCATTAGCGCGCACGCTAAAAAAAATGTGGCCATTTATTTATTGATGAAAACGCATAATATGGTTTTTACCTATACATTCGGATCAGCAGTTCAGCACCAGTTCAGGATGTCGCATTGCGTTCATCTTCAATGAATGGACCAATGCAATAGTCTACCAAACAACCTTGAGTTGCACTAGCTAGGCATATTTTCCCCTATTCTTGTGACAATGTTTTCTGATACTCAACATACAAAAGCTGTTACTTGTCCTGTCTCTCTGTAATCCCATCTCCAACACAAATAGTCTACTCAAGCACACTATTAGGTTGACAGACACTTACATTTTGATGTGCTCTGTAGTATACAATCGTTCCCTGCTTGGATATACCTTTTACGAAGCAGATTTTGAACTGTCGCGGGCAGAGCACTAGCTTTTTTGCTGTAGCGGCCGGGTTGCTGCCTTTCTCAGCAGAGTGCTAAAGCCCTACCTGTTACACGCGCAAGTAATTCGAGGAGGCGCGAGTGACAAGTGTTGAGTTTTTGGTGGGGACAATTCAGGATTCTTGGATACTGGTGGGGTCAGAACCTTGCGTCCACCCCCAAAACGACACGATGAAACCCAACCTCGAAAACCCTGTTGAAGTTAATGAACTGTAATGGACTGCAAGAAATCAACATGCACTGACTATCAACTTTATCTTCTGTCTATTTAATTGAAAATTACACCCAATACAGGAATGAACAAACAAAAAATCTCAACATTCTTTGACTTATTAATTTAAGATTTGAACAACACAAGGACAAAAGTATAAATTAACTGAAGATTTGAACATAATTATAAAACAATAAACTCTCAGGACATGAACACACTTACAGCAAACAATGAAAAATGTAGTGCGAGAGGACTATGCATCAGATAGTAATTGTTCACAATGTGGGCTGTAGCCTGTCAGCTTACTATAGGGAAACATCCCACAATCCTGTCATAGACTGGATTTTTATTCCTAAATCCCGAACGCCAATCGCCGGACCTTCTTGGTGGCAAAATCTTTTACGAGCTCTTTGAAATCAAGTGACAGAGCCAGCTTGCTTTCAATCGATAACATTGCAAGGCTGTTCAACCTCTCTTGCGACATGGTAGATCTTAAATAGCTCTTGATAAGTTTCAACTTACTAAATGATCTTTCACCACCAGCTACGGTAACTGGGAGCGTCAAGAAAATTCTGAGGGCAATGCAAACGTCTCCAAAAATGCTCTGGAGTTCCATCTTGTATATTGCATTCAGTAGATCAAGAGAGCTACAATCAGGGGGGAAAGTGGCAGAAAATATTTTATTGAGATGCCTTATCTCACTCTCAAACTGATCTGTGAGATCCTGTGAGTATTTCTCCCTCAGTGGCTGACACACAGAAGCCATGACACTGTCACTCAACTTCCCAATTTTAAGTATGGCAGCAAATTCTTCAACAATATTTGCTGTTGTTTGGAACCGAGTGTCCAAGTCACTTATGATCTGGTCCATGGCAGTGAGAAACACAGTGTTACGGAATGTTGTTTCTGGCCTATCCTCCTGACCTGTTCCTTCAGCAGTTTCATCATGAAACCTCTTCCTCCTCCTCTCACGGCAAAGTTCTTTTTTGAAATGAGGTGGAACCTCCATTTCCTTAGCTACCATTGATGCCTCAGACAGAATAGCATCCCATCCATTTCTGAGAGTCTGCATCTCATCTCTTAGTGCAGCAACATTACCTGCCTCCACCTCTATTGAGATTTTCCCTCACTGGAGTATCACATTTCTGTCATCAATAGATTGCAATACTTTCACCCAAATGGTGAGAAGGACAATGGCATCAAATGACATGAGGTAGTTCCTCAGACCAACAGCTTCAGATCTGGCCTCACCTGTGAGACTGCATGAGCTCAGTATGGTAGCAAGGGCTTCAATGACACCAGGTAGGTGCTTTGCTACAGGTTTCACAGCATCAATTCTCGCACTCCAGCGAGTGTCAGATAGCCTATGTACAGAGCAACCTGTTTTCTTTTTGTATATAGACCAACGAGATGGACTGGCACTTACAAATGTGTAGAGGCGGTTAATGTAACCAAAAAAGTTGGATACTTCAGGGCTCGATTCTGCAGCATGCACGCCTACCAGATTCAACGTGTGGGAGGCACAAGGTGAGAAAGTAGCAAGATTATTCTTTTTCAGTATTTGTGCTTGGACTCCCTTGATTTTCCCTGACATATTCGCCCCATTATCATACCCTTGCCCCCTGCAATCACTAATGTCTATCCCTAGATCCAGAAGCACACTCTCCATCATGCCTGCTATTTCACATCCTGTTTTTCCGTTGAAATCTTTGAATTCAATAAATCTTTCAGTGATCTCCCATTCGCCTGTGTCTTCATTATAATGTACATATCTTATGAGCACAACATTTTGCTCGGTGTGGGAAATGTCAGGCGTTGCATCACAAATGATTCCATAGTATATGGCATCCTCCCTTTCCGTCAGAATGGTTTTTAAAACCTTTCCCCCACACAATTCAATAAACTCGTTCTGGATGTCTGGGCTCAGATAATGAGTTAGCTGGCTTCCTTTTTTGGATGTCCTGATTTTGTCTAAGTGGTCTTTCAAGAGTGGATCATATCGTGACAAAATTTCTAGCGTACCTACAAAATTTCCATTGTGGACATCGCCCAAAGCATGCGTTTTACCTCGGAAAGCTAAATTCCTCGTTGCCAAGTGCAGAGTGACATCAAGGAGTCTCTGCAAGATAGCTTTGTTTTTCTCAATTTCAGACTGTAGCTCTCTCTGCAACTGATGATCAACGCCACATGCAGTCATAACCGAACACTGTAGGTGTTTCCATCGCAAATAACAGTCCCTGTGATTCCTACTTGTTTCATGGCTTGGGAATTTATCATACATGCGACGCCACTCGACGTCACACATCTTGTATCCCTGGTCACTACTCAAAGCACTAAGAGAGGGTATTTTTTGCTCCTTGGAGAAAAGAACACATGGTATGCAGAACAGTGCATTTGCACTTTCACTGTGAATCAACCAGTCCCTTTTCACTTTTCCCCTACCCTTATCTGCTTTGGTGTATTTCAAGTAATCTGGAAATCTCTTTCCCTTTGAATCATGTGGAATTTCTTGATCTGTTTCTCGCATTGCTAATTTCTTTACAATAGTTGCCCTGTCCTTGTCACTCATCCTAGCTGGGAACAACCCTGGGTCAAGTGATAGCAGATCTTCTACCTCAGACACCACTACAGGTGGCTCAGTATCTGTGGCATCCTGTGTCGGAGCCTCACTTTGTCCCTGACATTGACTGTCCATAGCTGCTTCCTCCTCATCTGTGCTGCTTTCATGGTCCTCGACCTCTTCTTGTACTGGTACCTCTGCCTCTTCACCTCTGCTCTCCTCGTTGGCTGCCTTGCTCGAAGGCCCTGGCTCTAGAGTATCCATAGTGTACATAATTTATAAAATGCCCTATAATAGTAATAACACAGTACAGCTCGAGCTATCTCTTAATTGTTATAATAATAATAATAATAATAATAATAATAATAATAATAATAATCATTTGTATAGATATTTTTCAATTGCTCAAATCTAGCTATAGCTACTGTAACAACCTCAATTTAATGTGCCAGTGGTCAATGGTATTGCAATTACTGGAAGAACTAGAGTAACTAAATGTGAATATTACCTAAAGTTGTATTCAATGCATGGTAAGCATATTTAAAATCTGTTTGTTAACCCCAAGCCCTGCTGCTTTACCTCCCTCTCCTTCAACTGGGAACCGGCCTGAGGGAAGGGGTACTGATCCTGAAGCCGCATCTGTGCATTAGAGCAGATGTGATTAGCATGTAACATTATACAGGTTAGGTTAGCTAGCCATAGCAAAAGGGCATAGCTGCTGGATACAAATTCACTGGGCTCATCGACACTCATCTAATTTTTGATAGCAACAGGTAGCTAACGTCAGCCACAAAATGTTGGCTAAGCTGTTATGGGCTTCAAAACAAGTTCTGTGAATAAATACCTTTCTTGTGAAAATACTTGGTGACTATCTGTCGACCTCTTTTATTATTTTCCTCTTGCTGACGTTTTTTCTTTCGTTTCTGAGCTCCTGATTCATGAGCTGTAGAGGACATTTTCCTGTCAGTCTGTTCAAGCTGCAAGCTGCTGGTGCACTGCTGTGCCGCCTAGTTATAGTTGAAAGTGGGGGTGCAAGATTAGTAACTGGCAGGCAAGGGGTGGTTTGGAGTGGGTCAGGCACGACCACCTCCAAGGCAGAATTGTTTTAATTTAATGAACACCTGTACGTGCAATTTCCTGCAATATAGAGCACAGAACTGTCTCAAAATCCTATGGGATCCTAAAGGATTCCTATAGGGTTCCAAAAACGTATAGAGATTCCTATAGCATTTTTTGACTAGGGATGTTATCCTAGGTCTCTTTCTCACTTCCTCTGCCTCCTCCCTGAGTCTGCACAGTCACCACATCATTCTACATTAAGGAGAGCAATACACTTATGAGTACACTGAACTGGTTTGAATACACAATCTTTATGCTACTCTGTAAAGAAAGGGAGAGAGGGGGGAATATATTATCCAAGTATTTGTGTCTTAATTTGTTATGTTATCCTACACTTTAAGCTGACTGATATTTCCATTACCTGTAACTCTTTTGTCTCTTTCTCTCCTTCTCTGCCTCCTCCCTGAGTCTGCACTGTCACCACCACATCATTCTACACAGGAGAGCAATACACGTATGAATACACTGAACTGGGTTGAATACATGATTTTTTATTTTTTATGCCATGTTCTACCTGGTTGGCTGGCTGGCTGGCTACACACACACACACACACACACACACACACACACACACACACACACACACACACACACACACACACACACACACACACACACACACACACACACACACACACACACACACACACACACACACACACAGTGTGCAGGTTAGTTACAGTAGGAGATGGGCTTCTATCATATTATCTTCTATCATTCTATAATTCATTCTTCTTTTATTTTCATTTCAGGTAGTTGTACCTTAAGAGAATTGAAGGCTGGCATCTGTAAATGCAGATAGATATAAGTACTTTATTCTTATTTTATTATCATTATTTTCTTTCCAATGAAATGAAATCAGAAAATAAGTGGTATATGATGGAAAATATGAAAGTCAATGCTTGAAGGAAAATGGACTTCGGAAAAGTTTTTTATTTTGTATTTACTGTTCTGTAAAAGTCTTGTCGAATGCAATGTTTTATGTTTTGTGTGGACACCAGGAAGACTAGTTGTTGTCATGCAACAGCTAATGGGGATCCTAATAAACTCAAACTCTAATGGGCTTCGATCTACCAGGTAGCTAGCTAGTCAAACACACACACTGGTTGATGTTACTAGCTAGCTAGCAAACGTCAGCTAACCGCTAGCTAACATAAAGAGTGACCTGTAATTCAATGCAGCGAAAATGAAGAGAAGGTGATGATTATAAATGTGTTTTATTGTATTGAGTGGTAGAAGTAAAGACATGTCTAACATATTCTTTGTTTGAACAACTTACTGAAAAGGTCTGCCACCAATGACAGACTGTTCGCGGTGATTTACACTCAGCCTACCTGCATCAGGACTGCTGTGGGTGGGAGGCAGTTGATCAAACCATTGTGAGCGAAATGCGGGGGGGGGGTCACAATCTTTGGAAACTTAAAAACTCGCTATTAAGTGTCTATAATCAGCACAAGTTCTTTCATTGCGTATTATTAATTCGATTGAAATTACACACTTATGTTTACAGTGATATATTGGGGGGGAAATGTCATATTTTTCATATGATCAAAAAGTGGGGGTGCAAAAGCACACGTTTGCTCCCCCAAGGTCAATTGTGGGGATGCACCTGCTCCGCTTGCTCCATTGCTCAGGCGCCCATACCATGCAATGAATGAAGGGAGGGGTGCTCATTCTGTCAAACAGAGTAACAAGCACCTGTTTGTTTCTTTTGGGACGTTTTTTTTTAATACAGGCAATTATACTTTTGAGTCATTTACATTAACTTACTTTAGGATAATAATAAAACCATATTAATAAAAAGATAATAATAGTGTTCTCTGGGCCCCCCCCCAGTGCTGGGCCCTTGGAATCATCCTAACCTCCCCCCCCCCAGCTACGCCCCTGCTTACGGTGCCGTGTACCGGAGGGGAGAGAGAGAGAGAGCAGCGAAGGGGGGGGGGGGGGGGGGGGGGGGGTTGGAGAGAGATGTAATACGATTTCCTGATAAAGCTGTGGAGAGTATGTGCTGCAGGGAGGTGGAAGCACAACGCACCCAGGAACGAACGCTAGCTCCGGTCCTTTTCCCGTGAGGGAAACTGTGGACTCGATGTCCTGACAGGCTGGTATTTGTGCAACCTGCACAAACACAATACTGCACCATGATTACAAATGGTGAAATACAATGTAAAACTACAGAAAAATACCAGCTCACTAAAACACAACCGCTCAACTCAACGCAACTACTAACTATACCCGCGGTCAGAGAACGGAGATGTTTACCCTTTGTGATGTAATATGACGCGTTTGACGTATGACCTTAAAAAAAAGCCGTTTTTAAGAGCAGAGCTCAAAATTGCTCCTTTCCCTCTTAATTCCTGCCCTTATGTCTCGTAAAACATATCCAATCCTACATTCACTTTTTTAATTGTAATTTTCAAGCAAGTTTAAGCATAAATGTAGAAGAAAAAAAACCCTGCAAGATGCTCTTTAAATTGTGTACAATGCTTTTGTGTTTTTCCCCTTCAATTCTGAGAAACAACTTGTTTTATCTGAAATGTGGAGCCCCCAAGAGACTAAACTACCCACAATCCCCAGCTATTGTTGTGAAGACGCCTGTCCGTTTTGCGACAAACCCTGTGATTAATCTTCAAGCTCTGGGATTGGATGTTGGAGTGGCAGTACGCCAAGGTTACGCCGAGCGTCAAGCACTTTGAAATGGAACGAAACCATGGCAGACTATTCAAAACTGGACTCGAACGCCGCCCCAGAAATACACATGCTGGCTATTGTGTTTCGCAACATGTTCTCTATGGCACGTCTCTACTGAGAATTGTAGTTTTAAAAGACGTTTTCGTTTTTCACAAAATTAGAAGTTGACAGTATTAAACTGTGTACAGCCCTGGAGGTTTAGGCAATAGGAAACAAATTGGTGTGTACAAATTTAAAACATGTAATTACTAAATGGGTGAAAATTGCTTGTATCCATAATGGGCAGCATATATACCCACATGACAGCTCATTGTTACTTTGTAATTCTCCTCCACTACAATTCAGAGGTTAACCTGGTATTTTTACTCCACTATATTTATTTTAGTTACTTCAGATTCTGATTAATGATGTGAAATATAAACAACCCTTAAAGCAGACTTTAGTTACACCTGAGTAACATTCAGGGAAAGGTGATTGTCAAGTGCCAACAATCATGAGAGATATTTGATTGTTGGTGCTTGAGAAGACTAAACATTTATCTGCAGATCTCTATAAAGTATATTCATTAATCATTATTCTCTACTAATAGTTAATTAAAAACTGTATATAATTGCTATTTTGCACATCCCTTTCCATCCATCCATCCATCCATCCATCTTCTCCCGCTTATCCGTGGTCGGGTCGCGGAGGTAGCAGTTCCAGCAGAGAGCCCCAAACTTTCTTTTCCCTGGCCACATCAACCAGCTCTGACTGGGGGATCCCAAGGCGCTCCCAGGCCAGAGAAGAGATATAATCCCTCCATCTGGTTCTAGGTCTACCCCTTGGTCTCTTCCCAGCTGGACGTGCCTGGAACACCTCCCTAGGGAGGCGCCCAGGTGGCATCCTAACTAGGTGCCCGAACCACCTCAACTGGCTCCTTTCGACGCGAAGGAGGAGCGGTTCAACTCCGAGTCCCTCCCGGATGACCGAACTTCTCACCTTATCCCTAAGGGAGACACCAGCCACCCTGCGGAGAAAACCCATCTCGGCCGCTTGTACCCGCGATCTCGTTCTTTCGGTCATGACCCATCCTTCATGACCATAGGTGAGGGTAGGAACGAAAATGGCCCGGTAGACAGAGAGCTTTGCCTTTTGGCTCAGCTCCCTTTTCGTCACAACGGTGCGGTAAAGAGACTGCAGTACCGCTCCCGCTGCTCCGATTCTCCGACCCATCTCACGCTCCATTGTTCCCTCACTCGAGAACAAGACCCCGAGATACTTGAACTCCTTCACTTGGGGTAAGGACTCATTCCCTACTTGGAGTGGACAGTCCATCGGTTTCCTGCTGAGAACCATGGCCTCAGATTTGGAGGTGCTGATCCTCATCCCAGCCGCTTCACACTCGGTTGCGAACCGATCCAGTGAGTGCTGAAGGTCGCAGACCGATGAAGCCATCAGAACCACATCATCTGCAAAAAGCAGTGGTGCAATCCTTAGTCCACCGAACTGCAGACCCCCTCCCCCACGACTACGCCTCGAAATCCGATCCATGTATATTACAAACAGGATTGGTGACAAAGCGCAGCCCTGGCGGAGGCCAACCCTCACCTGAAATGGGTCCGACTTACTGCCGAGGACCCGGACACAGCTCTCGCTTTGGGAGTACAGAGATTGGATGGCCCTGAGTAGAGACCCCCTCACCCCATACTCCCGCAGCACCTCCCACAGTGACTCCCTTGGAACCCGGTCATATGCCTTCTCCAAGTCTACAAAACACATGTAGACTGGATAAGCATACTCCCAGGCACCCTCCAGGATCCTTGCGAGAGTAAAAAGCTGATCCGTCGTTCCACGACCAGGACGGAATCCGCATTGTTCCTCCTCAATCTGAGGTTCGACAATCGGCCTGACCCTCCTTTCGAGTACCTTACCTCTCTGAAGAACCAGCACCTTACCGTGGTAGAGAGGTTTGTGTGCCCTGATGAACCTGGGGGCTGTGTTGTCTGGAACCTTGTGTTCCTGGTAGGGTCTCCCATGGCAAATTGGTCTCAGGCAAGGGGCCAGACTAAGATTGGTTCAAAAGACCTCATGAAAGACGACACACGAAGTGAGGATACCCGGCCCGGAGGAAGCCCGGGGTCCCTTTCTGGAGCCAGGCCCAGAAGGAGGACTCGTCGGCGAGCGTCTGGTGGCCGGGCTTGCCACGGAGCCCGGCCGGGCACAGCCCGAAAAGGCAACGTGGGCAACACCTCCGCTTCTCCGTCCCGCGGGCCCACCACCTACGGGAAACAGCAATGGGGTCGGGTGCGCTGCCAGAAGGGTGGCAGTGAAGGCAGAGGGTCTCGACGGACCAGACCCGGGCGACAGAAGCTGGCTTTGGGGACGTGGAACGTCACCTCTCTGGGGGGGAAGGAGTCGGAGCTTGTGCGGGAGGTGGAGCGTTACCAGTTGGATCTGGTTGGGCTCACCTCTACGCACAGCGTCGGCTCTGGAACCTTACTTCTGGATAGGGGTTGGACTCTATTCTTCTCCGGAGTTGCTCAAGGTGTGAGGCGCCGGGCGGGTGTGGGGATACTCACAAGTCCCCGGTTGGGTGCTTCGTTGTTGGAGTCTACCCCAGTGGACGAGAGGGTTGCCTCCCTACGCCTGCGGGTTATGGGGGGGAAAACTCTGACTGTTGTGTGTGCTTATGCACCCAACAGCAGTTCAGAGTATACGGCCTTCTTGGAGACCCTGGAAAGAGTCCTGTATGGGGCTCCTGAAGGGGACTCTTTAATCTTGCTGGGAGACTTCAACGCACATGTGGGCAATGATGGAGACACTTGGAGGGGAGTGATTGGGAGGAACGGCCCCCCTGATCTGAACCGGAGTGGTGGTTTGTTACTGGACTTCTGTGCTAGTCATGGATTGGCCATAACAAACACCATGTTCGAACATAAGGATGCTCATAAGTGTACGTGGTACCAGAGCACCCTAGGCAGAAGGTCCATGATCGATTTGGTTATCGTATCATCGGACCTGAGGCCGTATGTTTTAGACACTCGGGTAAAGAGAGGGGCGGAGTTGTCAACTGATCACCATCTGGTGGTGAGTTGGGTCGAGTGGCGGGGGAAGCCTTTGGATAGACCTGGTAAGCCCAAACGTGTAGTTCGGGTGAACTGGGAACGTCTGGGGGAGGCCCAAGTTCAGGAGGCCTTCAACTCACACCTCCGGCGGAGCTTTTCGGGCATTCCTGTGGAGGTTGGGGACATTGAACCAGAGTGGTCGGTGTTCAAAGCCTCTATTGCCGAAGCCGCGGCGGGGAGCTGTGGTCTCAAGGTCCTAGGTGCCTCAAGGGGCGGTAACCCTCGAACCTCCTGGTGGACACCGGTGGTCAGGGAAGCCGTCCGACTGAAGAAGGAGGCCTTCAGGGATTTGTTATCCCGGGGGACTCCCGAGGCAGTTGCAAGGTACCGACAGGCCCGAAGGGCAGCAGCCTCAGCCGTGGCCGAGGCAAAGCAGCGGGTGTGGGAGAAGTTCGGAGAAGACATGGAAAAAGACTTTCGGGCGGCACCAAAGTTGTTCTGGAAAACTGTCCGACACCTCAGGAGGGGGAAGCAGGGAACCATCCAAGCTGTGTACAGTAAGGATGGGACGTTGTTGACCTCAACTGATGGAGTGTTAGGGCGTTGGAAGGAGCACTTTGAGGAACTCCTGAACCCGACAACTCCGCCCTCTATGTTAGAGGCAGAGCTGGAGTATGAAGGGGGATCGACACCAATCTCCCGGGGGGAGGTCACTGAGGTCGTCAAACAACTTCACAGTGGCAAAGCCCCGGGGGTGGATGAGATCCGCCCAGAAATGCTGAAGGCTCTGGGTGTTGAGGGACTGTCATGGTTGACACGTCTCATCAACGTTGCGTGGAAGTCGGAAACAGTACCGAAGGAGTGGCAGACCGGAGTGGTGGTTCCCCTTTTCAAAAAGGGGGATCAGAGGGTGTGTGCCAATTACCGAGGCATCACACTACTCAGCCTCCCCGGGAAAGTTTACTCTAAGGTACTCGAAAGGAGGGACATCCCTTTCAATATTTCAAAATTTCAAAGGTTTATTGACATATCATATACACAACTACAGTGTAGTTATGCAATGAATGAACAACTTGGGTCACAGGTTCCTCAACAGTGCATTACAAGACATCTGAATCTGACATCATTAAACTGTCAAATTCTGCGAATTTTTTCTTATACTATCTACATACATAAGAGTATAATTAATGTGTATAATATCAGTTAAAAATAAGTGCTTCAACATAGTTAACATTTTAGGAAAGTATTATATTAGACGTTAAGTACCTTGTCAGGCTTAATATTTATCTGTATATAGATAAGCCCAAACCTTTTTTCTTATTTAAAAGAACTCCTTAACCTAAAGTATTCCTTAATGTGTTAATACATGTTAATTAGTTTGTCTGTTTTGCACATCCTCATATTAATATCTTTGTACATCCAGCACTAAACTGTTTTATTGTAGAGATCACTTACAGTATCTTCTTGATTTTTTTTATTCTATATTTCTATCATTGACCTGAAAGTATGTACTCTTAATATGTTTTTCATCAAATAACATTATTCAACAAAAATAACATTATTCAACAACAATAATTCAATAACGTGCTTTAACCACTAGGCGGTGCACACAAGGTACACACAGCACTAATAATAACTTTGTATTATTAGTATCGGACACTTATGCATGTTTAACATCCCCCCCCCACAAAGCAACATCTCCAGGTGCTCCTTTGGGAACCAGGGCAAAAAAGTTATGTTCACCCCTGTAACAGTCAACTGGTGAGGAGTTGGAAAGGTAGTTTCTGAAGATGTTACAAATGACACACAGCATACAATGCCATAATAAGTTTGTATTATTAGTGTAGGACACTTATTTATGTATAACATCTGAAGATGTGTAGTTTTATTCATGTTTTCACATCATTTTACAGGATATTGCTATTTTATTTCACATATTGTAGTTCTACACATTAATATTTAATTTGTAAAACATCACAGACGGAAAGGTATATCCGTCATTTAACGGTAAGCTTTGGAATTCTGATTCCATAGATGTGTCTCCCATCACCCAAAACCCCTGACTATTCTCTCAATATTTACATTCTTATATTCAAAGAAAATCAGTAATATATTTAAAAAGGAAAGTCCTTTTATATCAGCTGTGCACCGTTATGGTGTAAATATAACCTATCTACCAATTGGATCAAATATAAAAGTCAGCCAAATTACTATTGATACTGCAAGGAGACGTATTGTGTTAAGAGAAATTGAAGATGTTGTTTAATTGCTGATATATTTATGATCCACGTCACGTATTCAGTTTCGGTGGCAGTTCTTCCTGTTTGTTCAGAAGTCTTCTAATCAGTGCTCTATAAATAAAGAATTACGGCAGATGTGTAATATTGAATGCAGCCAAACTGTGTATTACAATACCATTATGTGATGACTTTCAAGAAAAGAGCAAGCACACGCGGAATACATTTTTTAATTTTTTTTATTTATGTTTTCGGATTTCATATCCCATACATCATTATGCCAACGTGCATTGCGGCTAAAACATCCATTCACCGAGCTTCAATGATAGCTCAGGATTATGGGTGGTTAGATGTTTTAGCCTGTCAAAACCTCTGAAAAAAGAAATGTGTCTCTCAGAATCGAAAGGGAAAAACCTATGGGAAAAGCACAAAAGAGTTGTATACAATTTAAACCTAGGATAAACTGATGTTTTTTATTGGATGACTACCGCAGATATAACTTTAAAATCATTTGACAGTGAGGGGAAACAGGTTTTATTATGAAAACTTCGAGACCGGAAATACTGTTTTCACCCCCTGAGGGTTGACGCTAACTTTACATGGACACTGCCGTCAAGAGAAATTAATAGGGGGAAAGACGTAGTATACACGTTCTCCTGGCGAGACCTCAAATCATCTTCGTAATATCTATCAAACTGTAGATCCTACATATCCACTGGACGTGGATTATAAAAGTACAATATACACTTCTCGCTAGAAATGTAATCAAAAAGTATTGGCCAATGGCCAAACTATCCTACAATTTAGGATTTTCCAGAGAGAGTTATTTGTGAATATACGACCCATCGGAGCGTTTGCAGTCAACGGGAGCACTACAGGATAACTTTAAAATGTGATTATAGGTTGTGATAAGCTGGTGAACAATCAACGTATTTGGTCGTATGAGCATCCAAGTTTTTCAGTCCTTGAGGCAGTCTTGAATTTTATTTAGATTGGTTTCATCAGGCTTGATAGATTAATATAATTGAGTATCATCCGCATAACAATTAAAATGTACAGAGTGATTCCTTATAATATTGCCCAACGGAAGCAATGGGTTGAGTTGTATCTTAAGGTTTTTTCTAGTGTGTTAGTGTTGAAGTTACATTAAACACATGAACATTAAACATTCATCGTTTGTGAGCATTGTAACAAATTAGCATTACAAGAACAAAATAAATATAAATGATCCTTTCTGGCAAAGAAAACTAAATTCCACCTCTTTCAAAGATATTTTTTACAACAATAACTAAATGATAATTTAAGGAGCACAACGTATTGTGGAGTCATAAACACATCAGATTTAGAAGACTGATACAAATATTTGTTTTCTCTTTGCCTCTCATGGCTTCCGTACTTTATTTTTTAGGGATACCAGGGCTATTGCTATGGCTATTGCTTTCAAATGAGCAAAGATACCAGGGTCTTGAGCAATCAAGTTTTTATTATGAAGGTTTAAAAACAATATTTGTTTGAACAATTATTATATTTTTTCTTTAAAAATAAAGGGATCTCATTCAATGTCTTGCATAAATAGATAAGCAGGAATGCCTTATCGAGTCTTATATTAATTTGACACACCACAATCGACAATGAAGTGCTGCTTACTGTTTGGCAGTGGCGGTTCTACGGGGCCACCCCATTTGGCAGCTTTGTTTTGAAAGAAAAGTTGTGGCTCATCGGACATTTATGAGAGAAAATCTCTAATGTCCGAGTGCAAGTGAATGCAGCACAAGACGCGAGCCTTGTAACCCCTCCCCCCCTGGTGGGAGCGTGGACATATGATTGGCGGCGATTTCATTTGAACGGGGGGGACAGCGCAAAACGAGAAGCATTTCGGATCCAAGTAGACGGAACGAATTAGGTATTTGCCGTCAGGGTCAGGCAGAGTCCTGCACGGGTCTGATTTTCAAGACCCGCTCCCGCCCCGCTACCCGCACATATTGCCAATTAGTTCCGCAACCCGACCCGACCCGCCGGCACAAGATCCGCAATCCGACCCGAACCCGCATATATATAAGCAGTGAAAACGTGCAATTATTAACACACGCAGTTGCATATTCTACTCAAAAAGCCGGGGATGTTGGTTATTTTCTCCATCTAGGATGACACCAAAAGCCTCCCAGACGTTGGATTTCGCTCTTGAGGAAGAGTTATTGAAAATGCTGTATTCTCCGCTATAGAGAGCTTCACCTCAGCCATTCAGAATGTGGTGCGCTCAGCAGCAGATAGAGGCACTGCAGAGATTATGATTATGTTCGGTCCCGCGGAGGAGAGGTCTGAGGATTTAAACATTAAACTAAATTATTATTGTTTAAATATATTTATTATGCAACACCCGCAACCCGACCCGCATCATCTTTGTTTTACCCAGAAGCGAACCCGGAAAAAAGCGTTTAAAATACCACCCGCAAATCACCTTTTTTGCGGGTCACCCGTCGGGTACCCGCGGATACCCGACCCGATGCAGGACTCTGGGGTCAAGAAAGGGCTTAGCCCCACCATGAAAAATGATGTTAAAGTAAGCAAAATAGAAAGTCCGCCAACTCGCGCGGAGTAAATTGCACAGACAGCAGTTAGTAAGATTGATTTCAGTAGCCAGTTGTCTGGAAATACCGAAGACTAGAAACGATTTTGAAAACTTTTGTCACGTAGTGATCGTCTTCTCAATAGAACATCTTTGATAATGTCTTCTTGCCAATCAGAATCAAGATAACGGCGTGGTGTTGTTGCAGGAAGTCCCGACGGAGAATAATTTTGCTGTAGTACATCTCTATATACATTGATACAACATTACATGTTGATAGAAATCAACACGTAATGACATAAAACCCCACGGTTTGATGATTGATAGGTGTGTGGGCTGTCTTTCATTTTGACACACAGAACTTATGGGGGCTATCCACCCTTATCCACAATGTAAAGTAATTCACACAGCCTCTTCTCTCTTCAGTGAGGAGCAGCAGGTTCAGCTTTCAGAACAAAGTAACAAAAAACTAAAATGACATTCATTTTTTTTAAATATGTCGTGGAGTAATAGATTTATTTATTTTTCTTCTCAAGAGAGTAGCCTACCATACGCAACAGGATTAGGGCCACATTATAATTTTTTTTGGGAGGATTTGAAAAAAATATGTTTTGTTTTTGTTCTGAGAAAAAAGTCAGAATTCTGACTTTAATCTCAGAAATCTGTCTTTAATCTCAGAATTCTGACTTTAATCTCAGAATTCTGACTTTTTCCTCAGAACAAAAAAACATAAAATAATTTGGGAGAAAAAGTCAGAATTCTGACTTTAATCTCAGAATCCTGTCTTTAATCTCAGAATTCAGATTTTTTTTCTCAGAATTCTGACTGTAATCTCAGAATTCTGACTTTTTCTCAGAATTCTGACTTTTTTCTCAGAATTCTTACTTCAATCTCTGATTTTTTTCTCAGAATTCTGACTTTAAAGTCAGAAATGTTTTTCTCCCAAAAACAATATTTTTATTTTGTTCTGAGAAAAAAGTCAGAATTCTGAGATTAAAGTCAGAATTCTGTGATTAAAGTCAGAATTCTGATTAAAAAAAAGTCTGGATTCTGAGAGTAAAGTCAGAATTCTGAGAAAAAAGTCAGAATTCTGTGATTAAAGTCAGAATTCTGATAAAAAAAAGTCTGAATTCTGAGAGTAAAGTCAGAATTCTGAGAAAAAAGTCAGAATTCTGAGATTAAAGTCAGAATTCTGACTTTTTTTTTCAAATCCTCCCAAAAAAAAAAATCATGTGGCCCTAATCCTCTTCCGTACTACCAGAATATGTATTTTATGTTAGCATTTCAAAAAATCTCCCCCAGACACCCCTTCCGGGTTTGGGTTTTCAGCATGTCAACTCTTTCACTTGTAGGGAAATTGCAGGATTGGCTCCAGGTCGCCCTTTTTATTTACTACAAGAAAAATGTGCCTTTTTATTTCATACAGTTCAATTTGGATTGAGACAGGGAAATAATCTAAACCTCACGCGTGGCGTTTCACTGTCAAGGGGAGCGTGTATGTAATTACATTGCAAATACTGACTTGAGCCCCACCACTGTATGGGTTAGCCCTACTATACCCAACACAAATACTCTGCCGCCGCCACTGTCTACAATGACAGAGAAGAGACTGTCAAGTTTGGCTGTACTCAGCATTGAATCAAAACGCACCATAGCTTTAGATCTTAATAAGTTTGTGAGGCGTTTTGCTGATCAAGATGGTAATCTCCACATTCAGCTGTAATAGGCATGCCAACTTGATGCTCTGCTCACGGATGACTCGATGAGCATAAACAACTGTTAAAATGATGACCTTACGTGTGTAAATATATTTTTCTTCTTTGTGGGGGTCTGCCCCCAACATTTTTTTTCAAGTCCTGATAAAGTAAAATAAGACGGTGTGTAAAACTACACTGCCCAGCCAAAAAAAAGCAACCACTTTGATTTAACTAGGCCAGTGGCGGACTTTCCACTGGATAATAACTGCAGCGATGTATATGTTTTAGCTGAATAAACGTTTTTTAACCATAACTGATGCAGTTAATCACTTCTTTTGATGTTTTTTTTTCTGATGTAAAGTCAAGGTTGTAACTGTTTGCAATGAAGTTGTGTGGCGCTGAACTGTTCTTTTGATTATTTTTGATTTATGATAGTAATTACTTGTCTTTCAAATTTGAAGGAGGGTGAGCAAGGATCTTGAGGAACATTCATAATTAACTGCTCCAAAAAAATATAGTTGATTTAATAATAACACTGAATATGTGAATCATAAAAGTGATTGAAAGCTGATAGTTAATATTATCATATTCATACAGACTCTTCGCGTCGAAAGGAGCCAGTTGAGGTGGTTCGGGCACCTAGTTAGGATGCCACCTGGGCGCCTCCCTAAGGAGGTGTTCCAGGCACGTCCAGCTGGGAAGAGACCAAGGGGTAGACCTAGAACCAGATGGAGGGATTATATTTCTTCGCTGGCCTGGGAGCGCCTTGGGATCCCCCAGTCAGAGCTGGTTGATGTGGCCAGGGAAAATAAAGTTTGGGGCTCTCTGCTGGAACTGCTACCTCCGCGACCCGACGACAGATAAGCGGGAGAAGATGGATGGATGGATGGATGGATATTCATACAGACACACATCGATGAGACAGTTAATTCATGTACTTATTGCAGCAGTCTGCATAGATTTGGCACCCCTGCTGGTCTAAGAGTGAAACAAACTAATTCAGTTAAAATTCATTAAATGATGTCTGCCACCTTATATATTTATATTTAAGGCTTTACTGATGTGCCACAATAATGTCACCTAATGTTATATTGAGTTAAAATATCAATATTGTGGCTTTCCAAGTTAACATTGATTAATATGACTGCGATTAAATCAGCATATACTTCTGCCATGGGGATGCCACCCCTCAAATTCTCCTGCCACCCTCCTGCCACCCCATGAATATTTTTCTAGATCTGCCCCTGCTGTTTGGATCACTGTTGATTAGCATCCCATTACATAGAACAATATCTAGGTTTTCCTTGAGGTTAAAAACATGAGATCATCACTGTGGGAAGCTGGAAGGACGATGCTCTGGAGATTTCATACACTGTGTTATGGTGACCTCTACTGGTTGAACTCATAATCTTATTTTGTCTGTAATTGATGCAGTGTGGGACGTTCTCACTTGGCAAAATGGGACAGGCATACCAAAATACGCCGCTGTTGAGTTAAAGGGGTGTATCAGGACAAACACATATCCATTGCAGAGAGACATCGAGCCTATACTTCAGGGCCTCAGGACTCTTTAATTTGCTGGGAAGACAAGGAGGAGTGATATCCACTTCAGATGTAATCTTTGTTTAAACTGCCAACATCGTGCAGCAGAAAGTGTGTGGTGTGTGGTAGAGAAACTCCCTCTGGACGGAACTTTGGGATTTTAGCCTTAGCAGATTATTCACTCGCACAAAAACCTATATACAGTAACACACTACAGGAAAGGGAAAACCTCCCAAAAGCATTATTTTTACTATCATACCTGTCTGCGACTGTAATTCTCACAGTCTCCCACTTGATGGCAGCATTGTGATTTGATCGAACATTGAATGCTAAACATAAACTACTGCCATCAACACCATCCTGAGGAATTTCCTCATTACTCCAGATTATAGTGAAACTAAATAATTATAACACACTTGATTGGCATGCAAATTGTTTCTTAAGACTTATTAATTAATGTTTAATGTTCTGTCTGTTGGTCTTCTCTTTTCAATCTATTACCAGTCAATTGCTGTGTTATATGTTGTTTCCTGAAAATGTTCATCACACTTTTTTTATATTACTGTTTTCTAAGTATTGTTACTGGCAAGGGTAAAAAAGGTGTTGATTAATTGCGTAATTTCCATTCACTTTTACCCAAAGCACTTGGGAAATGAGCACGGAGAAATATATATTTGTTCATAGCCTATGGTTCCTAGCCTCTGTAAAAGCACTGCCACAACTTCTATTCATAATGCAAAAGCAATAAAGAAAGTTCCCTGACAGCTTTTAATCCTGGAGGAGCGCTCGTTTAGGAATTTCCTGTTGACTTGTTTTTGAAGAGTGGTCTTTGTTTCCCCAAGATTGAAATTCAATGAGGAAAAAACCCAATGGAGTGTAATAAGAAAAACAGAAAAAGCCCTGCACAGCCAGCCAGGAGGAATAGAGTGCCATTTATATTTGATTATTTATGTGGAAGAAAGACACTTTTTCTTTTTAAGCAAATGTCCTTTCTGGGAGTTATGCACTGCCTGTAGTGCAGCTGCCATGCTTGGCTGCTTACTAAATCGACAACTCCCCCCATAGCCGAGCACCCTTCTCGTGCACATCTCGCCGGGGTCTGTTTTGATGACATCATCATCGCTGTCACTCTCATTGTGGACGAACCCCTCTGGGTAAAAGGGTGTCACGGACTGCTGCATAGCCATATCTGCTGGTCCAGTGCCGGGCACAGAAGGGCCCCCGACCACAGGAGCCTGCAGTGTGGCTCCGCAGCAGCAGATTAGACTTGATGACTTCATCTTAATCACATTCACTTTAATTTATTTTTATCTGCGCAGCGCCATGCCACGCTGGCTGCTAACACATTCCACAAGTGGCTGCACACAAGCTGCATTCACACACACACACACACACACACACACACACACACACACACACACACACACACACACACACACACACACACACACACACACACACACACACACACACACACACACACACACACACACAACTTCAGGGGACATTACATTGACTTACATGCATTTCCTGGAGACGTATCCTAACCTTAACCATAACCAACACATGCTTAACCCTAAAATATTTTTATATTAATTCTAAACCAATACATTTTTGTGATCCTCCTCATCTGGACTTTTTTTTACTAGTGTGCTCCATTTTTAACGCATGTTTTTGGCACTATCTTATTTATTTTAATGGTGTTTATATTTATTTCTCGTATGTTTTTATTACTTATTACATGCTTTTATGTATATATTTGCATGCATTTACCTTTTTATTGTAATCAAAGCCACATGAGGAGGGATCATTTTATTTATTTATTACCTGGAGGCCAGCAAAACCACCCGCAGAGAACATCTTCACCGACCTGCCACCTTTTTAAATAAACAAATTAAAATACATTAAACACCTGTCCTATGAAGAATCTTTTAAACTTACCCAACCTTGATCTTAGTGGTTTTTATTTCTCAGTGACATCTACTTAATTTTTATACTATTTCACTAACCCGGTGTGCCCCCCTTCCTTTCTATTATAATTGTTGGGGAGTTTGTTAATTGCACTTATTTTATTATTGCACTTGTGTTTTAATACTTGTACTTTCACTTTTAACTAACAAACTAGAGTCACTTTTAATCAACCATTTAAAATCCTCCCCTCATTTAATTTATTTTCATTGATTCCATTGGGACAAGCTCCATACACACACACACACACACACACACACACACACACACACACACACACACACACACACACACACACACACACACACACACACACACACACACACACACACACACACACACACACACACACACACACACACACACACACACACACACACACACACACACACGAGTCTGACTCTGCTGGTTTTCAGTTTAAAGGAAGGAAATTCCTGCTCTAACGCCACGTAGTTCAATTTTAAATTGTGACTTCTTACTAATAACTAAAGCATTCACATTTAACACAAAACAATCAGATTTGTTAAAGTTAATGTGCAGAATGCATCCATATAATGCAATGCATTTATTGTAAATGATGTATATCTTTGTACATTTTAAATCATATGCATAATACATTGAAACTTATTTATTATGTACAAGTGTTTACAATGCAATTTAAGCTGACAGATAGTGTTAAGTCAACTTTTCACTCAACACACTTAAAAGTTTACTTTCATTTAATTAGTTTTGTCAGTAGATTACACATAGCTATATTAGGTTAGTTGAAAGAAATAATATTATGTTAAAAATAATACATATTTGGTTCAACTAAATATTATTGCTTTCAACTAACCTAATAATACAATGATGAGTAATCTGTTGACAGAATACATTTAATTGAAGTCAACGTTTCATGTTTTGAGTGTATTCTTAAATAAGGCAATTCCAGAGAGTATTGGAACTACAAGTGTTCATATGGAAGTGCTGTGCTAAGTTTGACCAAAATCCTCTCTTACAAAGGTTTTGTACAGTGGAATGAAACGTGTATTTATAATGCAACTTATACTACTGCATAATCTAAGGTGTTACGTGAAGAGAACAACAACAGGTGAACACTGCGATGAATGTACACGAGCATATTCTCTATTAAAGCACACTGAATCTCTTCATTGCTCCTTGAACACTTTGACCTTGATCTGCAACTCCAGACACACACTCAGAGAAACATGGGTTTCCTCAGACAGTGGCAGCGGGCCAAAATAAATAACCTGCCCTCGGAGTGTCGGCCGAACCGCAAGAAATCCAAAACCCAAGACCCGGCCCAGCGGCACTCACTCACAGGGCTATCAGCGAAAGACTTTCTGAAATTGTAATTGTCCGAATGCATCATGTGGTTTGGAAACAAAATCAAATCAGGACGGATCATCCTTCCCCTCTTTGACACCCGTCCAAAAGGAGAGTAGCATTTTTGATTAGGGTTTCATTTATTTATTTTAGGAGGCTCTGATTTCAAGGTCGGGTTACCACCAACTTGGGGGACAAACAGATGACATTGTATGGATAGGTAATTCAAGAGTCTGCATGCTTCGATCCTCACAGATAAGCTGGGGAGATAAGAGACAGGTGTCTTGTAGAATAGAGGACATCCATCTCCAGAAATCCTATCGCCAAAGCTCTGTCAAAAATGCTTTCCACGAAATAAAGGGAATGAAATCAATACCTTCCTTCAATTAAGGAGATCAGAATTTCACACATACGTTCTGACACATATTCAATGAAAGATAAATGTCCTTTTTTTTATTCGTTTTTTCTCAATTTGATATAAAATGTATGCATTTATTGACACCAACCTTTATACACATTTCCTATACATATTAAAGAAGACATATTATGCACATTTTCTGTTTTATGGTTGGGTTTTGGGTTGCTACTAGAATATGTTTAGGTGCTTTTATGTAAAGAAAACACTTTATTTTTCTCAAACTATCTGTCAGAATATACTTGAATTCACTCTCTGTCTGAAACACTCTGTTTAAGCACCTGTCTCTTTAAGCCCCACCTTAACATTTCCAAGTCTGCTCTGATTGGTCATGTTTCTTTTGTTTTCTTTTCGTATCTGCGTATCTTAAAAATAAACAAATAATAATGATTTAAACGATTAAAGAATAAGATAGGGATAAACACACTTCTTAAATATAAATAAAACAAATAAACAAGAATAAAATATTTGTATTCAAAATGATTGGTCATAAATAGTTAGTGTTAGTTGTATTGTATTATTTTCAACTTGCATGAAAAACAATGACATTTGGGGCTGCTTTTGCTGTTTTATATCAATGAATGTCAAACGTACCATATAATAAAAACATTATATTATATTATTTTCATGCTTAAAATGTTTGATTACATTTTGACGATCAATGTTGATGCTATAATTTATGCCACACGTTTTAGATAGTGTAGTTATACATTTAAGTATAGTTGTTATGTGTATTTCTACATAGATCTAGCTTTTTGATTCTTTCACAGTATTTCTAAAGCCCTTATTAATTTCTTTTGACATGGACATCTCACTTTTTACCAAACGGTACCTATAATACAATTGGTTGAAAACGAATGTATGTGAGCGAGTGTTTTACTGTCCTCACTACACGGCTGCAGACATGTCCGGTCTCACCATCATATCACTTGTCTGATGTCACCACAAGGGTAAATGTGATTAAAGAAATACAAGAAGTAGACAGGACAGATCTTGTAAGCTGTAACTCTGCGTCTATGTTACCATCAGTGATCTGGCCCTGAAAATCAAAGATTAGATCATGCACTTTATTTGACTGTAGAAAGGTTAACTCATCAAGGTGAATACTGTAGGTTAACCCCAACCCTAACCCCAACTCGAACCCCAACAAAAAACTAAACGAGCATGCAGTTCTGATACTTCTAATTCCCACTTGACAGTCTCCTCTTTTCCTTTTCTCTCCATCTTTCTAAAAAGTAAAAGCTGGCAGTCATTGAAGCTATCATTGAGCTGCTGACGGTGCATTTTTAAATACACTGAAAGTCTGTGTGAGTGATGGGACGGCACGATGGTGAACAAATATTGGAAAAAGGGTGATGAACATCTCTGACATTCAAGGTAAGGACATATGGTCAGGGGGGGGGGGGGGGGGAAATCAATGATATTCTACCTCAGCAACCAATGAGGGACAAATGGAGTGAGACCTTCTGCATAGTCACTTTTTTAGAGCAAATGCAGAAATGATTCCCCTACAGCAGTTTGAATTATAATATTCCACATCTTAAACAAAGGTCAAAGAATAAAGAACAATCTCAATGATTAAAAGGATGTTATTACAATTAAATATAGCTAAATATATAATACAACTTTTACCTGAATGAATAGTGTGGCGGAATTTTTATGTGCCATGGCTTTCAGGTTATTATTAATCGTCCCGGACACTAATAATTGGACAGTAAATATTCATTACAAGCCTCCAAATCATGACATAAAGGCTATGTCTGGCCAATTAAAAATGCATAAGGAGTAATGGGGCTTTATGAATAACTCAGCAGATGCATCTCAAATGCTAGTGCATGGGAAAAACAATAAAGACCTAAACAATATGTCATTTTACATGCAAAATATACAAATAATAGTGTCGACAAAGCTAATAATCTTAATATGGCATTAGGTATACTTGTATTAATAAACGTTTTTACAAACTCAACAATATATGTCATATTAACATTAATACTGTACAGTGGTGTATTACATCCACAGAATCACAATCCCATTTAGGTTTTTAAAATGGATTAATGGTTATATGAGAAAAACAAGTTACTATTGTACAAATGTTTTTTTCAAAATAAATAAAATGTACAATGTGTAAAAATGTAAAGGAAACCTAAGAAAATAAACACAATACCATAAAGATATACACAACCTAATTTAAAGATATGTACAAAAGATACAAATATAGAAAGAAAAATAATATAATTTAATAAGATGTATTTCTTTATTTCTTATGCTTTTTGATTGGTTATCCTAGTGTACTGTAGATGCCCAGTAGGTGTCAGGTTTGCATAAGGAAAGGTGTTGGTGATACCTTACCTTGCTGACCATTCTACAGTCACTCTCATCATTGTGTACTTGGTACACGCATAAAACACAATGTCTAAAATGTAGCCAAACGGACAAAAAGCACATATGAAAATTAAGGTGTTCATTCAGAAGAGTGCATAACATATCTAGGATTACATATATTAGATTACTTGAAGCACATGTGTCTAGAATAACAGGTTGGGTTGAACCCTAACCCTGCTCAAATGAGTAAACAAGCTCTTCTTTTACCCAGATAGCTTTAGGGCTGTCCTCGACCAAATTCTAAGTTGACTACAACACACACGATTTTGTCCACTAAACAATTAGTTGATTTAGGACCTTTAACACAGACTTTATCCACACAGATTGACGTTAAAGTCCACTTTGAATGTTGTATGGTTCCAAAAGGTTTGCTAATATGTTTCTTAGAATGTGCCTTTCTGCTTGAAAAATGCATATAATCGACTATAGCATTTTAAATGTTGCTACATACCAACATGAGCTACTGGGTTGTGTGTTAAACATAGACATTGAATAGGAAATACCTTACCAGTATACAGTATCTATGTAGTTGTAGTGAGGACTTTAAAGTGGGTTACTACAAATGCTTCTTTTCATATTTTTTTATGCTTGTTGATGGCCAGAAGCTTCCATAAGTCAGCTGAGGTTATGTGAGCGCACACGTAACTAATAATGGTAACTAATTTCACTGATCACCTTGGAGGTGATGTTGCTAATAGATTCATCAAGTGTTTCTATAGTTGTATCTCTTGTGCATGAAAACCCACTTGGCAGTAAGGCTGATTCTGATTCAAGACTGGTGCTTAAGTCAAGTCTCTTTATTCAGGTTTTAATTTGAAGACACCAATCTCTGGAATATGTTGCATTTATCTCAGAAAGCCTTTTGACAAACATGTTTATTTGACAGGGGTTTGTTTATTTTCAGGACACTCAGCTGTCATGTACACATGTCTCTTCACATTACTATGGCTACCTTGACTTGAGTGTTACTCCCGATGACTGCGACTGGATCACAAGATGAAAATCACTCAGTTTTTTTTATTTTATATTTTTCCCATTTATACTGAGTTCACTCACTCCTGCATGCTGTGCTGGCAAAGCTTTAACGCACAACATCATCAAGTTTCCATTCCCAATGCTCATATCCAATTCCTATACTTTGTTTGGTCCCTATGTGTTATTCACCACCTTTGTCACGGTTTGTGAAACAAGCAGGACCCAAATGCAGATATAAACTGAAACTTCCTTTATTTCAAGGCTTTGATATATATGTACAATGACAAAACAGAACACTCACCGCAGAACTAGTCATGGAACAAGACGAACCGACCAAGGCAGACAGAAAACCCAGAACTTAAATACACACAAGACTAATCACACAACAAGACACAGGTGAGGAGGGAGGAGAAAACACAGGGGCCCAGGTGAACATAATCAGACAATTAGACACACCAGGGAAACTAATGACAAGAGGAAAACACAGGGAAAAGGACCAGACAATAACCCAAAGGAAAACATGACATGGAAAACAGCAAAAACACCCAAACCTACAAAACTATAAACGTGACATAACATGAGAATCGTGACATAACCCCCCCCTTAAGGGAAGGATTCCAGACGTCCCAAAAAAACAAAAATCCAGCAGGGTGGGTGGAGGGGGTCTGGAGGACGGGTCTCGGGCGGACGGCCCGGGGGGCAAGGCAGAGTTCAAAAAAGGGGAATTCGGGCGGACGGCCCGGGGGCAAGGCTCAGTCCATGGAGGGAATCTCGGGCGGACGGCCAGGGGGCAAGGCAGAGTCCGAGGAGGGGTGAAGACCCGACAGCTCCGGAGGCCGTTCAGGAGCTGGTGTCGGCAAGATCCCCCATGGAAGAGGACACAGGACCGGCAGGACCCGCGGCAGGAGAGCAGTCGGCGGAATCCCCAACGCGACAGGACATGGAGTTGGCAGGACCCCCAGCGGAAGAGTAGTCGGCGGGACCTCCAACGTGGCAAGACATGGAGTTGGCAGGACCCCCGGCAGAAGGGCAGTCTGCGGGACCTCCAACGGCTCAGGACATGGGGTTGGCAGGAACCCCGGCAGAAGAGTAGTCTGCAGGACCTCCAACGGCACAGGACATGGGGTTGGCAGGACCCCCGGCAGAAGAGCAGTCTGCGGGACCTCCAACGGCTCAGGACATGGGGTTGGCAGGACCCCCGGCACAACAGTAGTCTGCGGGACCTCCAACGGGACCAGACATGGAGTTGGCAGGAGCCCCGGCAGAAGAGTAGTCTGCGGGACCTCCAACGGCACAGGACATGGGGTTGGCAGGACCCTCGGCAGAAGAGCAGTCTGCGGGACCTCCAACGGCTCAGGACATGGGGTTGGCAGGACCCCCGGCAGAAGGGCAGTCTGCGGGACCTCCAACGAAACTTGAGTGGGTTGGTTCGCCAACAGAACCCGGGGAGCTGGCGTCGGACGGACAGCCAACAGGAGACGAGGTGCTGGAGTCGGCCGGTATGCCGACAAGACACGGGGAGCTGGCGTCGGACGGACAGCCATCAGGACACGGGGAGCTGGCGTCGGACGGACAGCCAACCGGAGACGAGGTGCTGGAGTTGGCCGGTATGCCGACAAGACACGGGGAGCTGGTGTCGGACGGACAGCCATCAGGACACGGGGAGCTGGCGTCGGCCGATGAGTCAGCAGGTGACGAGGAGCCGGAGTCGGGACCATGGTTACTGGAGCCGGCACTGAAGCCGGAAACATGGCTGTAAGGTTCGGTTCTGGAGCCGGAAACATGGCTGTAAGGTTCGGTTCTGGAGCCGGAAACATGGCTGTGTGGGCCGGCACTGGAGCCGGAAACATGGCTGTAAGGTCCGGTTCTGGAGCTGGAAACATGGCTGTAAGGTCCGGTTCTGGAGCCGGAAACATGGCTGTGTGGGCCGGCACTGGAGCCGGAAACATGGCTGTAAGGTTCGGTTCTGGAGCTGGAAACATGGCTGTAAGGTCCGGTTCTGGAGCCGGAAACATGGCTGTAAGGTTCGGTTCTGGAGCCGGAAACATGGCTGTGTGGGCCGGCTCTGGAGCCGGAAACATGGCTGTGTGGGCCGGTTCTTGAGCCGGAAACATGGCTGTAAGGTTCGGTTCTGGAGCCGGAAACATGGCTGTGTGGGCCGGTTCTTGAGCCGGAAACATGGCTGTGTGGGCCGGCACTGGACCCGGAAACATGGCTGTAAGGTCCGGTTCTGGAGCCGGCAACATGGCTGTAAGGGCCGGTTCTGGGGCCGGAAACATGGCTGTAAGGTCCGGTTCTGGAGCCGGAACCCTGGCTGCTGGGCGCGGAGCGGAAGCCTGGAGCCTGGCTGTGTAAGCCAGGTAATGGAGTATGGAAGCAAAGCTGCGTGGCCCGGCACTGGAGCACGGAGCCACGGCTGCTGGGGCCTGTTCTGGGGCTGGAACCATGAGTCTTGGGGCTTGAGTTGCTAGCTTGGCCTTGCGACTCCTCCTCTTAGCAGCCGCCTGAATACACCGTGGACCTCCATAAGCCAGACGAGTTCCAGAATATGACTCCTGGACAGGAGCAGGAACTGGGGCAGAAGCATGGGTTGACTGCAGACGGAACCCACCGAGGCGTATGGTGCCAGGTTGGGAATTGGGAGGCCGGGAGCTAGCATGCCTGGGGCTAGCAGGCCGGGAATCACACACAGGGAGGATCTTTGAAATCCAGCCAAGTAAGAACTTCACCATACCTGGTTTCTCTCTAGCCATCTGGCGCGCCTCCGACAACACAGCCTCCCGCTGCTGAACTCCGGGTGCTCTCTTCCATCTATCCGAGCAGTTAGCCAAAAATAAGGAAATATGTAATAATTCCAACTCGAACGGATCTACTGGGCCCATTTCTTGGTCGGTTCGTACTGTCAAGGTTTGTGAAACAAGCAGGACCCAAATGCAGATATAAACTGAAACTTCCTTTATTTCAAGGCTTTGATATGTACAATGACAAAACAGAACACTCACCGCAGAACTACTCATGGAACAAGACGAACCGACCAAGACAGACAGAAAACCCAGAACTTAAATACACACAAGACTAATCACACAACAACACACAGGTGAGGAGGGAGGAGAAAAGACAGGGGCCCAGGTGAACATAATCAGACAATTAGACACACCAGGGAAACTAATGACAAGAGGAAAACGCAGGGAAAAGGACCAGACAATAACCCAGAGGAAAACATGAAATGGAAAACAGCAAAAACCCTACAAAACTATAAACGTGACATAACATGAGAATCGTGACAACCTTGACCTAAGTTCGGTCCACTTTAGCAACCCGGGTTATAAAAATACCCCCCGATTGTTTGTCCAGGATCACATTGTTGTGAGTTACTAGCAGTAACTAAGTAATACACTGATAATCACTTTGTCAATAGTTTTGACGTCCATTTGACATTTTGGTTTGACATGAAGTTATCATGCTTAGATGGCATGTTGGGAATGATGATTGCATTGATAGATAATCGAAGAGGGAAGTCAGTCCCACGTAAATGTGACATTTTTTTTTATCACAGTATAGATCAATGAGAGAGTTAAAATTGTAGGAATAATACCCACATTTTTGGTCGATTTCCGTTTTTTTGCCAGTCTGGTCCTTTTGTGTTAGAGCTTAAACTTGTTTTACTCGATGCTTATTTCAAATTGGTTTACATCAACCCTACACCAGTGAGCAGTTCGCCCTGTAGTTTTTCTTAAACGGAGGTGGAAGAAGTCCTAAGACATGTTACTTAAAAGTCACCTATTATGCAAAATCCACTTTTTCATGTCTCTTCTACATCAACATGTGTCCCTTCTGTGTAAAGAGATTCTGAAGGTTTCAGGAAAAATGATTCTCTCTCTTTTTGTCCTGATCCATTTATATAAACACCTGTCTGAAAATGAGCTGATCAGATTTTGGCCACTTTATGATGTCATAACGATTTTTTGGCTTGTGTAGCCATTCAGTTTGACCTTGGAACACGTGGTCCATCTTCTTAGCCAAACAGCTTACTTTGCGTGTCTGCTGAAAATAAACATCGACTGATCCCGAAAATCACAAGTATCCGTTCATTCTTGGGCTGTTTTGCTGCAACAATGTCCAATGGAACTTGTCTGTAATTGCTTTTTTTCATTCTCCTCTGGTTCTGAGCTTTTTTCTATGGCCAGGTGCTAGCGGGGTTCAGCAGAGATGTTATAGCTGCGCTGCGCACAGCGGACAGTCATGGAGCCCCGGAGCAAACCGGCGGACATATATATCACTTGACTGTGTGTCAGGACGATTACTGGATAAAGATCACAATATGACACTTTTCCTTTTCTGTGCTGGCTCAGTGAACAGAAGGAAAGCTCCTGCAGCTCAGCAAGGCCTCTGTCCAGGATATTGATCACAGATCTCAGACCTAAGACCTCTCAAGCCTGTTAGTGGAAAAATCATTCTGCCTTTTTCATTGTCAGAACATCACACCCGTTCTCATCATGGGAAGCACAGATTTTACAAATGATAATCCATTTCTACTGATTCCTTAAGAACAGAGCTTCAGCTCTTACGCTTCTCTCTTCTTGCAGGATATCTGTAAGATGCATCAACAGCAGGAATAGTAGTACAGAACAATTTATTGTGGTCTTTTTCACAACCTTTCAACTTCACTCAGTGATTTATTATCCTTCTTGCTCTTTCATTCTTGCATTCTATAAAATACATTCACTCCGACTCAAATAAAAAATATTTAATTTTCATTAAATATCATAACAAAACTAAACCAAACATGGGTCTCAATACATTCTGACTCCTCTATTCTGCATTCCATTAAGTAATATACCCATTCCTCAATGAGCCACACATGTATACTTCTATTCTCAGCCTGTACACATCAGATTGTCCAAATACAGACTTGGGAACTTGTTCTACAGACATTTATGATTTCATGACCTTAAGATCCTAATGTGGAAACAAAATATATGCATAAAAGGAGATGTGTTGAAGTTTATTGCTAAGAGCTTGTTAATTCCTGTTTCTAAGTTGCTCTTTCGACTTGATGGGACAAGGCAAATGAGTTTTCCCAATGTTAACAAAAAGTCAACGTACCCTAGGAGACTAATCCTATCCAAAATGATAACGTTACTTCCTTGACCCATGTAACTCTTTTACACCAAGTTTTTCCGTAATCATGCGAACAGACATTGCACACACTGAACCAAATACATCTATTAACATGATGTTCAATTGGATTTGGTTTTTCTCTGCAATGATGTACATGCTCCTTCTTTTATGTGAGAAATAATCTAATTCGTTTTTTGAGACAATATTTATATATACTGGGTAGTTAGTATTCCGCTGCACGGATTTACAAGTTCACTCCCTGTTTTTGCCACCTAATGAAATCAGACTTATTATGATTCTGTTTCAGTAATACAGGAAACACATATTAGCGACCCCTTGGAGCTGTTATATTTTTCTTTGGTCTCAATGTCCTTTTTCTTGGTTGTGCTATAGGGGGAGCGGAGCACTACGACCCTTAATCTTTTATATTATGTTCTTGAATGGCCAGGAACAAATCAATAGTGCAAACAAAACAATTTTTATTTATGCAGTTATTAGGTCATAAGCTACAGTATGACACACTTCATTTCAGCAACAGCTAAGACCTCCAGGGGCGCCGGCGCTCCACCAGCCTTGTCCCCGCAGGGACGTTATGAGAATCATAAATAATACGTGCTAATGAGATATGAATTGATTACGTGGGGAAAAGCTTGACATTCTCAATCCATCACTCTAAATGATGTTTAACAATAGATTACCAGCCAATAATTCCCCTCAATATGAGATTAAATAAAATAGCAGGGCAGTTTTCAGCAGAGTACCGCCGCCTCCCTCTCCTCCCATTTTCCAGCGGGTGGAAATAAATCTGCTCAATTACTGTACCATCAATCCGTTTTTCAGCGCTGAGGACATTATTATTTCATTTAGAGCTTGTTCATGCATCATAGATTATTTCATTTTACTCAGTCAATACGGAGAAGTGCAGTATTTTATGTTATCCACTGGGGCTTATGGTGACGTGGGGTTTTAATGGAGCATCCATGGCTCAGGAGGAGGAGGCTTGCTGTAAATGGGAAAACACACACTTATCACCTGTGCACAGTTACAAAAACTGAGGTGTATATTTTAATGCTCACATATTTAGTTTTCAGGGCAATATATACATTTGCTCCATGCTGTCCTCAGGCACCTGACAGACAATGAGAGAATTGTTCTCCTTCAAACCTGTGATCAATTGAAACCACATTAGCTGTGCCTATAAGATGATTTGGAACATCACTTCAATCCCAAAGAACAATGAAAATTGGATAACACATATGCTCACCGGGCTCTAACTTAACTGCAAATCATGTTAAGGTTTTCAGTGAAGCCAAAGTTGTGATTGGTTATTTCTCCTATAACTGCATCAAGTTGTACCTTTGAGGGTTTGCCGGTGATGATCTGTGTTAATGTGTGTTCTTATCGCTTTTCTATGGCTCAAAGACACACAGGCCTGGAAACAAACAAACGCAAAAGGCGGGATTACTTGAAATGAAATTCCAAATAAAAGGTTTTGATCGTTGGTTGTGCTCTGTACATGGGCGGCAACAAACAGCATCTTTACTTATTAAATTGGCAGTTGACTTATTTCTGAGAGCAACTACACTCAGAATGCAAAGAGATATTTCAAAGACATCTTCTTTTGGCTTTGGCTAGTGTTTCCATAACATGGCTTGTATTAGCCTAGTGTACAGAAAACATACATCCATTAGTCAAGTTTCTTTACCATATTCACCTTCCTTGACATGAAGCCCTTTCCTAAATTACTTTTTTTTGTTATGCTGAGCCATTTTAGTGGCACTTGGATTTCTTTCTTGATTAATTCTTATCCGTAATCTTTAATCAGAGTTTATTTTTACGGTGGGGTGTGTTCATTTATCATTCACAGCCGGATTTATGGAATACGTAAAACCTATTTTTACAGTGTTTTCTGATTTATGGAGTGATACAATGAGATATCATCAATTCCCTCTGAAAAACCCTTTAGCTTTTATATATCAACCACAAGAGTGATGATTCTGGCTTTGTAAAATGTTTAGCATTTAGTTCTGGAAATGTATGGAAACTAGCACATATTTAATACAAATGGCCTCCTTTGCAATTAAAGAAAACACTTATATTCTCAAAAGAAAATCATGGTGATATCTATAAGATATTTTACTCCATTCACCTGTAGTGTCTCCCCTGTAGTGAGAGTGGCATTAACTACATCTTTATCTCAGGGGTGCAATTTTACAGAGTGAGAATGGTTCGCTGATCCCGGGACTTTCTTCTCCTTGGTGACCTGTCTCTCTAACGGCTCCTGTCCCATCATGCAACAGACCATTGCACTACTGTGTAACTCTGAAATTGGCTTTTTAGAAGTTCTGGATTGTAAAGTATGTCCTAATGAGTTAAATCAACAACTTTGGTTCTAATCATTGATCTTAATCAGTTCAGATCGCAATGTCAGTCTGTCCGCCACCATCACTCCACCACTTTGGTCAAGACTTAAATATATTAACAGTATTACATGGATTGCCATGGCATTCTGGACATTTGTGGTCCCCAGAGGATGAAACCTACTGACTTTGCTGATCACCTGACTGAAAAATGTAAATTTCTCGTCAACTAATTTATGGATTGCTCAACTGACTCTATCCAGTGCCACCATTACACCAACATTTATTGGGATGGATTGCCATGACTTGGTGCCAACGATTTGATACAGACATTCATGTTCCCTTCAGGATAAAATGTTATAACTTTGATGCCTTTAATTTTATCCAGATCCATCCTCAGGTAAAATCTTTAATTTGTCCAATACTTTGGTGTGTCATTAAATACCCTTAGACCAACCCTAACCCCAACCCTTCAATCAGCTTTAGCTTTAGGCCTACTCATTTGTGTTTAGTACTTACTATCAAATGTGAGCATGCTAGCAACTTGAACCTTAGCATTTGGTATGTCCTTACAACTCCACTAGAGGAGAAAGCTCTCATCAGCGCCCAGTTGTAAACTGTTTAGTCATGCTCTTGTCCGAGCCCAGGTGTCCATTGCCGCTTCCAATTGCTTTTTTCCCCTTATCTTTATAAATATGTTGATTATCTGATTACTGGTTGGTTTTTGAAGATACAGAAGAGGAAGTGATTTGGTCGAGGGTACCACTGAATATTTGCTGAGGTTTGCAAGACAACGAGTTTATTTTCGTGGAACCCGCAATGGGCCTTAGTCTTGTTAAAGTTTGGTTCAGAAACAGGATATGGTGCGCATTTCAGTGGAAACATGTGTCTTATACATCAGCGTATAATCCATGATGATCTTTAGAATATAATCCTCTTCCCTACTGGTAGTACACTGCAGTTTATCTAAATTGTCAACTCTTTTATCTGTAAGTCCTACCCATCATGCTTGAGTCCCTTTTATACTGCGGCTTTGTAGCATCCCTCCTCATCCCTTTCTATCCTGTCTTCCCAATGCCCATTCAATCCACTTCTGCCTCCGTCTCCCTGCTCCCTGCGTGGCCTCCTGTGGGTGAGGAGTTGAGTGGGCTTGTCTAGGGGCTGAAGTCGGGGCTGGATTGGGAAAAAGTGGCTGTCACAGTGTCTGATTAATGACCCGTCGGTGGCGTGTCCAGCCACATTAGGGCTCTATGTATCTACCAGCGTCCACACGGGGCGAGGGGCTTTGTTCTGGGAGGAAATGGTGTCAGCTGCCCACAGCCTGTGCCTATAAAAAGAAAAAGATTTACTGTCATCAAAGGGCAGATTAAAGCCCACAATGGCGACATTGATTTTCTTTTCCTTCTCCAAATTTTTTTTGGGAAAAGCCATTCCAGCGCTGGAGAGAGATATGATCAGCTTATTTGGAAAGGATAATATAGAATCTTCTCCCAGAATGAACTTTGAAAGAAGTAAATTGTAAATATTGATTTCTGAAATGAAGTGTCAATCTTGGTTGGGCCAAGATTATTCCTATCATCTGGCTGAACCCCCAGCAAACGATGAATTCAAAACTGCTGACAAAGTGGAGTGTATAGGATTTCTGTTAGGAGCAGTCGGCAGCGCTTTACCGCTTGGCCGGCCTGAGCCCCTGCCGGTAATGGCTGTTCAATTTTATCAGATAACGGAGGAGATCTCATCAGAGGCGAAAAATGAAATGAACTGTGACTCCGAATCAGGATCCCTGCTCTTATCCCAGCAAAAATCATCCGTGCGGGGCCCAGGGCTTTCCATTATTTCAGGTCACTTCATTACGGCCCTGCACACAGGACCCAATTGCTACAAACAAAGCAGGCCCTTCCTGTCTCACCCAGGGGTCGAATGTGAGGGGCAGTTTGATAGGCTCTTGACGTGTCCAGGGTTATCCCATTACCACTTAAGAGGGTTGCTGAAAGGCAGCAAATCTCACCCACTTGTTTGTTATCCTTTTCCTATCATGAGAGGTTTTATTGCTCACCTTATTTCTCATGGTGGAAAATAATTCATCTTTTCCCAGTTGTGGTTCAAAATTGATTTTCTATTCAGTCATGTGGATGAGGAAGATAAGGAGCAATGAGGAGAACAAATCTACCAATGTATCAAGAAATATACAGATAAAGTCATACTTTAAGATGTAATGAAATGGCACATAATACAGTACAGTATATACATATTTTGGTGTTGAATGGTGTTGAACATGAAAACAAGTTTCCTTCCTTTTCCTTACCAACACCAAACCCAACCCTAACTCTAACCCATAACCCTAACTATAACCCTAACCCTAACCAACACCATCACTAACCCTAACACCAACCCACCACCAAACCTAATAAGAGAGACTAACTCTAGGTGATTTTCACTTGCTACTTTTTGAAGCGTGTGCATATATGTTTGTGTTTTTCTTACTTGCAATAAAGACTGAAATAAGCTGTTATCGCCAACGAGTTTGTAGCTTTGTAAGTAATTACCGTTTTTGTTGCAGCCTCCATAGGCTCGGCATTGATCTGTAGGAGGAGGGTGGTCGATACACATGGGGGCAGGGGCATTTGATAGCTACATGAAAAAAATGACGTTAGCCCGAGCAAAGAGGTTTAATAGAGCGATAAGACGAGTTAAAGGTATGGAAACAAAGACTTAGGGTTTTCTGCATTCCTTTGATAGCGTTATTCATTCTGAAAAATGCTACTGTATTGAAATAGCATTCGGCTAAATGTGGGTCCAGTTTGCATTGTTATGCAATACTTCCAGAACAATTATTAGGGTCAGTATGTCCTTCTGTTTTCAAAGGAAGCATTCAATTCATTGAAACTGATCTGATCTGCTTAGAGGCTTTGACCACTGGATCTATACATTGACCAATTCAGGCTTGAGTTACATTGTCCTATTTTGTTTACGTAACTGATACATTGCATCGTTTCTCAGTGTCACACAGATATCAAATAAAGTGAGCATTTAACATTTTAAGCTGTTAGGGAAAGAAAGGTGTGATTGATTGGTTTATGGTAAATCAGTTAATAAAATTGTCTTAAATTAAATCTTGAATGTTTAAGAGACAGTATATGAACGTATGTATATTATCTGTGCTTAAGGGAATTTGGGGAGCAAGTCTTTGGAGCTGAGTGATTAACACAGCGTTAGAAATTGAACAATTCCATTTTTCCTTGCCTATTCAGATTAAACAAAGTGACTTAAATAAAATTAAAAAATCATTAAATCCATTGCAAACGTGTCTGACTTGTCACTGCTTACCATTGCTGAGGCACAATGGAAGATAAGGGATGTTTCTATGTACATTTATTTTATGTAATTAATCGGTTTGTGTTTTCTTTAATGTCAAATTTGGTTTTATAGTTAACTTTGTTCAAATGAAACAAGAAAAATGTCCATGCGTGTTTTATGTTTCTTCCTGTACAGTGACATGGGGGAGATTTGCATATCACTATGTATCTATAATGTATTTATAAGATTAACAATGTATTTCGTAAACTGTATGAATGAGATGTAGTATTTTTTTTTTTTTTTTTTTTTCTTTACTAAACATTTAGAGGAAACTTCCAATGATCGTACATTTATTAATATTGTACTTATTCAACCAGGATTAATTTCAGTACATATAGGGTATTTGTACTATAATATTATTTTTAGTTCATACTTCTACAAAGGGATCTTTTAAACTTTATTTAACATCTGCAGTTACTTTACTCTGTAATGAGGTAATGATTCATGGATTTAGATTCAACCACAAAAATACACATCATTTGATAATAATTATATCCAGCTCAACCTAAAACACTAAAATACTACATACACATTACACAGCGGCCATTTTTCATAATTATCTGCAGTTTGCAAAACCGTACATTCTTGTACATACATAACATATGCAGGACTTTTACTTGTTTCTTATTGGGTATATATACACTTATATACTAATAAAGGGCTGGCTTTCTAAATGCCAGTTGAGTAGCACTTGAAATGTTTGGCTCTATGAAACCTGATGTACTTATATGATTCTGTTTTCTTAAAGGTTGTATCTTCCTGGTCGAATGCACTTATTGTAAGTCGCTTTGGATAAAAGCGTCAGCTAAATGCAATGTAATGTAATGTAATGTAATGTAATATATTGCAACGTTGCTCTTTTTGGTTAAGATTGTTAACAATATCATTATTCATCATCATAGCCCAAAAAGCTAGTGAATGAAGTTCCCCTTCCCCCTTTCTACAAATGACAGCACATTTAAACTTCTAACACACATCTAAATAAGCATGTCTCAGTCAGTTGTTTTCATTTCATAACAAATAAATGATCTCTATCACGCTTATGACCTCATTTATATAGATGTTTAAGTCATTAAGTCAGATCAGGTGGTCAATCGAGATTTATAAAATGAGACAGGTTGTGGTACTGTCCATGTAGTCACTAGTTGTCCCACCTAAAGAACAATGCCCAGAGAGATTCCTCTGTTTGAGAGACACATGCCACGTTGAATTCCCTGAAGAGGTCAGCTTTCACTTCCTAAAATTGTCCTGCGTAGAAAATCCTCTGCTCTGCTATCTCCTTGCGTGACCGCTCAGAGGACATTTACAACAAGAAGAAAATGGCCGTATTCCCTTTCTTATCTCATCCTCTCAGAGTAACACAAAGTTGACATTAATAGAAAATAAAAAAAGTCTCGAAACAAAGTTGAAGACTTCGGTTACGTTCCAGAGCACAGGGCAATTTAAGAGCCTGAAATGTGAAATTAGAGAGGATTTGATGCGTTTCAAATTGAATTGAGGAGGACACCGTCAGTGGCGTTTGCACCGTCAGGCATTATTTAAGTAATGTCTTGTGGCACGTATGAGGCATTGGAGGCAAGGGCATAGAAATGAGGGATTTATGCAGACGCCGCTGCAGTTTTATCTCCCTTCTTCAGTCCGAGTACACGCTCTGCTGAGTGAAAAAACAAGCAGACATACAAGTAGATTCAAATCGTACAGAGTATGTGTTTGAGCTATCTGGATATTCACTTTAAACATCTAAATCAAGCGGTTCTCAACGGACCTCATCCGCTCCTTATCGAAACACAGGCAATGCCAGATAACTTGATTTGCTTAAGGAATGGAGGAGATATTAACAGCACTTGACTACGGCAGTGGCCCCTTCTGTTGTTCGTATTAAACCTATCCAGCACTTCATTATACCTTCCCTCTCTGGAGAGCCTCTGCGTACAGTCTCTCTTTATCTCCTCTTTTCTCCTGTGTGTTGCTCCCTCCTTCCCTTTTCTCTCTCTTTACCTCATGATACAAGCATCCTGGTAGACAAGAGCATCATCAACATGCGCGGTGTGCCGGTGTCATGCAGATAGCCTCTGTGTTGTTAATGGAGGGAACAGCGATCGATAGTGAGCAGGAGATGTCTGCGGCTGAGGAGCCTGTGTTTGGCTAGCCTTAATCCTGATGAGTAATGTTGCTGTCATAATAGCAGGGATAATTTAATGCTGACACTTAACTCCGTGATGAATGGCCTGTCACTGACACGGGTCTAGCGGCCCCTGTTGTAACTTTTGAAATATTAATTTCATTCCAAATTGAGAGACCATGTGGCGGAACGGGCATTAGGAAAGTCCGGAATGATCAGCCAAACCGATGGAGTATGAAGAAGGACTCACTTGTTGTTTTCTTTGGATCTTTGGTATTTCAGTGAACATAGTAAGAGGATCAGAAACCCTATACTTAAGCTAGAAAAACTGACTTTTGAGGGGATTGAGGAGTTGCTCATGGTAATTGTCTGGTTAAAGTTCCAATTAATGTTTTTCAAAGTTGGCATACAGTATTCTTTAGACCGCCTTCTACTGATAAGCATTAGGATAACACCATTTGAATGATTCTGTCTATAATGACAAAATAAACGTAACAGATCTTTCTAAATAATGAATGTGAGAAGCAGTTGTATTTCATCACACAACAATGTAAGCACACATTACAAATGGTAAACCATCAAGTAAAAGGCAACATTTATTGTTGTTGAATAAGAACCAATGCTATTAACCCTTGTGTTGTGTTCGAAAGCTGTTACCGTTCATGGTGTTCGCGGGTAAATTTTGACCCATTTATCTGAGTCCAAAACACACAAAAAATGACTATCATCCAATATTGTTTTAACTACATCATAACTGACTTATTATGCATTCATAGCCGTACAATCCTGTTGTAAGTCTAAAGTCAAAGATTAGGCCAAATTTGACCCCGAGTGACCCACAACAATTCTGCTGGGTCTTCCCAGACCCGAACACTAAATGATACACTTTTTTTTTTAGAGACCTTCAGACTTGGCTAAAATGGACCAAATCAGTTTTGTAGTGTTTATATAGCTGTTGTGGAGGATATCATGAAGCCTTGTTCCAATAAAAAAAAAACGAAGCGTAATTATTATATAATTTTAACTTGAAACGGGCCACGGGAGACCCGCACACAACATAAGGGTTAAGTAGCTGGTTACTCTGACAGTTATCTCCTCTGCACAAAGTTTACTCAAAATGTTAAAAAATGATGTTTCTAGGAAAAACAACGCAAGGGTGAAGACACCATTCCACCTGTGACTGTTTGGATCGCAGCATATGTCCTTCAATGTCAGCTTGCCTTTCTTATTATCCTCAAGGCAACAAAAAACGACCCGTGATGCAGTTTTGTTCTTCAATATGCACATGAAACATCCAGTGTGAGGCACTTTCCATTATTCCTTATTCAAATGGACAAGACCAGCTTTACAGTGTAAAGGAATATGAGTTAATTTCAAACAGTCCTGCACTGCAATTCTCAGTTAGACTGACATGCACATCTGTGTAAGTTTTAGCGTGGTGTTGGGAATATGAGGGCAATTGTATAAACTCCAGACCCCAGCTATACAAACGGACTGAATTTCTTTTGGAAGGTTCCAATTTTTTAATAATTGTTCCTGCAGGCGGTATGAAAAACAACTATCTGGAGGGAACTTTTGAATGTTAGCCTTTGCAAACCCTTTACATGCACAAAAACCTATTTAACACAGAACAGGAAAGGGAATGTATAATCTGGTTGAGTGTAGCTAGGTGTACCCCTGGTCATTAGCACAGGCAGTGGTACAACACGTACAAGAGCTTCCTCAGTGTACTACAGCTGAAATGTCTAGCAACATCCTTTAAGGCTGTCTGAATGGGTATCACACACATGCTCACAAATGCACAAAAGCTACATTAAAATGCACATAAAAATGTTAATATACAGGAGCTTTAGGTGACATATTAAACATGGTCGAGACAACTGCTTCCACTGTTATTTTGCCTAAAGCACTCTCTTCTTTTTTATGTTCAATCTTTATTTAAATGCTTTTGTCAGAAACTATTTATATGTGCCAGAAGTATTCTTCCTCTATAATCTTAATCACTGTATCATATAAATGAATTAAGTTGAAGTTTGTGATGAGCACCAACTGCTCCATTTAACAGTTTGTGAAACTAATGACTTCCTTTAGGGAGAAATGTAAAACATGAGTCAGACAGCTGGAGATAATGAGCGCTGCAGAGTTTTGTCTTTTCTCATATAAATGCCTTTTTATGATTTTGGAATGAATATCTCGAGGGAAACAAAATGCCATATACTGATAAAGTACACTATTTGCTAGCAATAATAATGATTGAGTAAAAGATAATAAAACCACTTTTGCTTTGTCGTCAGATAAAGTATTTTGTTATGCTGAAAAAGCATATTTCTTTGCAGTTTTGAGCTTTAACTTTACAATTTATAGCTCTCGTAATTCTCGCAAAAGAAAATATGATAATAAAACATGAAATAATTGTTTTATAATGGTCCTGGAATTCATTTTTTCAGTGTTATTTCCAACAAAGTGCAATGCCCCAAAGGTGATTTGAGATAGCCGTTGCTATATTAAATTACATTTTTGTCCTTAGGGATATTTTGACCCTTTATGATTTCTGCCAGTCATACCATAGCAGGGTTTGGAGGATGACATCCCCCATCTCTCCCCGCAATAATCCATTTACAGTGGCTTCACGTCGAGATGCTTTTGATACTCGAACTGTTTGCAGGCCACACTGGGACCTTGTGTACAGAAACTCAAATTGATTTGATTCCTAACTGGCTTATCTATAAATGTTTAGGAACAGAGTAGGTTTTTATGATTTATTACTTCAAAGCCATAAAGTCTCTTGTTGACACAAAAGCAAAGGACTCACTTACTTCTTATCCAGCGGAGCCTATCACCGAGGCCACCGCGGCCCCGGCCCTCAGCTGCACTTCCTTTGCGGGACTCAAAAAGGCATTTTGATTTTGTTGACAGAGGTTGTGGAAGGAAATAATGAAAAAAGATAAAAACTCCAATTATGATTTTTTTTGCCAAAGGTTTGCTTTAGTATGACAGATTGTATGATAAATGACACATTTGGAAGTCAGTTGTTGTTGGAGATTCGATGATTTCTTGAGCGGCAAATACGCTAACTTGACCTTTTTTTCTGAGATGCAATTGTTTCGTCCCTTGATGCGGAATCTGTTTTCGATGCAGAGATTGATATAAAGTGAGGAAGTGCATCTGCAGATACTTTGTCTATCTAAATATTCTAAATGTTACATTATCTCATCATGCATGGTCTTTGTAGAGTCGAAATGTTGCACATTGCAAACTGATGCAAAAGCTGCCTTCTACTCTGCTTTGGATTTGTGTACATTGTTTCTGCTGGGACCTTAAGACGATTGTAGCTAAGCAGGAATGGACTAACGCAGCCGTTTGACCTTGGGTGGCTTACTTGCTCCAGTGAGACAGCCTAAATATTTACCTGTCATTGTTGATGATACTCCAGGCTTCAATGCCCTTAATGGTTTTGATGGAGGAGCAGGGCTTTGCCGAACCGGGGTGATGGAATTGCGAAATTAAGAGCAGTGAATTGGGCTATATCTTTAGGACACTGTGGGCTTAATTCTGTGTCTTATAATACAACTGCCTTGATCTGTAAAAGACTGGAGCAAGACGGAAGAGTTGTGGGGAATTGCAATGGAAAACAATGTGTCAACTGCCGGAGTTTAACCTTGACAAGGTCTGTGCGGAGGCAGTGTAGTATGGGGAACTGCAGATAGCAAACAAAACCCACAATTAGTAGGTTATACTCACAAATACATCATAAACAACTTACCAAGGCTTAAAAAGTGCTGCATTTGACTGTATGGGTTTATTAACAACTGTTCCTTTGTTAACAAGTCATTACTACCCTAGTATTTACATTTTTAAATACAGTTTTTTCTTTATTATTTACATTTATTTAATTTGGATTGATGATAGTGAAAGAATTATCTTAAGCGTTTCTCAGTTTCTGCCAGAGCTTTTATATTATTCAATCTTTAATGTGATTATATATATATATATATATTTATTTTATGATAAAAGCTTAGTTTTAAATATTGCGCTATATTTGAGCTGCAGGCGACAGGCTTGCAGTCTTGAACTCCTCAGCAAGGTTACCAACTTCACTGCGCCCTGCGTTGAAAAATCGCACCAAGAATTGAGATGGAGTTCCCAATTATAAATAGCTGACCCTTGTCTGGCTGCGCTGTAATAAATGATCTGTTGCTATTTGGTGATATTTTTGACATAGTGGCTGTTGTTAACTGTTTTAAAGTACTACACTTGCTGTCAACACAGTGTCAGATAAACCAGAACATAGTTATGATTTTGAGGTAAGGGAAAGACCCTGGTCATGGTTAATAATCCTAACCCTAATTAAACATGTTTGACAGCATATGAGCTCTGGTTCCCTTTTCTGAAAGCCAGGGTACACGCCGAAACTCTACCCAGACCTCCAAGCTCATAATTCGAACCAATGTATATTTAAAGATAACCAGATACAGTGTTAGAGGTTTTCAGTTGCTCAGGCACAAGTTAGTTAAATATTACTCTTCCAATGTTCTGCATCCATTGGAACCAAAGAGAAAGCACACATTTATTTAAAGGAAAGGTTTACATTTTAAACCTTTCTTCCCAACTCCTCAATCTTGGTTTGCTAACATAAACAGAAGTTTGTCACGCCCAGGTTTATGGTTGACTTGGTTACGTTTAAACACATTTAGGACCTAATGATTCAAAAAAGGAGTTGATTCACCCCAAAAAAATATCATTCTTTCTTTCCCATTGTAAATCCTGATAAAGTGTTTTTGGATCTAATCAATGCGGTTACGTGATGAACCGGTTATTGTAATTCCAAGGTTTGACCACTACGGAAATGTAATTAAATTGCTTACTTCTTGCCTTGCTACACAAAGGGCACACTACTTCCTGTCTGGACATCAAATGCATTGGACATACTGTACATTTGGAAGTCAAGAACAATCCAGTATTGGTGTTATTCCTTGGAATACTGAACTGCTTGAACTGGAGTCTGCTAGCAGGTACCCAACAGCAGGTAGCCAACGGGGAAAAGCAAAGGTCCTCAGGTCCTACCTAGCCGCCTCCTCCTCCTCCTCCTCCTCCTCCTGCTGCTGTTCCTCCACACTCAGCAGGCTCTGAAGTCTCCTGCTTTCAGGCTCATAGCCACGCACCTGAGGGATTGCTGATCCCCATTTCAGATACTGGCCTTCAATCTCTTATCGTTTACAGCTGTCCACCAGTAAACAACAAAACGAAACAAAACAAAAAATGATAGAAATTGATGAAAGAGGGGGGTGGAAAGTTAAAGGGATAAAGTCCTTCACTCCCTTTGAGGTTTCACTCCCTCGACACCAGTGTTGGCCTCCTTATGATGATAGCCATCAAAATCATAACTGTTTACACTGCTGTCACTTCCTTATCCTCACCGCAGAAGTTTTCAATTTCCAGATTGATTTGTTTCAGGCTTTTTATCGCTCAACAAAGAAGGAGGGAGAAAGCTCCGGCTTTTTTCATTAAACTTTTGATTGCTCCTCAAGCCAAAGCTGCTTCCTGGTGAAGGCAGTGAGACAGAAAGGTGAGGACTAAACTGCCCTTCCACAGCTATTACCACACCATGCTATGTAGAATTGGCCACCATGGTCCTCATCCAGATGCACAGCACAACATGGACCTTTCAGTGTACCATCTGGCTAATATAATAAGGTGAAGTAATGCATTTTGAACCTTCCCTAATTGGCTAAGTCATTTCATTATTATAAATATTAGGTATGTGTAATGGGGAACACTAATTCCTTTGACTAGACTAAAGATTCCCGCCTTCAAATAAGCATGCTAATCTAATTAGAAAGCTAGCGGAGCCGAACGACTACATTCTCTCATACTTAGCGTTGGAGGGCCGGGGCTTTGTGGAGCAGATGTGCTGTGAAATTAATTTCCTCTGGTGTAACCGGAGACGCTCTTCTTACCGTCTCTCGGTTATGAAATTTCCATTTCACAGATGATAACCTATTATCACTTTATTCAAGGGAAACATGTTAATGGCCAGGAGGAGGATTGAATTATTCATATTTGCTCATTTCTATTCTGCGGCGCGGCCCTGCTCCTTTCATGCACTGAGAGAGGGCTAATGTAAACATGACCAGAATCCTTGTAAATTGGCTTGTAGAGGAGGCTGTTAGCATAGTGCCTGGGGACTGATGCTAGACGGGGATAACAGCTGATATCTGTAAAGTACAGGCTGTGCATGTGCGTGCGTATGCTGATGTGCGTGTGTGTGGGTAAGAACAAGAGGAACAGAGTGTGTGACAGAGACTGAGTGAATGAGTGAGGGTGTGCTATTGTGGAAATGTGTGTCAACAGTGTAACAGGGATGCTAGAAGCTGGTAATGGAAGCTAATTGGACCAGGAAGCAGTTAGCCACTGTGCTAAGTGTGTTACATCGTAGTCAAGGAATCGGGTTCTGATCTGGATTTCAACTTCTGTTATTTTTTTCCGTCTTTACAACCGCTTTCAGCGTATTCCATAAAGGAATACTTAACCCACCATTTATTTATGAACTACTCACCCCCCTTTTACTTTGTTCTCTAAATAAAGAGATTCTTATGATTAATTGTTTTTATTGCGGTAACATTTGGGACAGAATCTCCAACATTCGCCTTCTACCAAATGTTCTGCACAAATACTTGTTAAATTAGTGCAAACCTGGCATCATACATGCCCATTGAGGGGAATTTGGAGAAATAACTGCCCAATTTGACCCCAAACTCACCGGTGAAGCCCAATGGATGAAACATGCAGTTTTACAATATTTAAAACTAACCATAACACAAGGAAAGTAATTGACACACAATTGGTCATTTTTGGGGAAGCATTGAAAACCCAACATTGTTCAGAAATGTCACCTCCATGCCCTTTGAATTTGATATACAAAGTGTTAGAGAGAGAAATAGGGAGAAATGTTTCTTACATCAAAGAAAGGTATCTTATTTATTTCCCTAGCTTGATGTTGGTTGGCTCAAAGTGCTTCAGTATGGCAGGACAGGAAGGAGCTCATTCACAAATAATGAGCCGTCCTGTCCCAGTGACGTCGCTGCTGTTCATTCACTAAATAGGTCTGACCCCCATAGGACATCAGTGTTTCGTATGTATGCGTGTATTGTACAGTGCAGAGATAAGCATAATGTGTATTTATCTGTTGATGTGTTTCCGCTTCCATTAAATCAAAAGGATAAACATCTGGTTGCATTCTTTTTAAGCTTGTTTTGTATTTCCTTCACTTAAATCTATGAATACACAGATGTTACTGTACAGAAAGTGTGTGTGTCTGCCCATTTTCCAAATACAATTAGTAGGGTTCCACATTTAACAAAGGCCTGTTTTAGTGCTTCAATATCCATTACAAATATAATCTTTACTAGAAGAATACCATGCAAAAAGTGTAATAAATTGGTCAAAATAAAGATTTAAATACACCTTTTTCTTGTCATGTTTACCTACAGCACCTAACTTTTGTATATATTAAGACACAGGATATATATTTTGTTGAAAGAAAAAAAATAACTGCTGTAATTAAGAAGTTTACGACTGCATGTCAAAGACAGAGTGATTGTGTCTGTCTGGACCAAACATTTGGCAAAGCATTTAGTCTGCCGTTCAGCCCAGACTATTTTATGGGAGAAATTAAAGGCAGAAAAGACATAAGCAGCATGTCTCCTAGAAGTTGAATTGAGGTCTGTTCTTACTTTTACAGCCAATAATGAGATTATATTTGAGCTGAAATGTGGCCATCCTATTTCAGTCATTAAAGATGTCTCCCATTCAAATACATCTTTCCCGTGGGAATCATCTTTGAGGACATTTACATTGCCTCTGGTTTACATAATGCATGTTGCCTCTTCAGTATTGATTATTAAATCTGTGATCAATAGCATGGCTATGAGTAAAACAAATACAAAATGTGAGGCTTTTACCCATTTTTTGTATCTGAAATTCATAATTGGTTTTGATGATCTTTATAATTTGAGCAGTGTAATCCTAAAAAAATACAACATAAAATAATCTCTAAATACAATAAAAAACAAAACAAAATCCCAACATTTTAATTTAAATGTAACTTAATGACAGGAGAATTGAATGCCAAACTCAGATATGAGTGAGCTATTTTTTGTGTTCACATAGCAGGATAATATGCACCAGCCACACTATAATATTCACATATTCAACGATCACTAGGTGGCAGTATAGTATACTATAATTGCATATATGCATATTCCTCCGTGTCAGGTCCGCTGCAATACTTGTCCTTTAGTCACAGAGAGGTCTTTCTGTGGAGTGACATGATGATGGATTTTACCCTTATTGTAGATCATATTATTATTCCCACTGCGGTCATCCAAATATTATGTATAATTGCGGCATTACCAAATAAGGGGAATGTCCATCAGATTGTTGCAATAACTTGATTTAGAAATATAAAAAAATAAGAAAAAGTTTAATAAATGTGTCCTTTTAATTTGTTTGCATATATGGTTCTGTCCAGTAAAAGCATGTATCTCTATATTTGGTGATTTCTTCTTCTTTTTTTAACTGAAGAATCAAGCTTTTTGTTTGTGTACTTCTTAAATGAAATGACCCATTTAACACCCTGAAAACAAAGCTGTTTTTGGAGATACATGTTTTTTACAGGATGGATATTGTGTAAAGGATTAGTCCGTCATACAAACATAAGTGGAATCGCAAAAAGTAATGTATTCTGATGAGTTTGACATCAAAACTCTTCAATGTACGACCTCATTCAACAAAAAGAAGTACAAATCAAGAAATCATAATTAAGCATCAGATTAGAATAAATTACATTTAAAACATCAGAAACTTTACACTAATAAAGCCACTCTGACCGCAATCCTTTCTGAGGACTTCTCTATTATACTGCTGCTTAACACAATCCATAGCAATTCAAATCCTTATCAATATCAATTTACTCATATCAATAAAGATCAGGCTCCCTTTGGATCCGTTCTCACTGGCATCTGTCTGACATTGCGGGCCCCTCACCACGCCCAGACAACACTCCCACACACACACACACACACACACACACACACACACACACACACACACACACACACACACACACACACACACACACACACACACACACACACACACACACACACACACACACACACACACACACACACACACACACACACACACACACACACACACACACACACACACACACACACACACACACACACACACACACACACACACCAGCCCTTGACTTTGGCGTCAATAAGGCTGACCGTCTTTGTGAGAGTATCGACAGTTATCAAAAAATGCCCTTGATGTAATTTCATGCCTGTCGACACTCACGGGCCATATGCCGAGGATTATGGGATGCCTGTGTGCCGCATAAGTGTAAGGTACTGCAGAGCTTGGGGGGGGGGTAGGGACCTGGGGCCTTGGTCACTTTATAGGGGCCTTTAATGGCCCTCGCTACCAATGTTTAGAGCCACAATGGCCAAGTACAGCAGAGTGTCCACTGGGGGCTACCATCAACCTCAGCAGCCGGGGAGTCCCGCCCCCTCCCACGTGTGACACTAACTTATCACATTAAAGCGTCCGCAGTGTCACAGCATATGTCGAGCCTCTGCGTTCGAGGCGCTCATTTACATTTTCAGAGGTATTCACAGAAGCACAGTGAAACAGAGGGCAGGGGGGCTCTGGTGAGGGCCTTTTATATCTCTTTAGTTTTTTTCAAAGTGTCATTGAGGAGGGAGAAGGTAAGTCTGATTATACCCCGATTAGTGTAGTGAGTTTTCTGATGCTACACACAGTTGGTAAAGGCCGGAGTGTAGCCCTGCTACTGTAATTCAACATGTGATGTGTGGTCATGCATAGACATTTGTTTAATGCTTTTTTTAATGAATTTTTGCTATTCCCAATCCATAATGACTGAGGAGTTAAATTCCCATACACGTCTGCATTTAGAAACCCATTGGTTTGTCCAAACAATACATTGTCACAAAACTAAGAACAGGGCAATTTTTCTTAGTTTCTCCAAAGTTGACATTTCGGAGATAAATTGTTTGAACTGACAGGCGACGTTAAATAAATGATATAACAATCTGCACTGATTTACAGTATATGTATTGTTTCACATATCGAATGAATACAATCATTTTAAATATCTGCACAAGTATGCAATTCTTTTTTCAAAAATCCTTCATTCATAACCATTTTCCTCTTTGATAACTGATAACAATGCTGCACTCTGTATTTGCAAGCACCCTCATGCTGCATCACTTCCAAAAGAGTGTAACAGTCGCAGCCTTGCATGTGTTTTACAACCCAAACTAAACACTTTTGCAGTGATTATTGTATGTTTGCATCCTTTTGTTACCTTGAATTTAATCAACCCTCCCCCCGCCCCTTTCCCTTTTCTCTCTTTCCGCACTGCTTTGTTTTTCTGCTGCCGATTGCAGCCGAAGCGCTTTAGCTGTTTTGTAAGCATGTGCACATCCTGATCTCTCATAATATTAGTTAAAATCAATGTGCTGCTTTTTTAATTATTGCTCATGGTACAAAGCGGGGAAGGCTCATTTAAGGGGGGATCGATATGGGAGAGCGATTGGTAGACGGTGGAGCTGTACATCAGGCGGCTTGATGTGAAAATCATTGGGGCCTGTGCAGGCAGTGGCTTGCGCTGATCATCCTGGTTAGCCCCCCAGCTGGCTGCAGGGCCCTGGTAATGGGTGAACCCTCCGTGAACCAGCATCCTTAGCCTCCACAGCACCCCTCAGAGAAGCACGCAACCCACCCCCAGACACCGCGCGGGGCAGGCAATAACACATCATAAACAAAAAAAAAGTAAGGCAGAAAATTCAACTGGATTTCTCATTCTTCTCTCTTCATCTCCCCATTGATTATCTGTGCCTGGGATTATCCTCTTTTTATTTGGTGCTGTTCCCTCTTTTCCTCCATCCCCAGATACACCAGCGCATTGTTCCTCCACTCCCATTATCTCTACTATCTGTCCCTCTGACCGCGACCAGGCCTGACTGGAGGCTCGCGCTACTCCACTCAGTGGGCTTTAAAGAGGTTAATAACTTGGGCCTGCGGACATTATTTAAGGGTGGCCAGAGGAAATGTAACGCTCCCCTGTTTCTGTTGCTTCAGATCCACCTTTGACCCTACAATCGTCCCTCCCTCCCTCCCTCCATTCCTACCCCAACATGACAAACACATCCTTATATCCACTAACATCCCACATTCTCCTTTGCTTCTTTCTTCACTCTCCTCACTCAGTTTTTATCCGCAAAAGGTCAATTCAGATCCCCTTCATCATGTGGTTTGGCCCCTCCGGCGCTAAACTGATACAAATGACGTTAATCTGGGAAAGTGTGAACGGCAGCGTTTCACGGCCTCTTACCATTATTTGTCACCATTTCTGTCGCCAAAATGGCTCCATTTTGCACGGAGATAAAATGAAAAAAAAAAAAGTTAAAAGCCCAAATAATTGTTTTCATCATTAGGTCACTTCACATTTATCATGCAGTTTGTATATCAGCGCCTGGTGGATGATTTATACAGGCTCTTCTGCTACCAATAGGATTCCACTATGAGGGTATCAATCCCTATAAGCACTGATCCAATGTACAATCAGCATTCAGGAAAAGCATGGGTTGCACATTCAATGCTCCAAAACGGACAAAAAGGGAAAAAGAACCTCCATTTTACTTATTTTCTACCTCAAGCCAATTGAAATTTATAAAAAGCCGTTTGAAATAAAACCTGCATATTAAGTCAGAAATAGAAGATGAATGTCTAATATTCTTTGTTCTAATGTGTATTAATCTACTTCCTGTGGTAACAAATTCAATAAATGTACTTAAATAAGCACATATTTAAGGATTTAAATGCATTTTGACAGCAGCTAAAGGCACTTCTGCAATCACTTAAATCAAATGGCAATATTTTGACAAGCTACCAGTACATAATACGTCCAATTAGAATTTAATAATGGTTAGACACAGAGACCCTTCCCTCTATATCACATCCTGGAACACTAATGTAATGGTTGTTTCTCATTTGGCTGCTGTTTTTTTCAGATGATCGTTATATATCATCTGCATCATTCACATGCTTACATACGCACAGCGCTCACACTCATTCACTCACATTGAAGGGAAATGCTTATTCAGGGCATCAATCATTCGTCCATAAGAGCAGTTCATTTACTAATTAAAATCTTTGAAAAAAAAGAGAGGGGAATTGACTAAGCACTAAATTCTTAATCACAAGTTTTGACCAGCAACTGACATTACAATCCATTTCGAGATATCAATCAGGCCAATGCAAATAGCTTTTATGAACTGGCTCTTTTTTTTGTTTGATCACCAAGGTCATTTATTTTGCCTTTAATTCCCCCCTCTTAGCACAACACATTCAATCATTCAGATTGTCTTGTGTAGCAGATCTCCTCCCGTAATGACAAAGCACATCAGATAAATAAAAAAAGTTCAGATCTGAGCGGATATCAATAAATTACATGCATTCTTAATTTTCCTCGTGCTTGTCAATGTTGATGCCTGTCAATTTCAGAGGGGTCTGTGTGCTTTATTCTAATGAAAGAGGCGGTGGGCAGAACACTCATTTTCATTTGGCTGAAAATACTCTGTTCAGCCAGATTTAAGATGAAATGATGCCTTTGGTTATGGACTGTGATTAATGTCAAGGACATGAGAGTTCATCTAGATGATCTGCATCTGCCTTCAGCAATGCTGAGTCGGCACCATGCAGAGATCAAACACAGATAAATATGACCCCAGTGCCAATAATAACATAAAAATAAGTAGCACAAACTTTAAGTATCTGGCTTATTAGGGAGGCAGATACTACAGTGAAATCAAGAAAAAAAGGTCCTAAGTCTCTAAACCGAATAAGATTAGTAGAAACGTAATATTAGGCCAGATTATAAATTATTGTCACAGACTTTACTTTTAAGGGTGCAGTTTGAATGTGTTTCTTTGTCATCTTCTGTGTCCATTTGGACTGATAAGCAGGTTCAAGTAATTCAACTAATATTTAAATATGGGACCCAAAGGTTGATTAATCAAACCAATAAATCCCATGAGTCAGATACTGAGTGTCAGACTAAAAGAGTGCACTAAAAGAAGTTACTACTACTATGCTAAGCTAGGTTAGCTGGACTATAGATGCAGTTTGAGCTTACATTTGGGGTTTCACATGAATAAACTTGAAGAAAATGTATTTAAATAACCTGTTTAATCAGGTTATTTGTTATTATCAAAAAATATTGATTGCTTATCAAATATGTTTATCTAATTTATGATTAATTTCAGCTACTTCCATTTAGGTATCTGTAATAAACCCAGTACTAATCACCGGAAAACAGTGGGCATATAGCTAAAGCTGATTCAGAAGCTTGGCTACAAGTTTGGGTGTGGATACAGCCTTTGTTTCTTTTTATATTGCAAAACATGTCAAACAGTCTGATTCTTAAAGGGAAATAATGACTTTTCATTCCCTGTCTCATTCAGTAGACAGTAAAAGACATAGAACAATCTGACAATGACTAACGGGAAAAGCATAACTTAAATAGAATGTGAACTAATGAGGGGATTAAGTGCAGGTGTGCAGCAGGTCAGTTGGTTGGTGGGCTGATGGGGAACAGGTGAAACTAATTAAGCCAGAACTGACACTCAGGAAAGCTGGGAAACACACAAACACAAGAAGCAAAAACAGACTTGACACCGATTTAGAAAACTTCAAAATAAAACAGGAACTGTTCAGATAAACTGAAAAAAAATAGGATCCCGACAATTCGCACATACTAAGTTGGGTATCTGGAGTATCTACAACTGGGAAGTAATGTACCCTACACACGGTTCCGTTGCGTGCTTCAACGGAGACACTTCCCATTCACTTTGAATGGGGTGACGTCACGCTTTGCCGAACTGCATTATGGTTCCATTGCTTCGCTTTGCCTCCGTTGTTCGCGCTGAAAGTTGAGAAAGTTAAACTTTTCAAGCGTCGACGGAAGCGCCAGCCAATCAAATCATATGCCAGTACAAGCTCTAGCCAATCAAACCATGTGCTTGTGTTTCCGGGGCGAGAGATTAATATGATTGGTTGTTGGTCGCGCGAGACACGCCCACCGGCAAGCTTCCACGCGACGGAACCGTGTGTACCATGCGTAAGACAATCAAACCTGTTTGTATGGGCTTTGTGTGGGCTTTATTACACTACGGTCCGTGGGCCAAATGCGGCCCGCGTGCCATTTTGAATCGGCCCTCAGCAAATTCTAAAAGTATAATGAATATGGCCCACAAATGAAACTTGTGCTTTTTTTATATTCTACTTCTTAAATATAAATGTAAAAAAGTAGTATTCGTGTGTTAATAAGACCACTTTTTAAATAAATTCAGTCAATGAAAGTTGGAAACATTTCTTAGTTGATAAGAAAAAAGCCCAATTACTTATTTTTACATAACAAGCTTAAAACACACCCTTCCTATTTCCTCTTATTATAATCAATCCGAGGCTCCTGTTTTAAGGGACGAGCTGCCAACACTCACAAGCATAATTTACCTACATTTGATTGATTTTGCTAACTTATGATTGAACTTATGAGGCAATATACCTCTAGTGAGTGGCCCAGCCCTTCATATATTTTTCGGTGAAAAAAGTTTGGACACCCCTGCTTTATTGACTTCAAGTATCAACCTGAGAATGAGAGCGATATTTCCCCAAAAATATATTTTGGCAGAATATTTTCTTTTCGTATTTGTTTTCCTTCTGTGGTCAGAAGATTAGTATAGAAAGAGATGGATGCAGCATTCAAGCATTCAGATGTTTCAAAGAAGAGGTAGAACATAAAAAGACTTCATTACAAAACTGATATTTTCAAATGTGTGTACATGCTATGATGTTTTATAGTTTAATATATAATGATTCTTCATATTGCATACTGATCATTCAATGAAGTAAAAAGTATTATATTTCCCTCTGAAATGTAATGAGATAGAAGCATAAAGCAGAACATTAAACATTAAAATAAAAGTATAAAAGTACTTGAGTATGTGTAACCGTCCACCACTGCATACATATAAAATAAAAGGTTCTAGACCTTAAATTCCCTCAGTATTTAACAAGGAAGAAATGAAATTTCCATTGTCCTTGTCAGTTGAATTCAAACAAAATCAAATGATTTATCGCATACACATTAGATTAAATGTCTTGACAGAGACGTGTGGAAAAAATAAAGCATATTGCTTCCCAGCAATGATATGTTTCATGATGTATCCAAACAAACATTGCATGTCTCCACTATATCATCCTTTAGCTGCCTCCTCCCCCCTGCAGGAAACACAGAGAAAACCCAGTATCCTCAGCTGCTTTCATCCAGATTGAGTCAAGTTTCTCTTTGATGGGAGAATGTAAATGTGTCATTTACACCTGTCTTGTCTTTTATCATGATAAAGCAGTTCATACTCTGGGAAAAGGGGGAAAGAGAAATGCAAGCAGTAGCTTCATTCATCGCCTGTCCTGTTTCATTCACATGCTTGTGATTCTCTATCATGCTCCTCTCAGCAGCCCGTCAAGAGGCCGGCTTGCATTGAAACAAATCTCTCATATTCTGCTTTTTGATTTCATTCTTTCTCCCTGTCGTCTCTCCTATTAGCTTATTCATTCTTCACATGTGACTGCCAGCCTGTTAAGGTCATATTAAACCAAAGCAATCCACTTTAAATGGTTATCTACGACGCGCATTAAAAAGCTCTTTGCTGCCCTTTAAATATTGTGATTGGGTTATAGGGGGGTCGCTGTTTCGGAGCGCTGATCGCTCTCCCAGGAGCCCGCTTCAGAATATAAATTGAGTAATATTATAAAGGCGGGCACTCCAGAAGGACTGGGTAATGAATAGGATTCATGATCTGAGGAGGAACAGGAGGTCATGCAATGAAGTGAAATACTCTAATAACTCCAATCCAAACCCACTCAGATGATGATACATTAACTGAGAGAGCCTTGTATTCCTGTTTTTTTTCTCTTACGTCGGACTATATGAGCGTTACATCTATCCCGAAGCACTTGATGTGAAAAATAGAATGAAGAAAAAAAAAGCTGATCCGGGTGGTAATGATTATTTAAAGTTCTCGTTTTGACTTTTACATCGAGGTCACATACAACCGTAGTAAAGGGTCAGATCTGATCTCTGCAAATCTTGTAATCTCCTGGGATAACATTTGTAAAAATAAAAGCAGATTTGTATTGGTATTACATTTCATTGTCGTCTGCAAAACGTCTCAAGAAATGTACCAGGCAGATCAGACAAACAGATTACTCCCACGGAAGTCCTAAATACGAGATATTACGATTTTAATCCCACCCCGATTATGATTTTTTTTTTTTGTTGCAAGGAATTACATTCATCATCTTACATAGTAAACTGTGTGTATTTAAGCTGGATATTTTTGCATGTTATCCCTTCAGATCAAGAAAAATCTGGTAGATGCTATCATTGGCATTATGCCCCTCTGTGTCTGACCTCTCTCACCGGTACCTGAGGATGACTGATGACATGTTATTTAACTGTGCCTGACTGGGATTAACAATAAAGCTTTGCTCCTCAGTCATAATTTATCTACAGGAATTATTGAAGCATTATTCAGTGGGCCTATGAAATTGCAATTTTTTAAATGTATTTACATATAACCAGGCTTCAGAAGTAAGGACAAATATGGAAAGGTATTCTGTAATGTACTGTAGTTCGTTACAGGAAAAAAATGAACTTTGACATAAAATAAGAGCAGTATTTAAAAAATACATTAGAACATTTCATTTAAACATTTTAAAACCTCACGCAATGGCCTCTATCATCGTTGAAAGAAATGCTTTCACTGAATGGAAACGTGAACAACATCGCGGCATATTGCAAATCTCTGCAAAGCATGAAGATCAAAAATACATAGCGATGATGTCATTATGGGACAGAAGAAAACAGAGTCCAATGGAGGCGTTTCAGGCAGGGGGGAGTGTGTGCGAGATAAACTCCCTCTGTTGGAAACTTTGGGATTTTAGTTTTTGCAGACCATTTACATGCACAAAAGCCTATATAACGCACTACAAGAAAGGGAATAGTAATAGCATAGTAAGGCCCATTTAATATTGTGATACTTGGAATAGATTTGAGTTTACATGTTAACAAGGTAATTAGTACTTGTATCGGAACACATTCTTAGAGTAACCTTGCAAATCTGGATATAACATCCTCTTTTTGATCCTTGATTTGTTGTGTTTTTGCCATCCGAGCTGCGAGCCCCCACCCAGATTCAAACATTTACTGTTATATCATGCTTTTAATAGAAGCCAGTGGGCTTTCTCTCTGTCAGTGGATCTTGATGGAGTGTATAGGAGTGCTGGAATGAGTCGGGCTTCTTGCAATCAGGCACAGGGAAAATGGTTAATTCCACTTGTGATGACACCAGCTCGGCAAGCACAACAGTTTTCAAGTGCTGACACTGACCAGTAATGACTGAACGAATGGATAGAGAATAGAGGAGGTGTGTGTGTGTGCATTGAGGGGGGTCGGACAGAGAAAAGGCTAAGAAAGCATGGAGTAGTCAGTAAAAGAGACACTGGTAAAGTATGAGAGAGAGAGAGACACAGCTGCTTCTGCACAATCGCTTTTCAGCATCTACAGTCCCGGGCCAAAATGCCATTAATACAAGTGTCAGAGGAGTGAGTGGAATCAGGCATAGCGCTATGGCTTTGAGTGGCTTGAGAAGAAAACGCCCAGGATCCTTCGGGGACGGGCCTGTCCGAGACGGCCCTCCATTCTTCTAGCCCCTTTTGTGGCGCTGCCTCCCTGTCCATCCTCTTCCCTTTTATTTTGTACGAAGATTAAATTGCACATGATCTCTAGTGTCTCCGGACCCTTCGCTTGTCGTAGGTCGACGACCTCCACGCGGCTGGGATAGTAGATACATCCTCTTTTTGTCTTGTGGTGAAACGCTCGTCCGCCACAGTCCAGTAACTCGCCATTGTCACACGGTCTGAAGCAATTAAGTAAAATGGTGGATAAAGCCCCGGTGCGTCCTTTCAATATTTATTACATCCTCTTGGTGAAAAGAGCTATTTAGTCGCTGTATCTAAAATGATCACTAATGCAATTACAAGTGCATTTAGAATACACATTAAGGGTAATCTTCACCCCTTAGAGAAGACCCCAATGCTCCAACGAGAGAGGATAACAGATTAAAGTTACAAAGGATGTCTGTGAATACATGGGATACATCAAATATATCTAACAATGAGGCAAACATGCATGTTAAGGCTGATTCGGGTCAGCATTTCTTGGTAATCTGTACAATACATGATTTATTTTCAATAGCCAAAGCTCACTTTCCGTGCACTTGTCCATAACACAGCATGAGACGTCCCATTACATCCTTTTCATTAGACTACGTGTTGCTGATCTTTGAGTTTTTCGTACGTGGCACTTTTCTTTCCTTTGTCAGCTCAGACATGCTGTCGGAAACTCTCTTTTTTCTGTTTTTCAAACTAAATCTGAAACACAAAACATATTCTTGATATATGTTGCGGGCCAGCTGTCAGGAAGTCAGGCTTGTGTGATGAGATAGTAAAGAGATTTGAATGATTCAACCTAAAGCCTCATGAAAGTGGAGCTGAAAATAGGAGCGGTGATTCAAACCGGAAAGTTCTCTTGTCAACATCAAGCCTTTGGTTGCAACAGATGTAGTTAACTATACAGCCACAACATACTTAATTAAAACCCATACAGTAGATGTGTGCTGTGTTTGTGGAAAAAATTAACAAAGTTTTATGGGATCAACTTTTCCATAAGACTGGAGAGCATAAGCCCAGCAAAACATGAGTGTGTGGCCCTTTGCTTCATTCAATGCTGACATAATGCAGCTACTGTAAATCTGATGTGAAGACAGATTTCTTCACAAAAACATGAACATACATCAGTGTGGTTGATCCCTAGAGGGTAAAATCACAGGGACAGGAGGAAGTTGGGTTTTGGAAGGAAAGCTTGTGGTTATGTAAGCAGTGAATATTGTCATCAACCTCTCAACAGTTCAAACTAGTTGTCTTTACTATGTATGTTCAGACCTGCAAATATTGTGGACGTAGTACAAATTAAGATCATTCTTCTTAGTGTTCTTTATATACAAATTAAGCATTTTGGAGCAATTTGTAATTAGAAAAACACCTTGTTTTGATTATAACTATTGATGCCTTCATACGTTTACTGTGCGTTAGCGTTAAAGCTTGATAACCCTAACAGCTAAGCTAGCTAGTCTATCAAACATCGAAGCGAAGCATCACAACAGTTATCTTACTTAGCTGTTGTGTGTTAACTTTCTCCCTCTGGTTTTATTTGGAGGGAATCTGAAAACAGCACTTCTAGAGGCTCAAGCTAAGCTAGCTATTGACAGTCGGTCAGAAAATAGCATACCTGTTTACAAATAACTGGATACAGCATTAACGGTGGGATCCCACTCATTGCATTGAAAGTTGATTGCATCGTTATTTAACCCCACCTCCCAGCATTTCCTTATTGGGCTCATTCACTTAGAAACAGTATAAAAATGACTCTGGATTCGGATCTCAGAGCAATTTACAACTTGTAGGTTTTTTTTAATTAAGGGCTGTTCAAATGCAGTACTGAATGGTTGATTTATCTAAAAAAAAAGAGGTCTCTTTCCCAGTGTGTGGCTGAGAAAAAGTACTTTTGGGCCCAATGGCATCTCTTAGGGGGGCTAGCGTTAAGCTAGCTACTGATTGCTGGTCCGAAACTATAGCATCCCTGTTTACAAAGAACTGGATACAGCAGTGGAGGTGGGATTCACTCTTAAGGACCAATTTAAATAAGGGCTATTCAGGTGTGCTACTGAATAGTTGATTTGTATAAAAAACCGCGCTGCCAATCCACAGATATTTTTTTCCCAATGTAGGTCTTTGAGAAAAAAGGACTTTTGAGCCTAATGGCATCACTTATGGGAGCGCATGTTAAGCTAGCTATTGACGGGCGGTCAGAGACTAGCATAGTATAACAAACTAGCATGTTTTGAGCAGTGGAGTTGGGATACCGTTTATTCTTACGAAATGAACTAGCAGAGGCAAGGTTACATTGCAGTGCATATTCCATCATCAAGCACTGAAACATTGACTCCTGTATGTCTGTAGCCTGAACTAAATCTCTGTAACCTACTACTTCCCTCTGTGAGAACCAGTCTGCTGACAGCTTGGAGCCAGTCCCTCTGCCACCCCCGCTCCCCCCCCCCTCCATCTCTCGCTCTCTCTTTCTCTCTCTCTCTCACTTAATTGACTTCCCAGTTTGATAACACATGGCTGTCTGATTGGAGCCGGGCTGTCTCAGTGATGCTCAGAGGAACGTGCCTCTTCAATAGCAGATCAATTAGTCTATTAAGATAACCAGGGACATAGGTCCTCTATCCTGGCTCCTATTTGAATATGGTCCAATGTGGAAGTCATTGTTCTTCAGGAATTATCCAGTTTCTCACTTAACCTGTAAACTGTATGCATATCAATTGCTTATTATTATATCATAAATATCAGTCCAAAAACATATAGAAAACATATCAACCCAGTCTCACGGCATTTCGTGTTATAGTCACAACATTTAATCTATTGATTCGTGTTCACCAACACGAGCTTCCCCTTTTTTTCGTGTCACACAGAACGATTTTAAGCCCCAAGCCTGTTTTTCAGGTTTCAGGCTCGAAAATGAAATTCCCAGAACAAATGATCATATCTTCCCTTCTAAAACGTCTAAATTAATAATCTTTTTTCTCAAAGTAATGATAAACCTGTGAGTTGGATGTAGAAAAGTCAGAATCAATATAGATGTTTTTTATTTTAAAGAAAATTCAGATTGAACATGGTAAAAAACTGTAAATTATAGTGTCCGTCCAAAACATATTTTGTACTTATAGTGAAAACCAGTGGTGTAGTGGGGATATTTTTTACTGGGGGGACACTATTTTAATTAGGTCATCCCAAACAATGCCACACAAGTGTGCAAGCGCGCAGTGCACTTACAAAACGGGCAGACAGGTCCACATCATCATCCTCATCAGCTTTATTTAAAGACACTCTTGGTCCATTATTAAAGCACATACAACACTCAAATATAAATTAAAGAAGGCAGTTATACCAATGTTACCACAGAAACTACCGGTATGCTTAGTCCTACTTTAGTCACTGTACTGCAAAAAGCAGACGGCGCTGCGCTCAACACACACACAGACTCAAAACCATGGACACACTGGCATATAAGTTACATAAACAATTTATAGGCCTAAATTGCATAAACTACAGTATTGCAACTAAGCAGACAGCGCTGCTTCTCTCTCTCTCTATCTCCACTTTCAAAATCTATTTAAAACTCATAACAAACAAACAAAACTCCCAAAGTTGTCCTGAAATTAACTTGTTAAATAAACTAAACAAAAAATATAGCCTACTTATGCAAACAACATTGAATCTGGAGTTGAAATTATTCTGCAGCGCTGCTTAAATTTCACACACACACACACACACACACACACACACACACACACACACACACACACACACACACACACACACACACACACACACACACACACACACACACACACACACACACAAACCTTGCGTTTTGAAGACTGATAAATCCGAAATGGATGAACAAACTTTGCAGCCCAGTTTCCCAGCTTTGCAGTCTATCCACAGCCTCTTGTTTCCTCCGCAACATCTCCTCCGTCCATACCTCTGGGAAAGGTGAGCTTGAGCTAGCCAGGGGAACGTTGCTATCGCAGCTAACGTTAACGTTAGTGCTAGCATTATCCACGTCTTTAGGCGGCTCTTCTGATGATGTAGTACTAGTAGCTTCACTTGTAGCTTCGGTGCTGCTACCCTCTTTCTTCTTGTGAATTATATTCTTTTCAGAAAATAAGTCAAGTAAAAAATGTTTGCTTGCCATTATAGAGCTTTTTCGTTAGCGTTCTTGAGGGAAAGAGCTGCCGCAAAATCGGCAAGCAGGCTCGCCGTGGGTGTGTCACTGACACACCCCCAGCTCGCTGCGGGGTCACGAGCGTGATGACGAATCATACTTTTTAAGAAAATCGTTTTTATTTTTTATTATATTGTGAAATATATTATGTTGTTGTCATTATTACAACAAATAAACACTTGCAACTGATAACACTGGCAATGATTTTATATTTATTAGATTAAAAAAAAAAAGATCATGCTCCAAATAAGTGGGGGTACGGCGTACCCCCGCGTCAAATGCCCACTACACCACTGGTGAAAACTAACCTTGGATGATGGGTTAGTAGACTAAAAGCTTTAGGAATCCAAAGTACAACATATAATAAGTACCCAGCTGTATCAAGATTGATGCAAAACAAGTGATATTTGACCTTTTTAGACAGATTTAGACAAAAAAAAACCTCTTCTGGGGCCATTTGGGTGGATTTTCCTTATCTCTGCCCCCCCCCCCTTCTTCGATTTTGACATGTGACATCTCTTTCTGACCTTTAGAGCCAATAGAATCGAAGGGAAATCGTCCGGCACACACTCATGTTAAAAAAAAGGTGCCGTCTTTGCGCATTCAAACTTCTACAGAGCGTAGGAATGGCCTGCTCTACTATATGAAAACGGAATTGCAGTTTTATTGCTTATAGATTATCAGAACATTTCAAAGGAGACACAGCCACATTGGATATTAACCTATGGATTAACTACAGCATCGTTGTTATCGTTTTAATGCCATTGAAGACCAGTTTTGACCAGACAAAACCAAGGTAAGCCATGTTAGCGTTGTAGGCTACCTAGCGCCACATGTTTTGATGTACGGTTTTGTTGATAACGTCGCGAGTTTGTATCTTTCAGTGATAAGGTGGGCACCGTTAGATTCTGTGTCTTTACGATCATAAACAATGTGTTGGATGTGCAGCTAGAATAAGTAGTAAGGGAGCTAGGAGTGATTTTCTGTGCAGTAATAGGTTAGCATTTTTCGCTCTGGGCTAATTCAGAGGCTCGCTGTTAGCATTGTGTGTTTTTTTGGGGGAAAAAAATGAAAAAGATCAGTTAAATGAGTTTTTTCCCGTTATATGGATATTAAATATTCATAGTTTATTAAATATTAAGGTTCCTTAGACGTTGTTTCCTGCAAATGACGCGATTTCGGCCCCGGAACCGGGTCCGTGGGGCTTAAGAGGTTAAAAGCAATGTATTTCTATTGGTAGTATGTTTCGTGCCTGCACCACGTCTTTTTGTCCGGTCAGGTCTCGGAAGACCGGAAGCTGTGTGTTTCATAAAAACATGTTCTTACTCAATATCAAGCCAAGATTATTGTTTTATTTTAGATCGTATAATGTCAGACTTTTTTTGCCATCCACGAGGAAAATAAATGGAGCTCAGAGCCTCAGAATACTGAAATCTGTATCTGGAAGGGGGGGCTGGTCCCGTTCGAGTCCAGTTTCGGATAGTCTGCCGTGGTTTCATTCCATTTCAAAGAGCTGTTTGACGCTCGACGTAACCTTGGCACACTGCCACTCCAACATCCAATCTCGGAGCTTGAAGATTAATCACAGGGTTTGTCAAGCAACAGGACTGTAGTCCCAAACGATAGCTGAGGATTATGGGTAGTGTAGTGTCTTCGGCCATCCTAAACTCCAAAATGTTTTTGGGATTTCATATTGCATAAACACCATATCCCAACGTGCATTGCGGCTACAACATCCAATCATTGAGCTTAAACCATAGCTGAGGATCTTGGGTAATCAGTTCAGTGGGTGTGTATCTTATTATACATCCATGGTGTGTATCGCGATGATGCTCGAAATGTACCTTATAGGCCTACGTCTGTTTCCGGTGACTTTATTTTGAAATGTAGTTCCTGAGGAACAGCAAAAAAGCCAGAGATTATAGAATTAAATATTAAATAAAAACAAGGATAATTGTGTGTTATTGTTGAGTAAATAACAGTGTGTTATTTAGAAAAGAATAAAAGATTAAAACAAATACAGATTTCAGTATTTTGAGGCTCTGAGCCCCATTTCTTTTCTTCGCGGAAGGCAAAAAAAGTCTGACATTATACGAATTAAAATAAAAACAATAATCTTGGCTTGACATTGATTAAGAACATGTTTTTATGAACCACACAGCTTCCGGTCTTCCAAGACCCGACAGGACAAAAAGACGTGGTGCAGGCACGAAACATACTACCAATAGAAATACATTGCTTTTAAAATCGTTCTGTGTGACACGAAAAAAAGGGGAAAATTGTGTTGGTGAACATGAATCAATAGATTAAATGTCGTGACTATAACACGAAATGCCGTGAGACTGGGTTGAACATATAAATATTATTGTAAAGTACATGCAACATGTAAAGGAAGTATTATCAAGATGAAATTAAGTATTATCCAGGCTTAATGTTTTTTTTTACATTTTTAGTTGGTATATATGTGTCTAATCGTGCATTAATGCTTTGTGACACAGACAGATGGCAGGTCTCTTATTATTTGTATGTGAGGGGTTCATCTTGAGCCATGCCAGGTGGCTCGAATATTCATTTCATTTTGATAATTCCACAGATTACTCCAAGCAATCTCAAAGCTTCACCCGGCAAGATTTATATGTAAAAATACTTTCTTATCAGCCTAAATCACAATGTGGGGTTAGACATAGAGAGGTGTGTCCCTGAAGATTCAATGAATTTGCACAATTGTATTAATGTCATTAATACAATTACATTGCTACAAGGATAAGGATAAGGTAAGGAGATAAGGACCCAAACTGGTGAAGATTTATTTATTGTGTCTTGCCCCAAATTTGCAGCTTGGATAGAGTGTGACAAAAATATAGATTGGTTCCCGCAAGACGGGAATGTGAGAGCAGACAGGTGTCGGTGCTTGAATTTATCAACAATGTTGCAACCTTGTGCGGGAATAGAGAACCACAGTGACGCGTCCTAAAACCCGGAAGTAAACTTCTTCCGTTTCCTTCGTCAAAAACCAATACAATTGCTCCATAGGATTTTGGAAAATAGCTCGAAATAAGGTCTGTGGTTGACACACATTTAAGAGAGGGATCACGTTTTTTTCAGCCGGATAATCTACACATGTCAACCCTACTTTTATAATTTTTGAATCATAAATCTAGTCGCCAGAAGCAAAATGTTAACGTTATGCTATCAACGAACTACAAGCTAGTACAGCACCAGGGTCGCACGACTTCAACGTCACGCCAACTAAAGATCGTTTCAACTGACTTGCACTGAAACTGCACTTTGAACACTTTAAATATATTATTAAAATGTTGAATTGTATACCCCAGTTATCTAGGCCCTTTTTGTTTTTGTTTAATGTATACCACGTTTATCTAGTCCCTTTTTGTTTTGTTTTATGTATAGCCTACATGTCACACTGTGGGACTGTGGGAAACGATATTTTGATATTTCTGGATGTACAACACATGTAAAATTGTTGACAATAAAGCTGACTCTGTGTTTTGCGTGCTTGCATATTTTAACAAAGCTTTTCATTTTAGCCACACTAAATTTAACTAGAAGTCATAGCAGTGTCAATTACCAGTCTGATATCGTTTTACAAAGATGACAAGAGTGTAGATAGAGGAGAGAACCACTACAAGTCAGGACACGTAAAACAGTGCAGCCTAGATGAAGGTTTGCTTACCGGTGTTGTCAGGGCTAGCATGAGGGACAAGGTTTATAGTGTCGGTGAGTAGTGATAGCAAGAGTACCGTTAACCTAGAGTTAATTTATTCACATTAGTGACATTAATTCCCATCAACAAATCCATTTTATGTGTCACATGAAATCTTTATTACAAATATTACACACCAGAAAACACAGAAATATCCATGAAATAAACATACAGGAGGCTATAAACAATTAAAGGGATGATTGGGAAGGCGTTAAAAATGTAAATATATTTTAAATAATAAAACAATCCCACCACCAAAGGTATCTACAGGAGAAGAGGGAATTCTCTCCACAAAATGTGAATGCCCATTTGGAGAATGGAAATGCAGTCATGCGGCTGCATTAGCCATCTTTGCCATCCACAATTTCAGCTGCGCTGACAACCCCTGTCATTGGAAGAAGCCAAAGGCAGCTAAACGTACGCATTCAGTGGAGGAGCTATTTCCTCCAACCAATAACTAATTTAACCCGCTGACAAGAGAGCCCACCTCCGAAGATCGTGACTGGCTGAGGGACAGACTCGGGGGCAGGTTTTCGGGAATTTCTTGGCTTCTTTCCCCCGAGCCAGAAGAGGAACACTACAGCTTGGAAACACTTACTGTTCCTGAAATTATCAAATCTGTTGGGCATCAGGCAATTGTGGCAAGCATGGCATTGTCTGAGGAGCAACAGAGGGCAATGCAGGTGGCTACCACTGGTCAGCGAACCAACCCAAACTGGCATTTGTTCAGGAAAGGAAGGTTGACTGCCAGCAACTTTGGAGCTGTCCTGAGGTCAAAGCGTGTGAGTGCTTCCCTTATTGCCAGGGTGATAGGGCAACAACAGGCCCTTGATGGTGTTTTGTCTGTACAGTGGGGGACTATGAATGAATGTGAGGGCGTCAGGGCATTCACCACTGCAACCCAGATGCAGGTCCATGAGTCAGGTTTGTGGCTCTCCCAATCAGGATTGTTGGGGGCATCTCCAGATGGTCTGGTAGGGTCTTCCGCTGTGCTGGAGGTAAAGTGTCCCTGCAAAGCCAGGAAAATGACAATTAGTGAAGCATTGCAAATCAAGGGCTTCTGTGTCAGTAAGGAAGGAGAAACATTCAGCCTGCGTGAGGAACATCCTTACTGGCACCAAGTGCAAGGTCAGCTTCACCTCACTGCAAGAAAGAAGAAGACATTTACATTTACTCGCCTTTGCAATGTTGTGGTTGTTAGAGTGTTAGGTTTCCTGTCAGCTTGTCTGTTGGGAAGATATAAAATATTAGTTTCATGGAAGTCACACCTTCACATATAAGAGCATTAAGACATATAGTACATAGGCTAAAACAAAACATCTAAAGATATAACTTTGCACTTTGATAAGTCTCGTGAACATTTTCACTATTTTGACATTTTTATAGATCAAAATTGAACTAAAGAAATAAATGGTAGATTAATCCATATTGAAAATAGGTGTCAGCTGCTACACGAATTATAATAGTTATAATTCTTAATTAATTAAGATAAGATATTAATGTATTCATCCCAATTTAGGAAATGTTTGTGTTGCAGCAGCATAACAAGAAAACAAAATATAAGTTATTATATATACAAAAGTATGTGAGGGATGGAATATTAAATTGAATATAAATGTAAAATGTACATGTGATTTTACGTCCAAGAGAAGCTATGGAGCAGAGAGTTCTCTGCCAGCCAGAGGTGATTTGTTATTAGTTCAATATGTCAAACTGATTTCCCTGACTACAATCTTTAGTTACATGGTGAAACGTTATGCTGCTTGTACTAATTAGACTTATCATATAACCCACACAGGTTTTAATAGGAGTTATTCATTATCTTTACTTATGTTGCGGTCTTTTCAGCAGCGCCATCTCTAAAACGGCGATACAGTCACTACCCATCATTTAAATTTCACCGTGACATGGACAAAAATGTAACGTCAGCTTACCTCATGACATGAATCCAGAAATGATAGAACGAGCACGTTTCATGCGAAGACCTGTGGCTGCAACCCGGAGCAAAGCAACAAACCATTGCGTAGCTAACTAGTAGCGCTAGCTTTAGCTAACGTTAGCTAACGAAACGAACTGCCGAGTAAAATTGGAAAACACTGGTAATTAATTATTCTATAATTTGTAAAACTACGATGTTAAAAACTACGATTTCAAAAATACAGATTCTAATGGTCAGATAGCCTATAGATATACAGATACTAAAGATACAACAGATACTAAAGATAGACAGGTACTTGCTTTATAGCAGAACACAGGGGGAAACAAACTTAGCGGGAGTGTTTACGTGTTTGGCGTAATGACGTACAACGGCCTCGACAATTTCTGTAGTCCTATTCAGCCACTCGGTAACAACCATCGTTTTTCAGACACGTAAACTCTTTAAAAATCACCAGTGATCATAACGTTGCTATTTTAAATTCACTTGTTTAATGGTATTCTAAACAGTGGCGGCTGGTGGAAAATATTTGTGGTGGGGCTATGGAAATGGGGACAAAACCATACTAGGGCGGTCCAGGGGATCGTCCCACGGAATAATTTTTTGAGAAATGACCCCTTAAATTATGACTTCTGGTGATGTTCGAGGGGAGGGGGGGGGGGGGGGGGAGGACAAATTGAGGCTTAAAAATATGAGATAATCCATAATCTTCAGTGAGGTTAGCTATGAATCTTCCTGTGCAACAGTACAGTAGGCCCACACAAACTTTGGGAAGACTCAAATGATTTAATTCCCATTTAAAATCAGGAGACTAAATATAAACTGTGTGTGTGACCCTCCCGATTTTCGCGGGAGACTCCCGCATTTCTCCCGATTTCTGACAAGATCAGATTTACTCACGACTGTTTCCACTCGGACTTTAATACAGCTACACCATTGTTTGGTTTCCATGGTAGCGCGTCTCTTTAGCAGTACGCGCAACTCAAAGTCTGAGAGGGGGAGGAAGATGAAAACTGAACAAGAATCGACAACTCGACCCTCTGATCACTCCTTTCCTGTAAAATACAGGTCCAGCCCACACATATGCTCCATGGTGCTACAGGCATTGCCCTTACAACTACAATAAGCATGTAAATGTTAATCTACAGCTCCGGCGATCCACTAGCACCGGAGTCTCCACCTGCAGACAACTACTGTAGCGTCACCTTGGATACGAGTCCAAACAACTCACAGACACACAGGCCAGGGCGCTGACACAGGGCGCCCTTTGAGCATCAGATCTGACGACGCTGATTGGCTGAAATGATGTTTCGGCGGCATAGTTTACAGATAGCAACTGTCAGCTTGTTGGCTGCTGCTGCTCTGGCTGGGGGCTCCTTTCTACCGCCCGGACGAGAGAGGGTAATGATACACGCTGCGGCCAGCCAGGAAACATGTGACTTATCAGTAACTTTAGACATCGTAAAACAATTTTAAACAAGATTTTATTGTAGATTATACATTTTACTGATACCAACTATATAATATTTACCTTGTTCTTTAAAAATTAAAATAAAAAAAATATATTTGTTTTAATATATTTTTTTATTTATTTTACATTTTTAATGACAATCAAATGTGGGAAGAGGGGGGGCGGTGCCCCTAGCGCCCCTATGGGCCGGCCGCCACTGATTCTAAAGTAATGCTCATATGGATGTAGCGTACATTTATTTGTTGTTATGTGTCTTTGTGTAGCTCTTTTAGTTTTTTTGAGTTTTCAATAGATTAGAAATCATCAGTCAAGTGTCACGACCATCTTTTCGAGGGATATGCTACAGTTTGTATAATAAAATATCGATAATTGGCGTCCATGAATCGATACAATATTGCCACGCAAAGTATCGCGATACTATGCTGTATCGATTTTTTCCCCCAACCCTAATGTATGCTCTTTTTTACTCTAGTTTGCAACCAATGTCGGCCCCCTGCTGGCCATAGAAATAATGAAGGTGAATGGCACTTCTGAAATGGCTTCACTTTTCGTACCCGGAGGTTGACCCTTGGGTTAAAGACACCTGAAAAGTGAGTTTTCCTTTTCGCACAGGTCCATGCAATAACAGGTCAACTGACACCGCATCATTACATCAGCTCCACAGATCTGGTTTAGCACCTCGGCCAATTGAGGTACATCCAGCAATTGTGTCCTTCCGTAAGCAACTTTTATAGAGGCTCACGGTAGCCTCCAAGCCCAGGGGTCAGGGGCCAATGTGCTGATGGATTATGGGGTTTCACTGAGCCTGGTGCTGCTGACAGTCTTTATTGGTTGGTAGGATGAGCTTGTAACCCTTTATATAATTATTGTATTAAAGCGAGTGTGCCCCTGCCTTTGCTGACACTTGTTCCTGGATCAATGTGGAGATAATTTCAGAAATGAATAGTTAGTATCGATCAGCTCCCTCACTGATGTCTTATCAGCCTCTCGGACAGGTCGCCGTAGATTATTGTGCCATTGTCATTTATGGCCCCCTGTCATAGAATTTTCTTTGAAGCGGGCCTAGTTCAAACAAAGACAATTCAATTTGCAATGGATTTCGTCCCTTGTTTTTTTCCCCCACCTCTTCTCCACGGTACACAATAAGCAATAAATCACAATCGTTTGTGTTTTTATCTCCTTCTTTCCCTCGTTGTTCCTCTGACACCCCTGCATTGGGGATGGTCTCTGAGGACAGGGGGAGGAAGGAGGAAGGAGGAAGAGGAGGGCGAGAGTCAGCACTTGAACTCTGGCTGAGGGATTGTGTGAGCTTTGGTTCAGACAAACCAATGACCTTCAGGCCTGGTCCTTGTAAAGGAGGGAACTTAGTGTTTTTCTTATTTACTGCTCTCTTTGTGTGGCCTTAATATACAGCCCGGAGTGTGGACATGGAGACTTGAACATCACTTTATGAGCTCCTTTGATTCATTGCGCAATTTCTACTTTTGAAATATTAACAAAATACACACACTCGACTTAAACACGAAGAAGGTGTCCAACGCATGCAAACTAGTGTACCATTTAAAGTCGCAGTGCCGCCTTAGGTGTGTTTGTGTGTTTATTCATCCAGTAGCCTCTTTGTTTGAGCAAGGCGAGCCCCCCGGTGTCATGTTTGTACTTTCCCCTATTGCCTTCTAAACTGTGAATGGCAAGATGTATCCATCAGAGGGGCTGGAGCTCGATTTCAATAGCAGCTCAGGGGGAATCATTCAAAGAAATGTAATTTACTCTCTATTGGTCAGTTTGACCCCCGACCTCAATCACTTGACACTGTTTCCATAGAAACCATTGGAAAAAGAACAAGAACAGAGTCAGATAGCATCATTTCAGCAGCTCATCCAATACACACAGCAAAACAAATGAAAAAGGAAAAGCAAAGGTGGCAGAAAAAGGTGAAGAAAATGTGAAATCAGAAGAAATAAACCAGAACAAACTGGATTTACACCACATTTAGACGTGGGGTCGTTCTTGATCATTACATAATTATATCAACACCGCTATTTGTCATAACTGTCAAACACAGTCAATTTTTCCGAGCTACTGACAGATTAATTACACCCAATTATTTCAGAAGTGTTCACATACTAATTAGTCATACAGTTACACAGCGCTAATAGCTCAGGGATCAAAGAAAACAAATGACTACCATACATCATTTCAATTAACCAGCATGATGGATTAATTAACACTCTGTCATTTTTATGCCCTAGGTGGTCGGATATGATGAGGGATGATCGGAGGATGATTTTCAGTTCATTAATGGGGGTGAATCCAAGAGCATCCATGTGGTTTGTAAACAGTTGCTAATCCAAATATGAATCGCATAAAATTGACTTCATTCAGAACTGTTTCAGGTAGCGGAGATTGTTTCAGGTAGCGGAGATTCTTTCATTTATTTAAAACAATTACGAAAAAAAAACAATAATGAATTTGATGCGATGCAATTTAATAATGTTGGCATTGAGTTTCTTACCTCGGGAATATATTAACACAAAATGGTGGAAACTGCAACAAAAAGCATAGGCCAGGAGCTAAAGTGAGTCAACAACGCTAAACTGTGAAATAATAGTTCAGAAATATTTAGCATCAGAAATGTTAACACCTGCAACAATGATAATTTGCCAGGTGTTCATACTTGTTCTATCGAAGTCTAGAAACTATTTATATTTAATAAAATGGGTTTCTTTTAGCAAAATGATGGATATGAGTTGCCTGTGGTAAACTATTACAGTGTTAATGTTTAGGGTTATAGGGATTGGTTACTGCCTTTATTCCTGGTGCAAAAACAATATGACGTGTTTTCCCTCAGTAATATTTGCGTTTTGTGTGAAATTATTGATGATTGCCTGTTGTGTAAAGGCCTTTAGGCTGTATATTAAGGGACACACTATCCTATAATAGTTCCCTCATCCCTTTAATCATCTTTGAAACCTTTGTAAGGCTGTTTGCAAACTTTAGCTTCCAAATCACCCACTTGCCTGATTGCCTTTGTCCATAAGCAACCCTTTCTCCTAATAGCGATGTTTGGACTGAATACAACCAGTTTGCTACAGGCAATGCAATATGAAATAAACTTAGATTGTATATTATGTCTGTTTATGACTACAGATCATTATTTTACATCTTAGGCCAAAATAACTTAATTTTTTAACAGTAGAACATCTACAGTGTGTTTCAATATGGGATTACATCATGCAGTAGCCTAAAATCTGCCGCCTGTGTGACTGAGCAATATTCTCATTAGTGTCTTTTCAACCAAAACAAAATGAGTTTGTCCAGGACAGTTAACGTCAGTGCTGACCACCTCTTTGACGGAGACCTCCCATCAGTCTCTTTATCTGAACATTCATCATCCGATGACAGGAAACTGCTTGTCAATGATGCTGGATTTTTCTGAGCTCAGGTTTTCTTTTTGCTTAAACCAGCTCAAAAAACTAATTACAAGACACTGCACATTTTGTATGTACGTATGCATATTCCCTTCAAACTTAACGGTCCATACAGAGGATGGAATTTAGGATCCATAACTCTAAATCTCACGTTGGAAGCCACGTCTCTCCATTAGTTTCCTCTCATGCCTTGTTGAACCACAGCGATTAGAGAATATATGTACGATGTGGACCTCGCTAATGAAAGTTTGACATTGATTTCTAAATAGGCCATCATCGTGTTTTACTGTAGAGCACGATGCTCTCATCCTGGGGTTTGAGGCTGCAGGCAACAGTTTTCCAGCGCCTAATCCAACTCAATATGGCAGACATACTCACTCTTCATTTAAACAAACAAAAGCAGCACATAATGATCAGCCCTGCCATTATGGCCGATTGATCTGATCTGGTCCAGGGCGCGGTGGATTTATTTTCTTTTATGCCCATATAGATGTGTGTCACGGCCTCAATATGCATCACAAGCATGTGTGTGTGTCAGTCCCTATCCAAACAAATGGATGGCGGTTTGAGCCAGAGAGCCTGGAGCACTGCTTGTCCTTTAATCGCCATTTACATACCGACGGAATCATTAATTTCCAATTCCCCTATTATTTGTCACCCCCACAAACTCCCCTCTGACTTATACTTGTGTCAATGCCAGGGCCAGTCAGTGTCATCAGACCACAGGAAGTCCCGTCTCCTTTAGATAACTCATGTTTACCTTGCTGTCTTCTTTTTTATGAAGGCTCCTTGCAAGGTCAGTGTTTATTCTGGTAAACATTATGGCATGTCATGTAGTGATCAATAAGTAGTGTAAAGTCTGACCACAAATCAGATATCGTGACAAAACTGAAAGCAATAAAGCGATTGACTTACAATTACAATATCTCACCAATAATATCCCTTATATATCTTGATTGATAAACACAAATACTGGTATTTTACCCAATACATTAACATGAGATACATATAATACATTATGTAACCAAATATGTATAGAACCTGAGTTAAGATAACTGTACATGGAGAAAACTAGTCACAAATCTAAAAATAACATTATCCTTTTTTAACTGTAACCAGAATCTTCCTAAAACAATAATCAACACTTTAATTTCCCTAAGACACCTTCCGTGTGAGCTAAAAATAATCAACATCTTACGACTAAAGGGGACATATTATGCTAATTTTAATGTTGATATAATATTTGTGCCTCTACTGTGACATGTTTCCCTGCTTTAATGTTAAAAAAGCTCTTTATTTTTCTCATTCTACCTGTGCTGCAGCACCTCTTTTCACCCTCTGTCTGAAACCAGAGTCCAGTCTGCTCTGGCCGGCTCTGTTGTGATCTATCTTGAGATTTACCTAGAGATCTCCAACCTATCACATTTAATGTATAGGGACACTAGCCAAAGGAAGCGCGAGTGTTACAGAGTGATGTCAGCAGGGTGTTGGAATGAGCTCATGCCACTCTGCATGTGCTCTGGGTCTATCACTATAAACATTGTAAGGCGCTACAACAAGTGAGTCTCGCTGGAGAAATGGCACCCAAAAAAAGTGCAAATCTCCCTGATGAGGTGGAGGAGATTAAGAAATCTCTCCACTTCTTGTCAGCTGAAATCAAAACAGTCGCGGCCCAGCAAAATAAAATCATGGAGCTGATGAGAGAAATACAATCTCTGAAATTACAAAACATTGAAAAGGACAAAAAAAATCACTTTTCTGGAGATTCGAGTGGCCGACCTCGAACAATACATCAGGATGAACAATCTGATTATCAGTGGCCTGAAGACCAAACACCGGAGCTATGCCAGGGCGGCAGCGGCCTCAGAGGACACCGCTGCCGGTAGAGGGGGAGCCGACGCTCCGGAGGTGGACCGTGAGTTGCTGGAGCAACAGGTCCTTTGCTTTTTGGACAGCAAAGGCATATCTGTCGACAGCGGAGATATTGAGGCCTGTCATGCCCTGCGGAGCAAGAACACAACATCCACACCAGCAGTAATAATCCGGTTCATCAACAGGAAAAATAAATATGCACTCCTCAGACAAGGAAGGAAACTAAAAGGGACCAATGTTTACATTAATGAACACCTTACGAAGAAGAACGCGGACATCGCAAGGAGAGCACGTATACTAAGGAAACAAAACAAGATTCAAGCAACATGGTCGACAAATTGAAACATTTTTATCAAACTAAATGGATCAACAGCAGAGATGGCGAAAGTGCTCATTATCCGGGAAATCACCGAGCTGGATCAGTTTGAGGAATGAAACATCAAAATCACCATAAGGTAACTGAATAGCTACACACTGAAATGAACACACTAAGAACACCCATGATAAGCTTGGACAAAAACCACTCACCTGCTGAATATGAAAAACTGGACTTGAAATGTTTCAAATACACGGAACATAAATCAGAAGACATTGAAAAGGATATTGACCCTGAAAATAATTTCTGCAATAACATCCATAACCAATGTGAATACTACACAGAAGATATACTAAAAAGAAATGGAATAATGGATGGATCAATATCAATATTACATTTTAATAGCAGAAGCCTCATTTCAAATGTATCAAAGATCAAACAATGTTTAAGGCAATTGGAGAAACAAGTTACAGCCCTAGCAATATCGGAGACCTGGCTTAGTGAGGAGCAAGCTGACATGGTTGAAATTGAAGGATACAACATGTTTTTCACTAATAGGACACATTCTAAAGGTGGGGGGACTGCACTTTATATTAACAAAAGTTACAAAAGTAGATCTGTCAGTAATATGTCTTTCGCTATAGACAACATTATGGAATGCATAACAGTAGAAATTGAAATGAAAACATCTAAAAACCTTCTGATAAGCTGCGTTTATAGAAAACCAGGATCATGTATTGACACATTTGAGAAAAAGCTAGCTGAACTTTATAATTACACAAGCAGCAAGAAAATGCTCTTTGTATGTGGAGATTTTAACATTGATTTGCTGAACTCACAAGAACACAATGCAACTACAGAATTTATCAATTCTATGTATAGCAACAGTTTATATCCTACAATCACACGACCAACCAGAATAACATCACACAGTGCTACACTCATTGACAACATATTCACAAATGTTATGGATAGGAAAGTAATAAGTGGAATATTAATCAATGACACAAGTGATCATCTGCCAGTCTTTGCAACGATACAGAACTGTACTAGGATAAAAAAAGACACCAGAAAAGTCACAATTACAAGACACAAAACACCAGAGTCTGTTCATTCTTTTAAAGAAGAATTATCTAAACAAGACTGGAACAAAGTGTATGTAACAGATGCAAATGAAGCCTATGAATCATTTCTACATATTCTATCAGGGCTGTATGAAAAACATTGTCCTCGTGTAAAGAAAATAGTGAAACAAAAATATGCTGAAAAACCATGGATCACTAAGGGAATATTAAATGCATGTAAAACGAAAAATTAATTATATGAAGACTTCTTAAAGAATGGATCAGTAGAGGCTGAACAAAAATACAAGACATACAAAAACAAACTAACAAAGATAATACGATGTAGCAAAATAGATCATTACAACAAATTATTGGAGGAACAAAAATAACCTTAAAAACACATGGAATGTATTAAATACCATTATTAAAAAAGGAAATGGAAAGGCACAATACCCAAACAGTTTTCTGTCAAAAAACGATACAGTAATTTATGACATGACCTCAGTTGCTGAAGATTTCAATAAGTACTTTGTCAATGTTGGTCCTTGTCTAGCTGGGGAAATTCCAAATACTGGTTGTAGTGATGGTGTTGAAAGTAAAGATATATATATATGTGAAGGAAACTATATTCTTAAGAGGGACTGATGAAAATGAAATTATTGACACAGTTAAAAAACTTAAGAGTAAAAGGTCTACAGAGTGTCATGATATGACATGTATACAGTTAAAAATATTATTGAATGTATAGCCAAACCACTAACTCACATCTGTAATCAGTCAATACAAACCGGTGTATTTCCAAATAAAATGAAAACTGCTAAAGTCATATCAATACATACATCTGGAGATAAACATGTACTGTCAAACTATAGACCAATTTCATTGCTCTCACAGTTTTCTAAAATACTGGAAAAAATCTACTATACAAGACTAAATGACTTCATCACCAAACATAACATACTCTATGAACAACAATATGGTTTCAGAGCAAACAGAACTACATCATTTGCAGTTATAGAATTTATGGAACACATTTCTAATGCAATAGAAAAGAAAGAATATGCAATAGGGATATTTCTGGACCTTAAAAAAGCATTTGAAACGGTTGACCATGAATTATTAATTAAAAAACTACAGAGATATGGCATTAGAGGTGTTGCACTATCATGGCTATCCAGCTACCTACATAACAGGAAACAGTACGTTGAACTACAAACCCATAAATCACAACTACTGCAGGTTACATGTGGGGTGCCTCAGGGCTCAGTCTTGGGGCCATTACTATTTATTCTGTATATTAACAATATATGTGAAGTATCAAAAACTATTAAAACCATTCTTTTTGCAGACGACACAAGTCTACTCTGCTGTGGGGACGATTTAGAACAGCTATTGGTCACAATGGAGAAGGAACTGAGCAGGATGAAGATCTGGTTTGACCAAAATAAATTAATATTGAACGAAAGCAAAACCAAACTCATCATATTTGGGAATCGATCGACCAATACAGAGAAGAAACTCACTATAAATGGCGTCCAATTAGAAAGAGTATCGGAAATAAAATTCCTTGGAGTAATCATAGACAATAAATTAAGTTTGAAACCACATATAAGCTATATCAAAGCCAAAATATCCAAATCAATAGCAATTCTGAATAAAGCCAAATACCTAATTAATCAAGCTTCCTTGTTTATGCTGTACTGCTCCTTCATACTTCCATACATGATGTATTGTGTGGAAGTTTGGGGGAACACATATAAAACAAATACACATCCTATCTTCATCCTGCAAAATAGAGCCATACGAGTTATACATAAAACTACGTACAGAGAACCAACAAATAAATTGTTCATCAAACTAAAAACACTAAAACTACAAGACCTGGTTGACTATAAAACTATTCAAATTATGTTCAAAGCCGCAAATCAACAATTACCTCATAATATCCAGGGACTTTTCACACGGAGAGAAAGCATGCACATGTTGAGAGGAAACGGCATTTTCAAAAAACCACCCGTACGAACAAATGCCAAACTTCATTGCATCTCATCAAAAGGTGTTAGTCTGTGGAATAACTGTAATGATGCACTGAAATATTGTACAAGTCTATCTAAACTGAAAGTATTATTTGGGAGCCAAATCATTAATGGTTATGAACAGGACCTGTAAAATCCCATTTGTTGTTATTTCTTGTTATTGTAAAAGTAATTTCTTTCTGATTGTTTTGTCAAAAAGCAAACAAACATGTCGCTGATGACGATGACCTAATATTTTATTTATAAGAAAAATATATGCTAGAGGGGGTAGGACCAGAAAAGTTTTTTTAAGCTTCTTCTTGCCCCTGTTGAACATGACAGAGACTATTTGAGAATTATTTTTTTGTTGTTGTTGTTATTATTCTTCTTCTTTTTTTTTGTACTTTGTTATAATTATTAATTTGAGTGAGAAAGAAAAAGGGAAAACAAAGAGTATGCATATATATATATTATTGTTGTATGTTTTTGTTTCTGACATGTTCAATAAACTGACTAAAAAAAAAATGTCACTATGATAAGTGAGGCTGTGGCTCAGTGGATAGTATGATGGACTTCAAATCAGGGGATAGCAAATTCGAGTCCCACTGCAGTCAGCATATTGTTGTGTCCCTGGGCAAGACACTTCACCCCAAATTGCTCCTGTGGGGATTGCCCACAGTACTGAATGTATGTAAGTAATTTTGGATAAAAGCGTCTAACAAATGACATGTAATGTAATAAGGAAATAAACAAAGGAGTTCAATGGAGGCGTTTCAGGCAGGGGGGAGTGTGTAGAAACTCCCTCGAGTGCAGGGATGGGCAACTTGGATGGTGGTGGGGGCCACATAATGTATGTCCTGGCCACCTGGGTGCCGCAGTTTCACTTGGAACACACACACACAAATTAGTAGTAGTGGCGGCTCAAGTTGCTTACTTACATTACAGCAACGGTCTGCAACAAACATACTAAACATTGTGGTTTACCCCTGAATTCAGTGAAAATATATTCTTTCTCCCACTTTTCTTGGAAAACACGATTTTCCTCAGATACCTTTCTCTTGCTCATGCTGACATCCACAGAGGGCTGTGCTAATATGTGACCCGCTCTATCGAAATCAGTCGGAAGTCGCAACGGCTCATTTAAAAATAAAAGTGGATTTGTGTAAAAAAATAGTTTTTCGGGGTTCGGGTGTTCTGTTTGATTTTAAATAAGTCTTTCAGAATATTACACTTTTATTGCCAACATCACACGATAAATACATTTTTGAAGCTTGTAAAGGGAAGAAAACAGGCAGCTCTCACTCGCACTCTGCTCTTCAGCAGTGCCGCTCCCCCCCCTCCCGCTGACATTATGAATGCAAGGCCTATAGTAATCATAGATAACACGGCAGGGTCCGTTACAGTTTGTTTTCATCTGATTTCAAATAAACAAAATCTTGGCTCTTATAATATTAAACTTGTTTCGCCAAATTCAGATGATAAATACAACTTTGAAGCTTGTATAATAATTACAAGCGGTAACTTAACGTCACAGCAGGCATTACAACAGCAGGTGTTTCTCGTGAGTGTTTTCCCCGGGAAACAAACACAATACACACAAACGCGCCACAGATTATTTTGCGGTATTTGGCTGCGGAACGAAATCACGTAAAATCAGTACTACAAGTACAACAAATTAATTTTAAAAAAAAATGTTTTATTAATTATGTTCTTTTCTAAATTGATCTTAGGGCCGCAAAAAGAGGAGGTGTGGGCCTCATGCGGCCCCCGGTCCGCCATTTGCCCATCCCTGCTCTAGAGGGAACTTTGGGATTTTATTTAACATATTTAACTACAGGAAAGGGGAAACCCCAAAAAGCATAGTAGGGCTCCTTTCAAGTTTTGTAATTGTAATTGCACATCGCCAACTGAACAGCATTTATTGGAATGGAATGGAACTGGAGGAAACAGAAACGATTGGCTAAAGTTAGAAAAACTATGCCTACAGTTAATTAAAGAATTTGAACCTTTGGTCTTCTGCATTGAAGTCTGAAGAGCTACAATCGAAGTCTCAGAAAGTCTAAAAAAATTGAATATTACTGTAAAATATTATATAGAGTGAAAACTTTGCAGCAAATGTCCATTCATTATAATCAAAGCACAACACACCTGACCAAGAAACACAAAATATTTGTGTGAAATATGTTCTTCTTTATAATTGCAATTTGCAACTTTGAAATTGCATAAACATCAAAATGCTTCTGTTTATTATTTATTCAGGGCCATTTAAACAAATTCCATCACTTTACTTCCAGTCAGGGGGGATTATCGAGCTTTATGATGCAGCCGGTGAACTATCAATAGTACTGGATGGGGCTGTTGGGGTTTTTGCACACTGCTCTTTTGTTTGCTTGTAAATGAGCTGCATCAAATCCAATGACCACAGAAGTCATAAACAATGGACACATTAGATGGGATTCATGATGCAAACATACACACATAAAAGCAGAAGCACTGAAATTAAAAGAAAAAAAGTAAATAATGAATTGGGAATTATCAAGTGCATGCAACAAAATGATGCATTTTTGCACATATGAATAGCATTTCACCCATCCTCACTGTCAAGCAAAATCTCTGCTGGGATTGTGACCTTCTTGTATAGATTTTACTAAGCCAGGTAAGTGCTTTGCATGTAGACATTCTCTATTGGACCTGTCGTTGGCATCAGAATCTCAGTAGTTGCAATTACTCGCTGATCATCGCCACAAGCCAGATAATAATTAGAGGTTGACAAAATTCAGGGCCAGGTTGGAGAGCTATTGATTTCCCTGTGTTCCCTTCTTTAGAAGGATCAAGAAAATAAGACATGAAATTTACTGTCTTCATAAAAGTTTTAGTAAATCAGGCCATTTGGAAGGGCTATCGACAGTTCTTTCATTACCATACATAGTGTTCTCTAAAGCGTTTTTGATTATTAGCAATAAGAGGGCAGCTTTCTCCTTTGTGTCTTTCATGCACCAATAAATAATGGCTCCTTTGGAATATTTGGAGGTAATTTTAATCACCCAGTCGCACATATAACCTCAGCGAGGTTATAACAGGATTACTTTCCAATTTAACGTTGACAAAGACTGCCTTAAGCTTCCAGCTGAGAAATGCACATATGAAGGCGTGCGGAGAGGTGTGGACGGAAAAACAATTGCTAAAGGCAAGAAAAAAGGGACAGATTATCTTCTGGATAGTTGATCTAACAACATTTTCTATGTTTTGAAGTGTCAAAGGTGACTGCAAAAGTTCCCCAATGAACATGATCTGTGGGTAACTGATAGGCATCGAAAGAGGGAATTCAAATTGACAAGCATGCATTCTGTATGCAAGCAGACAAGTCAAAAGCAGTTGGATTTGAGTTGTTGTGCGCGAGAAAGACGTACAGGCTAAAGCCCAGGGGGTCATTTCCCTTTCTCGATGGACAGACTATTAACTTTTTGATTGGCAGCAGGGCTGACGCTGCCTGTTCATCATTGAGCCCTGTCGATTCCTCAGCATCTGGAAACAGCACATAAATTCAAAGGCCCCGAGTATGAAGAGTGCATCTCAGCATCCTCGGAAAAAAGGGCTGCATCACACTCGCTGGCAAAGAGTCACAGAAATAAATGACTTGGAACACTCCGCGGCTGAAGAAGACACTGAGTGCTGACAGCCTCTCTCAAAGTAGTTTTGCTGTATTTTCTCCTTTTTTATTTCTTGTTGACAGAACATCTCACCCCTCCTGGACGTGATGATTTCAGTAAATGCCTCCTGAAAAACGGTGGCACCTGGCTTACAGTGGAATATTGAAGTAATGGAACTTTCCGAAACTTCAACCCCTCACTTTAATTACTTGTTAGTCTTTTTATAGGGCAAGAAAATATGGCTGTCAGGGTTTATGGGAGGGCAGGAAAAAAAAGGGCTGACCTGTTTTATCTGCCCTTGCACACGCATCAGTGTAATGATGACAAAACGGGATGTTAACTAATGATTAGTAGAAATGGTTGCAGTTAATTAGTTGGTCCTTCGTTTATCGTTCCATTTGCACATTTTGGGGAGCAATCGTTATTAATTAGGGCCATCATGCCGAAAGGGGTGAGGTGGAACCCTACAGCCAAGTTAATCAGGCTGCAATGAAAGCTCCATTATCCTGCTCCGTCCCGTTGGCCTGTGATCTATTAGCATTATCTAAAAGCTGCAATGAGATCAGCGACAAGGCAGAAAGAAAAAAAAAATCAAAGGGACATAAACAGGGCTGGCTTTGATCGGCCCACTTCTTGGGTCACTGGTTATATGGGAGGATTTCACATGATATTGTGTGGCTTTTTGTGTCATTGTATAAATCCAAGCTGTCGGTATTGAGTCCACTTGAAGTGGTGCTTAGTGGGTGTGACTTTGGATTTGTCTGCACTGGCGGTGGAGCTTTACTGATACGGCTCAGTTTGAACAGCCTAGGTTACAGTTTGTAGGAGAAGTTGGGGTATAAGAGACACTTTGGTAAAGGGAGTTCTTATTGGTGGGTAAGCATTTGTCATAAGAATAGAACAGGAAAAATACATTACTTTCTTTTCACTCTTTTGTTTTTGAACTTAACATAGTGACATCACGATGTGACACTCGTCACATCGTGTTAAAGGTTGAATGATAATAATAACATGATATATTAACGTTAGTGGTATCTTTACCCTTGGCAATGGATGTTGATTGTTGATTACATTTTTTTTGGGAAAATGCATTGCTCTGAGAAATAAAATTGAATATTCTATCCTCATTTTTTAAAGTAACCTTCAAAGTTGTGTAAAATATGTTTGAGATAACAATGGGAAAAAATATCAAGATGTATTTAATACAAATAAAAAGTCTCATGCATTGGTGGTTTGATAAGTTAAAATGCCAGACTTGTCCTTTGAAGTAACCTTCAACATTTGGGAAAAATATCAATATTTGTTTTTCATTGGATAATGCTCTTTGTCAATTTACTGTTTCTTGGTTAAAATAACTTAAACATTAGCCATTAAGAAAAGTATAGAAATAACTGCAGTGAATCTGCAATTCTGTAATGCACAATGCACATAACCTTTGAGGACATTTGCAGAGAGCACAACATCATGCTTTCACTGTTGGTATCTTTATCATATTTTCCACCACATGTACTACTGTATATAATCCCTGCCCCAAATAACTAATTGCACTCTCCTTTTAAATGAAACACCTTAAAACACACGTACACTTTCTACATTATTGAGTGGCTAAACCTGCAGATTTGCAAGAATATGAGAAAATGTAAATGCACTCAAATTGCCCGCAACGCTATGAGCTGATTGTGCTCAAGACTTAGGACCATGAAATACCGAGCGCATTCATCACAAATAACCAGGGACTGGGCACCAAAGTGTAAGGGAGCAAATCAATGCATTTTCCCAGCTTATTTCATGCAAATGAGCTCTGAAGGAAACTGATATGGTTGAGGCAAGGTTACAAAGAAAGGGAGAAAGGCCAGTGTCCCCGAGAAATCAATGGAATAAACTTGGAGAAAATGATTTAGATAGAGCAGATATGAACATTGAAATAAACAAATACCCTTAAAGGAAATCAATCATATAATTTAGAGAGTAAACGGCTTGAACCGGGGGTGATCTCCCTCATGGTTTGGACAAATGGAGGATTTTTAATTTCATCATTGATATTATGCCAGACTTGGAGATTTTGCAGATGGTTGCAACCAGGAGGAGGGGAGGAAAATCAATTGAGTCTAGTACTGTGGTCTTAAGAGATGTTAGATATTTACAGCATGGAGGTATGGAGCCTTGTATACATTTACATTTTAAGAGACAAAAAACCTCTGTATTTGATCTTGTTATTGATAATAGAAACTGTCCACTTTTATCCTGTCCCATCTCAGGGAAGCCGAGCTGTCGGACCAATGTGTTTGTGTATGCGACCGAGACAGGGGGATGAGAGTGCAGGGAGAGAATACAAGAGACAGACCAGTAGTCTGAGGCAATTTCAAGCCTTTATTTTCTTGATACACAAAAGGCAGGGCTTTGTGTGAGGTTGTTTCGTTTTTCCCCCCCCATCCTGCTTCCACGTCAAGGCAATCGAGGTGGCATAATTGCATCACAGGTCCAGAAATATAGGGGTTGCAATTTAGAAGAGGATGAGAAGAAGAAGAAGAAGAAGAAGAAGAAGAAGAAGAGAAGTGTGTGTGTGTGTGTGTGTGTGTTTGTGTGTGTGTGTGTGTGTGTGTGTGTGTGTTTGTGTGTGTGCGTGTGTGTGTGTGTGCGTGTGTGTGTGTGTGTGTGTGTGTGTGTTTGTGTGTGTGTGTGTGCGTGTGTGTGTGTGTGTGTGTGTGTGTGTGTGTGTGTGTGTGTGTGTGTGTGTGTGTGTGTGTGTGTGTGTGTGTGTGTGTGTGTGTGTGTGTGTGTTTGTGTGTGTGTGGGGGGGGGGGGTTAGGAAAGGCATCTCAGACAGGTTCATTTACGTCTGGAACAGGGACATAGAGGTTAAGACATTGTGACAAGAGACAAAGTAAATGTATATGTAAATGCAAGAGGTTGTTATCACTCCTAAAACACTATGCAGCTTTTCCTCGCTTTGGAGACCTAAATTATATTTAAGGCCACATGAAATCCAATAGTCCGACTGTGACCCGCTGCTATGTAAATGGTTCAGGTAATTCTTTAAAACACTGCACTGGTGGCCAAACGTTGGGAGCAAATAACAACAAAGTGTTTACATCATTTGAATGATTTAGGGCTACTTGCAGCGATCACTTTAATAGACTCCAGTGTGCTGGCACAGACTTCCAGGTTACAGCTTTGCCTGCTCTTTCTCAATGCTTCTCTACACAGACTTAACAAGAAGCACTCGGAAAACGACAAAACTAAATGTGCCGTTGGAGTTCTTTCCTTCACAATTACTAATGTGTACCTCAAGTCCCGTGTTGTGCTGTTTGTTATAGAAGTGACATTTTGTGTCAACGTAAACACATGACTTCCTGTGTGAGAAACTTTTTTTCACAAGACAATAATGATATCGTAGTGTGTTATGTTAAAGAAGTCGCTCACAGGGACGTACTGACTGACGATCTTTTCCGGAGTCTGCAATCCACCCAGAAAAAATGCATTGGTATTTTTCTTTTACTAATGCATTTCGAGGGAAATTTATTTTTTCTTTCTCTCAGTTAAGACTATCAGTTTTAAGCACATGGTTATGCATTTTTGTACAACACATTGATAGCTGTTTCAAAACTGGTTTCTCATTCTGGTGAGGGATAAAGTGAATGTTCGAAAGAAAATTGTTCAACACCAATCGAATGCAGCATTTTTCCCCTATCGCAAACAAAGTTACATTTAATTCACATATCCGCCCTGTGATTCAGATTCACTACAAATGTAATACATCTCATAAAAATCTCATAAAAGTCTCGTAAAAATCAGGATGGTAGTTTTTTTCTATAAACGATATTCGATAAAAACTTCCTCTGGAGGGATCTCTGGGATTTTAGCCTTTGCAGACTATTAACATGCACAAAAATCTAACACACTACAGGAGGGAGGGAACGCATAATAGGGCCTCTTTAAATGTTGAGTTATGTCTGATGTTTTCACAGCTTGTTTTAACCAAACAGGTGGCCAAAAGTAAAAAATTGCAGGTTAAAAATATTGTACCAAATGTGAGACATAATAGAGGCTCTTGGTTAAATATTGCAGGGTTTAATACATGTCTGAGAAACATTCCCTTTGGTTATACTTAAATCAGTCAGAAGCACAGAGGCAATCGTGTCATGACAACAAGCAGTATCTAAGAGAGAGAGACTAATTTGGTTTGTCACTAGCTCCTATTTTCCTTTTTTTTCCCCTCCCCGATTGCATGCTGTTAAAAGAGGTGTATCCAGCCACCCCTTGTCCTCTTTAATGTTTAATTACCATCTTCCGCTCACCTTTGTTGTAGTCATGACACGCTCGCGTTAAGCCGTGTACAGCAGGCAGGCAGGGTGGAGAGGGAGGGAGGGGGGCGGGGGAGTAGGAGAAGGTCTACCCTTGTTCTTCTGCACAGAGTGGCTGGAATCACTTCTCTAATTATGCAGGCAGACATGCTCGGGGGTGAACTCTGGTACCAACATGCTGCCTCTGACATGGGATCAGGGCCCCAGGGCCGCCGCCGAGGCCTGCTGGAGAATAGGTGGGTGGAAGGGTGGGGGGCGTGGGGGGTCATTCAAAGAGACAGCTCAGGATAAGGAAGTAAATCTGCACAAGAATGAGTAAGGACGGACAAGTGGAAAAGTGGAAATTAGCACCTGTGGTTATTTGTCTTCAAATGCTGCTGGCCCAAGAAAGAAAAAAGTGAATTTGAAAAAAAGGGTTTAGTTTTAAGGCTGACTTGCAAACTGTGTATAAAAAAAATGGGGTTGTAACGCCTTCAATTTCGGAACCAACACACAAAACAGATTTTTCAGTATTTATCCAAAAAGTTGTTCTTTTAGCACATCCATTTTAACAAGTTTGTTTAAGAATAAAAACATCATCTCTACATCCTTAGCTTACAATATGTATACCTCTGTTTTGTTCTGTGCCTGTTTGACTATTATGAATGTTTCTATTGCTTTAAATAGAGTGTGAAGGTCAGGGTATAATGGTTAAGATAAACAAACAATGGACTTTTGCCCCAGAGATAACTCTTTATTATTATTTACCTAAACTAATGTAACGTACGTAACTTACTTTATCTCCCAAACCTATATTTTGTAACAAATTAACTGTAGCTCAAACCAGGATGCTTTTCCTGAACCTAACCAAACTGACAATTTCACTAAGTTTACCAAGCATTACGAACCATGGCATGACCTTTATAAGTGTGTGTTGGTCTCCGGCCACCAGTAGGGGCGCTAAGTAACAAAACACTTGTAGGTCACATTAAGAAATAGGAAAAAACTACCCATTTGGTTGTATTTGTTGGGAGGACTTGGTAAAAAACAAGTTACTTATTTAAAACATGCATTAAGGACTAGTGAGGCAAATGATGTAATCCCACATTATCTTTTTCTTTTAGTTTCTTCAGTTTCAAGAATATAAACATGTGAAAAATGTAACTTTTGGGGCAACAACAACCAGGAATATAAGGCATAAGCAAATATGCATTTATTATGATATCCTGTTTGGTGCAAGGTGGCCTCTACAAAGTCAATTCCAAACAGATGATATCTATATCACATAAGTGACTTCGCTACTCCCTCCAGGATCACATGAATATGGAGAAGTGTAATCATGCATGGGAATTAACACATCTGGCTAAGCATGTATTATTGATATGAATTGATCCTGCCGTCCACACACCCCTCTATTGCTGTGTGTGTGTGTTAGGTAGAAAGATAGTGAGCCATTGGGGCCAGCTAGTTTGATGGAGATAGTAATTGATGGGTCAGCATGTTTCGTAGGGACCGCTAAAGCTTTGTTAATTGTCATAAGAAGTTCAAATTGATTGGGGCTTGCTGCATTAGTACATACAGTGAAATTGATTCATGTTTTTGTTCTGAAATGAATGCACTTAATGGATGGGTTGGTGTGGCACTTATTGAATTCATTAATGCAAGCCTCAGGACAAGAGTGATGCCAGTGGCTGGCCAGGGGTGAGAGAGAGAGAGAGCGAGAGCGAGAGCGAGAGCGAGAGCGAGAGCGACAGAGAGCGAGAGAGAGAGAGCGAGAGAGAGAGAGAGAGAGAGAGAGAGAGAGGTTATGAATCAGTGATCTGTGTCAGTACAATGCCAAGAGCTGAAGGAAAGCAGCTACAGGCATATTAACGTGTGACAGGCCCAAATACTGTAAAGTAAGTCCTTAAATACAGCAAATGTGGAATGATAAGCAGAAGGAGATTTGCACTGATTCTTACTCATATCCTACAGTGGCACCAAAGAGTTTAAACCAGCAGTAGACCATAAACAATATGTAAAAGTGGACTTAGTCCCTGGGTCATTGTCCATTCCTTTAGTTTGGCATTTGCGTTTGACACATTGATGGGCGTTTTTGCACAATCTTTTCGGAAGGGGAGTTACGGTACAAGGGAGTACAACCAAAATCAATAAGACACATTACGTTTATTGTACAATCTAGGAGTTATGTCATGTAATTGTATCCAATACATTACAGCTGCGCCAAAAACATTGAAGCTTCAGTCAGTCTTTTGTACATTCACATTTTTTAAAGAATGTGAAATATGCAAAATAATCGACCCTGCATCTCAGTTTCTCTTTGATACTTACCTATAATATGTTGCAGTGTCCTGCAGTACAATGTGTGAAATGCAGTTTCAGTGTCGATCTGCTGTTGACATAGCCTTCGGACACAAAGTAGGCCAATTTTCTTCATCCCCATCTGAAAATACTGAGGTTCAGGTGCAGTATCTTTCTTCCTAAGTACTCCTAGAGTACGAAAGAAAGGTATGCAGTCCTTGTAATGACATAAACACCATAACTCCAAGAAAAATCAACAATCACCTGTTAAAAAACAAAATAAAAACGACTTATTGCATGCATCTCTGGTTTAAAAAAGAAAGAAGAAGATTGTTGCATTCTTACAATAATCTAATGCATTTTGCTCATAAACATTGTATATCAGATTGAAAGTGGGGCCACCATCTGCTCCACCTTGTAATAATATGAATGAAAGCGCAGTGGCAGATGAGAGTAGCCATCATAACAGCTCGGCCTCGCAGTGAGTTACGATATCAGAGGGCGAGGTGGGTGTACCTTCAAAATGTCCCTGTGTCTCCTGGATATATAGGAGCCCACTTATTGACTACAGTGATTGAGATGAAGTGCTTTAATATGCTAAACACCACCAGGGGCACATAACAGGAGATGCACACAGCACAGTGTTATTCCTATCTATCTGCTATGTGGGGTTTTCCAGACATTTCTAATGCAGGCGCTGAGGTGAGGCTTATTTTGTGTGTTAAAAAAGAGCCACGTTTAACACAGCAGCAAGAGAGAAGTTACAAGCACCAACAACTCTTTCTAATCATGTTAAGGAGGGGCGAAAAAAACAAGAAATGTACCCTTCAAATGGAAAAGTGGAGCCTCTTAACCAGGCTACAATTGTATTTACAGACCTTGCATTGTGCTGAAACACCAAAGTGAACCCAAAAAAAGACAAATGGAGAGAAAAAGGGAGAGGACGATGACAATGAATGAGGACCCACGATTGCACAAACAAACACTCAAAACAATAGTGCAGCTTACACCATTAACAAGATTAAATCCTAAACCATAAAGAGATGCTGTAACGGCATAAACATAAGCTTGTGGACATGGCCGTGGCAGGATAATAGCTGGAGGGGAAAGCAGAGGTTAAACCTTTTGTAAAACTGCTATTGTGAGCCGGCTGCTTTGGAATCACTGATTGTATTGCTGATGCTTTTAATGGTTTAACCTCCATTTTTGCTAATATAGATGTAGATTTTTTATATACTGGCGCATGATTTACAGAGATCACCTTGCATTCAATTCAATCTCGATACACAAGCTCAGCACTTGACTTTTCTATGTTTGGGTTTCATTGGAAAATATGTCAGTATTTTTTTAATGTGTCCGGGCCGAGAGCCAATGCGGTCGCTCGTAAAGCGGCTCCGGTCCTCGGTGCCACACAAATAACCATGTAAAGCACTGTACGATTACAAGCGGGGATAAAAGAGGCATGGGGGGTAGAAAAAGAGGCTCAGTGACATAGTGCAGCACAATTAAAACAATAAAGTCCCACAAATGAACATGTCACCGTGGAACCTTATCAATTAGGCATCAAAGTGGAGGCCCCCCTCTGAGGTGCTTCCACCTATTCTTCCCGTTGCGCAACACCGTAATAATTCCCCTCGCCCGTCGACTGGGAACCTATTTGTATGCGTGTGTGTTTCCTCCTCGCACAGCAGCATGGTCGGACGCTCTATTAATCTCTCTATATGAACAGTTACTGGCGCTGATGAAATTGGGCCAAATGAGGCGAGCCTCCAGTGGCCGGGATAGGCCCCATTCATCTTGATTTGATTTGCGCGCTGACACTGGAGCACTCCGATGACAGAGGTTAAGTCACAGAGTGGCCGTTGCCTTCTTGTTTGCTCTTTCAACTTCCCACCTTTAACCAGCCCACGGACATGAGAGGTGGGAGATGTTATGTCGATGTTATGGGGCCACAAACCGGAACATCGGATAACTCCCACACGGCTGATTTCACCTCCCCTCTCACCGGCCGGGACATTTCAAACAAATACATACAGCAGCGGCACTGCTCCTTGATAGTTTGTGACTCTACCAGATCAGAGATAGATGTGGGGGAATAGAATCAGCAGCCTGACAAGCGGCACCTACTCTCATCCAGCAATTTCACAGTGTCATTTTGGGATTATTTCATTACTTGCCTTGATCCATGACTGAAACTCATTTTGGCCCTGAGTGCTCTGAGAAAATGTGTGACATGCGCTTGTGAAGAAGTGAGAGATGGTTGCACTGAGCAGAAAAAAAAAAAAACTCTTACCATTGAGCCATTTCAATAATTAAACCTCAACTCTTTAAAGTATTCATAGCAAAACTTCAGGTTGTCACTAGATACTGCTTGTTTATTCGTGAACTTCAATTCATGTTTAAGTAATTAGCATTGTAGCAGCAGCAGGCTAATGATACCAAGTTGTCTTTTTTCATGCTTCATCAGCCACTGAGACAGCCCATCCAGCCAGGGCTATGATGTCAGTGAGGAACAGGTCCAAAGGCCTGTAGCGGCTTGTAGCACTTCGCCCTCCAGCACCTCTCGGCTTTGCGAGGTGCCTCTCAAGTTACAGAAGGATTCCAGGCAGAGGAAGTATCGCCACATTAGCTCCATTAGATTAATTAAGAATGTTTAATTTCTAAAATGGAGCATGAGACAGAGACATGACTCACAGCTTGCCATTTCCGTCCTATCTTTAAAAAAAATAACTTAATGGTTTGGCATGCACATGAGGCAACACTATACCGCGCTAATTTTCAGCGCATGCTTAGTATTGGCACTTTATAAAAACTAGCTGCTCATGTGAAGGAGCATGAATGATGAGGTGGCTCTTTGAAATAGGAGCTTCCACTGGGAGTGCAAACACACATTTTCACAGCAGATTACACAGAATCACGAGTGTGCACACACAATGTTCCTATATTGCTATTCATCCTTTTATTCAAGCATAATCACCTGTAGTGGATGTGTTCAGCTGCATGTTAAGAGGCTTTGTTTATGCTGATAAATTCATCCTTTACAAAAGCCACAATGTTAATTGTTCCATGTCTATCATACTGCTTTTCATGTTTTCAATGGGAGTGATTCACACCAATGGGAGATAACCACTGTAGGCTTGCACTGTTACCTTACCAAATGCCTGAGACAATATGCGTATACATCCACCGCTGGTATTGTTACCTCCCAGTCGGGGTGCACTGTAAACCGCTTAGACATGGAGAGCTTTACTGCCTTTATAGCCCCACTCCCCTAAGTCAGCACTGGAGACCTTCATTGGCAAGCACACACACACACACACACACACACACACACACACACACACACACACACACACACACACACACACACACACACACACACACACACACACACACACACACACACACACACACACACACACACACACACACACACACGCGCGCACACACACGCACACACACGCACACACACACACAAACACACACACACACACACACACACACACACACACACACACACACACATATATAAATGTACACACATCAGTTCATGAAAGCTTTAATTCTGCTGTTCTAAACATCCAGTGTCAATTAGGCCAGGGAAAAAAACCCACGCTGAAAATGCATTTATTTTTCCCAGCAGCAACAAAACAGGGCTTGTTTGAAGTAATAAGCAAAAAAAGAGAGTAATGATTGCTTTAGCACCTAAGAGGGGTTGTACGACTTGGGTCTGGTTTTGCACTTGTCTTGGACTCGTGCTTTGTTTGACACTGAATTTTCAAGTGTTACAGGCAGGTAATCTACTTTTAACTTAGCAACATTTGCCCTGTGTACCTTCATTCCAAATCAGTTTTTACTACATTTCCAAACTGTGTGTTTGGCTTCGCAGGGGGTAAGATGATTAACATTGGAAAGACGCTATTGCCTATTATGGGCTTAACTAGGACTTGGTATTGACTGCCTTTGGACTTGCTCTGGACTAGAGCTTGTGTGGAAAGGTTTTTTTGAATTTATTTTTAAATATATTCTTACTTCTAAGAATACTTGGCAATATATAATAGGCAGGAACACTCTGCTGTCGCCCACCAGCTGAAGAGAGTTAACTAATTAGAGGGGCGTGCCCCCACAGCTGTGAGAACTCAGCAATCAGGTGTCAATCTTCGGTGGCTCTCTCCTGGAGCGTCAGCTTCAGCGTCAGCCAGATGAAGACATTGGAGACTTGTTGGAGTCAAAGACTGACAAAGACATTGGAGTCCTGTTGGAGTCACGAGGGAGGCAAAGAGGAGGCAAATCCTACTTTGATAGAGCTAAGTATCGCTGGTCTTTTGTTTTGTTTTATTCAATTCTCTTTGGTTTTTTAGCCCCTCATGCTATAATCATGTGTATTTTCTCCATTCCTGTTCATGTGTCCTCTCGCAATTATCACTGGCCCCGTGTATCTCCTAATCGATATAACCGGCCTGCTCTTGTCTATCCCACATGCTCCACTGAGATCCAACATCTCGTTTCAGGTGGCCTGTGGAACTGCCAGTCAGCTGTTCCTAAGGCTGACTTCATCTCTGGCTACGCTTCCCTGCAGTCTCTGGATTTCCTTGCTCTCACGGAGACCTGAATCACTCCATCCAACACGTCCACCCCAGCAGCTCTCTCCACAGCATATTCCTTCCCCCATACACCCAGACCCACTGGCAGAGGAGGTGGCACTGGTCTCCTGCTCTCTCCCAACTGGAGCTTTTCCCTCTTCAAGCTACCTAACTTCACTCCTTCCACCTTTGAATTCCATGCCGTCACAGTAACCCATCCTATACAATTAACCATTGTTGTTCTCAACCGTCCACCAGGCGCCTTGGGGGACTTCTTGGAGGAGTTAGATAATCTCCTCTCACACATCCCTGAAACTGGCCCTCCCACTGTACTTCTCGGAGACTTCAACCTCCAGACAGGGAAGATAGACGAACTAACATCTCTTTTAACCGCCTTTGCTTTCTCACTGTCTCCATCCCCACCAACTCATAACGCTGGCAATGTCCTTGATCTCATATTCTCAAGGAACTGCACTACTTCTAACCTCTCTGTAAACCCGCTCCACACATCCGATCACTTGTTCATTTCATTCTCTCTACCACTTTCAAAACATAACAACCTCATCTCTTCTAATTCTGTCCGCCGCAACCTTCGTTCCCTCTCCCCCTCTACCTTTGCCTCATCGGTGCTCTCAGCCCTCCCTTCCTCTGATTCGTTCCAACTCCTGCCTCCAAACTCTGCTGCAGAAACTCTCCTCTCTACTCTCTTATCCTCTCTGGACTCTCTCTGTCCTCTCACATCTCGGCAGGCTCGTCAGTCCCCTCCTGCTCCCTGGCTAAATGACGCACTGCGTGCTAATAGAACCATCCTTCGGGCAGCAGAGCGGAAATGGTGGAAATCCAAACACCATGACGACCTCCTAACCTATCAGGCTCTCCTCTCCTCTTTCTCTGCTTCGATCTCTCAGGCAAAAACAATTTCTTTCAAGATAAGATCCAATCTTCCTATTCCAATCCCAAAAAAGTATTTTCTATCTTCCCAACCCTCTTGGACCCCCCCAAAGCCCCCCCCTCCTCCCTTCTGTCAAGCGACTTTGTTAACCACTTTGAAAAGAAGGTTGATGATATTCGCTCTTCTTTTTCCGACTCACCTTTACTCACCGCTGGGTCACCAGACCCTCCCTTCACCCACACACTGACCTCCTTCTCCCCTCTCTCTCCAAGTGAGGTTCTTACCCTCGTTACCTCTGCCCGTCCTACCACCTGTCCTCTGGACCCTATCCCCTCAAACCTCTTTCAGACTATCGCTCCTGATATTCTACCGTTTCTCACCCATTTCATCAACACTTCTCTAACTTCTGGTCACTTTCCAAACAGTCTCAAGGAGGCAAGAGTAAACCCTCTCCTAAAGAAACCCACTCTCAACCCGTCTGATGTTATAAACTACAGGTCTGTCTCTCTCCTCCCGTTCCTGTCTAAAACACTTGAACACGCTGTCTTTAAACAACTCTCCTGTTATCTCCATCATAACAACCTTCTGGATCCGCACCAGTCTGGTTTCAAGGCAGGTCACTCAACAGAAACTGCTCTCCTTGCTGTCTCTGACAAACTGCACACGGCTAAAGCAGCATCCCTCTCCTCTGTCATCATCCTTCTGGACCTGTCTGCTGCATTCGACACGGTGAATCATCAGATCCTCCTTAGCACTCTCCAAGAACTTGGAGTTTCAGGAACTGCACTTTCCCTCCTCACCTCATACCTCAAAGACCGCACCTACAGGGTAACTTGGAGAGGGTCCGAGTCCGACCCTTGTCAATTAACTACAGGGGTCCCTCAGGGCTCTGTTCTTGGTCCCCTCCTCTTCTCCTTGTACACAAACTCGCTCGGGTCTGTCATTAGCCCGCATGGTTTTTCATACCACTGCTACGCTGACGATACCCAACTAATTCTGTCCTTTCCCCGCTCAGAGACCCAGGTCGTTGCACGCATCTCTGCTTGTCTAGCAGACATCTCTCAGTGGATGTCTGCTCATCACCTCAAGCTCAACCTTGACAAGACTAAACTGCGTTTCCTTCCGGGAAAAGATTGTCCCACTCTTGACCTAACAATCAACATCGGCACCTCTATTGTTTCCCCAACTCAGACTGCAAGGAATCTGGGTGTGACCCTAGATAACAAACTGTCCTTCACTGCAAACATTGCTGCTACAACCCGCTGCTGCAGATACACGCTTTACAACATCAGGAGGATACGTCCCCAGCTGACCCAGAAATCAGCGCAGGTTCTGGTCCAGGCTCTCGTCATCTCACGCCTAGACTACTGCAACTCCCTCCTGGCTGGTTTACCTACATGTGCCATCCGACCTCTGCAGCTCATCCAGAATGCAGCGGCTCGTCTGGTCTTCAACCTTTCAAAATTCTCCCACACCACGCCGCTCCTCCGCTCCCTTCACTGGCTTCCGGTAACTGCTAGAATCCACTTCAAGACACTGGTACTTGCGTACCATGCTGCGAATGGATCTGGCCCTTCCTACATCCAGGACATGGTTAAACTGTACACCCCAGCACGTACACTCCGCTCTGCATCGGCCAAACAGCTCGCTGCACCTGCACTGCAAGGGGGAACCAAGTTCCCATCAGCAAAAACTTGTGGGTTTGCTATCCTGGCTCCAAAATGGTGGAATGAGCTCCCCATTGAAATCAGGACAGCAGATAGCTTACACATCTTCCGGCGCAGACTGAAAACTCATCTCTTTCGACTCCACTTCGAGCGATAGAATTACTAACAAAGCACTTATATACTAATAAAGGACTGGCTTATCTAAAGTCAGTTGAGTAGCACTTGACATTTTTGGCTCTATAAAACCTGATGTACTTATATGATTCTGTTTTCTTCAAGGTTGTATCTTCCTGGTCGAATGAACTTATTGTAAGTCGCTTTGGATAAAAGCGTCAGCTAAATGCAATGTAATGTAATTTAATATAAGCAATGTTCCAAATTCATACAGTTATCCCCAAAAACGATTATCCTACAAAACTTTCCATGTAAGATCATAAAACTCTTACGCCACTGCAAACTACAAACAGCAGACTGATAAATCAGAGGTAGCTGTGGTCTGAGAAGGCACATGAAGACAACCCCTTATTTGCATGACTCACCCAACTGATCTGTGTTAAGTGGGGGCTGGGGAGCTACAGTATGGGAAGTGGTTTGGATTATGACGACAGTAAACAGGACTACAATTGTTGTTTGAATTTACAGTCTTGTTGCTGCATCTGTGCACTGGTTAAGCACTGCAGATTGGCATAAGGCATGGCTCAAGAAATAAGTATCAGTTCATAATGGACAATTTCACACTTAGGATTAAGAAACTAAAACTTGGTTAGGGTTAGGAAAAGATTGTGGTCTTGGCTAAAAGAAAACGTATTTGACTTCTGGGTAGAGGCAGGATGCAAACCACATTCTACAGTGCAGAAGTGGCGTCATGCTCCCCAGGAGAGGAGAGTCATTATCTGAATGAAAGGCTCATGGGTCCACTCAGTTCTTTGAATTTAATTTGGACCAAACACAACTCTGGTACCAGGTCAGGTTTCTGTTACAGTCTAATCCAGTTGGGTAGGGACCTGATTGTATTCCCACAGGTTTAGGGTCTGCAATAAAATGTGTCTTAAGATCTTTAATGCATCATTAATATACTGTTTAATCAAAAAGACCCATCAAGACTTGCACAACCACATGATGTCTCTTTTCAGGAAACAAAAAGGTCTCAGCATTCAAACAAATGGCCAACGCTGTGGAGGGTTATTTTGGTTTAAGTATATCTGAAAAGGTTGATTAAGGCCTGACACAATTTCTTGAACAGTTTGGAGGCAAAGTCATGTGCTAAGGGAATTCCTTCAATCTAATACCTCAAAAAAGAACGCCCATGCTCTTCATACCACATTTAACATAAGCATTTTTCAGAATATAATTAACTAAAAAGAGATTGTATTCTGCCTCTTTCTGAACCAAAGCTGTTTAATTACTTCATCTCAGCTACTCTTTTCATATTACACACAAGGAAATGTTTATCACATAAATCTGTTTGTTGTGGAGGAGCATAATTGGTTTCCATAACACACAATCTGCATTTCCGAGTATATGCTCATTTTACAACATTTAACGAGATGCTTTTGGTAGGGGCGCTAGCAGTGACACATTGTGTCTGTAAGGCAATTATTTATCTGTTCATGTGTGTGTGTTGTGATGTGACATCAGGGCCTGGACAGGCTTTGGTCAGGAAGTGTGTGTTGGGGGAAACCTGGCCCTCTGAGGTTTGGCTGTTCTGACTGCACTGGGCCAGATGGGGATAATGGAATGTCATTCTGTCAGCTCCTTGGCTGATTAGGGAGTGTTTGTTATTTATTGATTGTCTTTCATGGCAAATTATCTATGCACAGGTCAGTGCCAGCATTTTATTCCTGGAGCTCTGATGGCCAGCTATTCCCATCCTCACACAAAATCAATGAGTACAAATAAAATGGAATAAAAAAAATAGGGGGAAATTAGCAAACATCTCAGCGTGGCCGCTGTCATGCATATGTTAGCCGTGATCGCAAGCAGAGTGACATGAGCTTTGCGTTTCCATAAAATGTGCACTCGTCCCAAGTATTCAATTTTAACAGCAGTCATGTCTCATCCTCTTCCTGTCTTGAATGCACCTTTTCACCCCTAATCACCATGCAAGGGTCTGCTATCTGCACACCTTGATCATATTTATCATTTATATAACAGTGGCAGCCACCTGACTGGTTGTATTAGGTAATATTGTCATATAACAGACAGTTTACTAACACATTTTAGTCTTTTGCATCTGATTTGGTGAGATTGCAAGATTTATTATTATCTCCGCCCAAGGAGGTTATGTTTGTTTGTCAGTTTGTTTGAGTGTTTGTCAGAAGGATTATGGAAAAACCTCTCGCCGATTTTCATGAAACTTGGTGGAAGGTTGAAGAATTACATTTTGGAGCTCATTCAAATCAGATAGTGGATTCACGCCTTATTTTTGATTGACGTTGGTGCTCTTTGATTTTATTTGGAAGACTTGTTGATTTAGCATTTAGCTTGCTAACATAATAACCTTTGCTAATTAACATTATGAAAGGTACACAGCTGAGGCTCATGGCAAAGCTTGTCAAGTACTTGGAAGCAAACAAAAATAAGTATTTAACAATCAGATTTGAAAATGGCCAAAGATGAAAATCACCAAAGTCATCTTGGGTTCCTCCTTAGGGAACATGAATGTCCAAAATGCCATGACAAACCATTTGATGGACATTTCATTTGAGACTAAAAGTGGTGGATTGTCTAACTGCTAGAAAGACCAACATTGTTGAAACATTGTGATTAAAGGGCTTAATGTTCTTGTAATATTTATACATCAAACTATCTACACTGAAAATCAAGAGAATAGTGGTCATTTTGGGACCTAACGTTTTTAAATATTTTATAATCTGGATTTCCTCAAATTATTGCAATTTAAAATAATTCTGTAGAGTCCTCTTATCACCTTTAATGGCCTTTCAGTGTCCCCAAGCTCTATTTTGAACACCATAGACGTTGAAAATGACCTCATGTTATTGCACTGCATCTTCAATCTACTGTCCCACCTTTCATTTATTTAGTCTCTTTTCATTGACAGATTACAGCTACTATTTATGGTGCTAGAGAGTCAACAACTATCACGCCTGCCTCTCCTTACACATACCCATTCTCTTCCTCTTTCTGCCTCTCTGTGTTGTTGGTGATGTATGTGTGCTCGAGATGGATGCAGCCCTCTTTATTAGATAGCATCAGTCTTTTGTCTGACGACTAGAATTGCACAGTGGTGGCTGTCTGCGCCGCTGCACTGGATTTCGCTTCAGCGCTGCGAGGCCGATCGCTCAGAAGGCTTTTTGTTTAACCTGGCGGCCATGTGATGGGGGCCCACTTGGCCTCGTCATCCGGAGCATAAAAGGCGTCGGTGTCGGGCCTTCTTCTCAGACCAAGCGGCTGTCCGAGCCACATTGACTTTCTGTCAACGCCTGCCCGCTTATTGTTTGTGAGTTTGATTAAAAAAGACGAAAAAAAGGAGAAGAAGAAGCAGGACGAAAAATGCAATTACTCAAGTTGGAGGAAACCGAATGCAGACCTCATAGAGATAATCACAGACTAATGTGACATTCCTCCATCACCACAGCAACCAGAAAAAAGCCTCTGAGCAGCAGAAAAAGTAGTATGAGATGGGAAAAAAACTAAAAAGCACTGCTGTGCTGTGCTGTTCTGTACAGGCACAGATTCCACATCTTCTGTAAAGTGTTTTTGGATGTCCTTCGCTGTTGCAGAAGTGTAATGGCTTGTTGTGCACAAATGGATTTTTATGAAGCATCCCAGCTGCATCTGTCTCACTTTGCATCCATTAAAATAGCTGCAGTTACAGTATTGTGCGCAACATCTGGACGCTACAAAATATTTCTGCTACGTGACTGATACTCACTACTACTTCACCCTGGAGACCAATAAAAAAAGTACAGTTTTTCTGATAAGAGTGATAAGAAAAGACAACCCTAATGCCAAAAATGGGTAGGAAAAAGAAAAAAAAGAACATGTGTTACTTACGCAGACACACACTCACTTACACTCCAAGTTAGTGACTGCGGGTGGTATATCTGTGCGTGGTGCGTCTCTTAATTTCTGCTGGGTAAACAGCTTCCAGATGTACGAGTTTCCTGCTGGCCCCGCCCAGTCCAGATGCCCAGTCTGCCAGCAGATCTGCCTCAAATTGGGCACATTTGAGCAATCATTTAGTTTCCATCTTCCTCAAGGGGAACTTTTTATTAATAAAGCCTTTTCATCTCTATATCTTTGATTAGGATGCGTGGTGCTGGGGGGTGAGGTGGGAGGGGATAATGACTCAGTCATGTGAAAGCAGATTGGAGGGGGGGATCAGGGTTTTTAAAGGGAACTTGTATCGGGGGAGGGAGGTGTTGTTGTTTTTTAAACGTGTGTTACAGTACAGTGGAAGGAAACCGGTGATAGGAAAGAAAAAGGACATCCTCTGTTGTAAGTGGTTCCAGGTTAGCCGACCCCCATACTTACTGGAGCATGTTGCCCTCAGCCACAAACTCCAGAAACTCCTACCACGCTTTAAATCATCCATACACCACAGCCTCTTATCTCAGGCTGGAGCTTTTTCATTATATTTTTGGCGGTTTTGTAAATAAGTCCAGAGTATGAAATAGAGATGTCACAGTGTGTGTGTGTGTGTGTGTGTGTGTGTGTGTTTTCTTTCATAATCCAGCTCATTCAATGCTCATTATGTCCAATTATGTCACTAACATTTTGAAATTAGTGTATGTCATAAATGAATGCAATATCTTTTTTTATTGCACAACACATTAGACACATATAATGGTACATCTGTAAAAGTCCCAAAAAATAAAAGAAGAAACCTAAATACAATGGCATTTGGAGAGTGTTGACCTGTCATATAGGCTATAATGCTAATTAATGTTAATAAACCCAATTTAAGCTAAGTGTGAAAATTGCCAAACATATGAAAATGAGCAGCCTGCAGTTTCTAATTGCTGGGGACCCTTACCATAGGTTTCTGACATAAAACTTTGGGGTACTCAACATTTCCTGGTTCACAGTGCCGGCAAGTAGTAATAAGAATTCAAGAACTACTTATTTTCAGTGCTTGAGCACATTCGTATTTGTTTTCGGAATCACATCGTCGTAGCAATATCAATCTCTTCTGTATCTCTTTTTCCTCGACTGCTATGCCTATAAACAGACAGGTAAACAAACCAGAAAATGAGCGGATGGAGGTTTAAATTATCTTGATGTTTGATGACAGTGAGTCCCGGCTCTGCCTGACTGGGGGTCAGCGACAGGACTGGCCTCGTGGTGGCCTGATTCCATTTCAGCATCTCTGTCCCCCTCCTCAGCCTCGACCGGCCGTCACTTTCCATTTGGGCCCGCTGTGAAATGCTGACATGCCCAAAGACATATAGGATTCCATTATTTTCACTCATATGAGGGTGCCACACTTGATTCAAGCAGAGCTGTCATGGCAAACCATGGGGTCCCTCCCCCTGTACACACACACAAATAAACCCCCCCTTTTTCCATCAACCTGCTCACCTTGAAAACCCTGCGTTTGGCGCCAATGAAAACAAACTAATTTCTAATGCGAGCGTATGATCCCTCTCCATTAAGCCAATGAAATATTTTATGCAACTGCCGACTGGGTGTCTATAAAGCAGTCGAGAGCAAAAGGCAGCTCATAACACTGGTGCTCTAAATCAAATAGATTTAATTTCAATTACATTTCAAAGGGGGTTCGCCATCAATAATTAAACGGATGTGTTTATGACTTACAAAGATCATAATTAATCTGCTCCGGGGAGGGAGGTTTTACGCAGATTATATCCATCATGTTCTGTTTTGCTCCTCACAGGCCGCGGCGTGGCGGAGGGGAACATTGATTAAGACGTGCTTAGTGGATTATAAGCTGCTGTTCCTCGGGCAAGTCATAAAAAATAAAAGCAATCTTTTACCTTTCTGCCAAAGCCCGTACAGTTTTAACAGGCTATGATTCATAAGCCTGTTCATAAGCAGGGCGGTGAACATGGATTAGTTTATGACCCGCCTCACATTTAGTGCTTAATTCAGACGGGGAAAAATGAGTGCTTGCAGTTTTTGTTAACATGTTGAGATTATATAGACATAGTGTTCCACATTGTATATTTATTATTAGTTCAGTGCCAAATGTGGGTTCTTTACATGAATAGATTTGGACATTGACGGTCATGTCCCTATCGAAGGCAAAGTGCTTCCAGATGTCTAGAGAGACGTCATTATCTGTATAATTTGAATCGATTAGAGGAATCATAACTGACCTTATGTTTCAATATGTCTCTTTGTTCACCCAATATTGAGCACTTTATTGTAGAGGAAATATCTGTATCCATTGCATAACTTTGTTTCACTGAGAAGCATATTCAGATTTGGGTACATCCCTAGAGGCTCCTGAATTGTCCATACCAAATGTAATGTTCACTGGTAGCTGAATCCCAAACATGACACCGATACAGGCAGAAGGCTCAAGAGGTTCAGTTCAGTTTAGTCAGGTACAGGCAGGATCAAAAAGAGGAGACTTGTCAATCAGGCTAACTAATCAAAAAAAGGGGGCAGGCAGGATACTACCTGCTGGGCTACAGAACAATGGAGAGCTTGGAAGTACAAAAGGCCCAGAACAAGAGGAAGTGAAGTGGTATTACTATGGGGCTCATTATCGAATGAGTTGAAGGTGAAGGGATGGGCTGAAGAACCAGGTGATAAGAATGAGTTGATTGCAAGGGCTGGGAGGGAGGCAGCATTTCAAATGACAGGAAAGTTAATTAATGATATGCAAAACCAACCAATACCAGTCAAGAGATTTTTTATCTAAATTTCATATGCCAGGTTTTTCACTAGCCTGTAATCTTTGCTTAGTCATTTTATCAAATTATTTTATAGACAAACATGCCTCTGCAAAAAGCATTGGGATATTAGAGGAATAACCAAAGTGCTGCGACTTAACAGCTGATGTGTGATCTACCCAAACATCATCTCGAACATAACATTTAGGATTATTTATTTAAAATACTAAAACAATCCACGTCAGTCCCCTTTTTCAAAAGTAAATTAGTTGTTGGATCTTACGTTTATGGTTCACTATTGTATTGACAATTGTACACTGCACTAAAAACGTTTAATATACACATATTTAAATGTGTTTCTTGTCAAATGTTTTGTTATAGCCAGTCCTTTCTAAAGATTATTCTTATTTTTAAGTCTCAGATTTATATTGACAAAATAATGTGTAAAATACATTTCTTAAATGTAAGAATTCACATAATAAAAGTCCTGTATGAGGTCAAGCAATACATTTTTATTTCTATGTAGATGTAAAAGAAAAAAAATAGTTTTAGAGCCCATTGTACAAAAATATCTATTGAAGTTAAAACAAAAATATGCCCTTCACAATGTATCACTCGTAACAAATAAATCAAAACCAATGTCCTCTCACTCATGCCTGCATCTTTTCTTGCAGACTGTAGGTAAAAATGTTTTTCCTCTGCAAAACATATTTTTAGTCATTGAAACTTTAATCAAGAAGATCTGGTCCATTGTGCTCGTGCTAAACAGCACCCCAACTTGGCAATCTTTCCAAAATACATTGAACTTGTTTCATGGTGAGTTGACAAGGGAAAATCCCATCAGCAGTTACCAGTCAAACAGAAAATGGAGAGTGTCAAGCAGTACACCAAATCAAGACAGATCCTGCAGCGAAATGTGTTTAGGCATTGTACCGATTCCACTTTTCCCGTCTCGCTTCTTTTCCTGCTCCCTGGGCCGGGCGGGGGGGAATTAGCCATTATGATGGCTCCCAGCCCGGCCCCTTCACTGATGGGCAGAGCAGTCTGGCCCCGTTTTCGTCACCTGTCTCGGCTTCTGGGATTTAACATGGCTGGGTGTCTGGCAGCAGACAAGGCGAGCAGAGGATTGTGGGTTGAGGTAAGGGGGGGGGGGGCAAAAACAAACAAACACAAAGAGAAATACAACATGCTTGTGAACAAAAGAATTAGACGTACAGGGCATGGAGAGATTGCTTTTTTGTGTTGGGGGTCAGTGGATTTGAGAGGCAGCATTTTGCTTTGTATGTAATATATAGACGTATGTACAGCCAGTGGAACTTTAGTATGCAGGCAGAATGAAAAAAAAGAAGAAGGAGGTGCTGGATTGATTTTTCTACACTCCGCGGTATGAAAAGGTCACTTTGATCAATGCCGCATAATTGGGACTGTACCAGGATCATATCGGGTCATTTTACTGTTTAACGATGAAATATGAAATATTGGGTAGATAAGATTGCAGTCATTAGCGGCCTCTTTCATTTATAGCCCTTTAATTAATTTGAACCTGACCCCGAGTCCAATACTTTGGAGTGTGCAGACTTAAAAGCACTCTCTGCTGAAACCACAAGCTCTTAGCCAATTGGATCCACTTACCTATACACATACCTCACTTTGTTAATGGATACAGGAGAATAGTATTAGCACTTTAGTAAATAATATCACTCTACTAATAGTATTCTTGGAAGCCGCAAAGGAAACTGTGCTAATTATGTTGCATTTAACCCTATTTTCTTTTTTTAATAACAGCTTTTCTCATCTGCTTTGGCTCAATTATTTAGTCATAATCATTGTATTTCAAAACAGAATATAATTTGTTCTTACTTCCAACAAATGTGTATGTATTTTGGCAAATGTGTGCAAAACAGTAAGTTCACAACTTTTTATCATAATTTAAGCCATCACATGCACAATTATCTCTTAAGTTATCAAAATACGTCAGAAATACATCACATTTACATCATATCTATGACACTTTCACTTTGGGACTTTTCAAAAAAGATCAAAGGCAAACTTTCTGTTTACAGTACATTTAACACTTTGCTAAACCAATAAATGTATATCCTTTTATGTGTACTCTACAGTATTATTTATTTAGAGGTCTACTTTTCCGGAAGACTTTAAACTACTTTTGAAATAAAATATAAACTGCCAAGTGCATTAATCTCGACAAAACAGATTTTCTTGTATACTACAGTACACAGTCAGTGAGTTTGCATACTGTATAACAAACATTTCCAGGGTTGAATTACATGGTAAAGAAACGTTTTAACATTTTATCCAGCACATTGAGTGAATGATGTTACCCTTTTGCAGACATGAAATAGATGAGTGATGTACCATGATCAGTTGGGACTATTGCAATATATATTATTAAAACGGTATCCAAAGATAAGCCAAAGCAAGTAAAAAGAAACCTCAATACATTTGTAGAAGAAACATTGCCCTTTGAATTTCCTCTAAAACAGTAAGTCTGCAGCAAGTATATTTTCCTTCCATCAAGTAGTTGCAGAGACTTTTAATCAGATTACTGACCGACGCAGTTCATCAAATCATAAAATAGCCCGAGTTCGACTTGAAAGAAAATGCTTTATCCCTGTCAAACTTGACTCCATATTTTCCCCAGACTTTAATTCATTCATTTCCTTCCTTCTAAAGCTCTTCATTATTAACCAAGATTGGACATAAAGACAATATGTGAGGAGTCATGCCGCCGCATAGATGAGTGCTCTTTCTGTAAATGACCAGCAGTGGGCTGGTAAAACAGAGAGTGCATCGGGGCAAAGGGAGGACAGTAGGACGACTAAAAGCACTTTAATGACATGGCTGGACTCGTGTTTCCTAATGATGCAGGCGAGATTAATTATGCTCCGCGTATGGGTCATAATTATACGAGCACTGATCCTTTCCACCGGCTCTGCTCAGGCACTCTCCGCCCCATGCCTTGAGTTTCAGATAATCCATCAACACATTCGCATATTCCTTTCATTGTGGTGTTATTTATTTATCTATCACGGTTGTGTATTTCTTTCTTTACGTTTGACATAAGTAAGAGGGGGATTTTAGATCCTGCAGAGTGATCACGTTACATCGCCCACTTTGATGTTATGAGTTGGACTCTAATTCTGATATCACTAACCGTAAAATAGCTTTTTTCTCAGAACATTTTAATCAAAAGTATAATTATAAGTGTTTTGACTATTTACATCTCTTTTTATAATTTTGGAAGTGAAGCAAATAGCCAGATTCTACTTTTAGTGTTCATGCATTTCTTGTTGGTTTTTGATTTGCATGAGAAATATATGTAGTTTCAGCATCTAAAAGATATTGAAAATAAAAATAATTGAGTTTATGACATCTTAAGATGATTTTTTTTGCCATATTTGGTGCAAGTGAAGGACCTACATGAGCTAAAACAAATCCTTAAATGAATCATTTTGTCATTCCCATCACAAGAGATGAAACCTGTAAAATGAAATCTGTTGGTCACGCTTTTAGCAGGAAGTTGGATCCAATCCAAGAATCAAAAAGGGAGGCAGGTATAAAGAACAAAAAGCCAGTTGTAATAAAGAGCTGATAACAAAGACCTGGTTAACACAACAACAACAACAACAAAACAGAGGGATCAGGGAAGGTAATACAAAACAAAGGAACATACCGAAAATAAACATGGAAAAATAGAGTAACACAGCAATAGGGGTAGAGGACACTGAGCAAAAGAAGGCATATGTACACACTGGACCAATCACATTAACAAGACACATCTGGAGGTGGCAAACAGATAAGGGTGAGGGACACAGGTGGAGAGAATCAAAGTGGGGTAAGCAATCACAAAAAGGCGGGATCTAAAGAGAGGAAGTGAAATCAGACAGAACAGTGTTTTACAAATTAAAGCAGGAATCAGAAAATACAAAACCCACCAAACTTTGACAACTTGAACCCTAAATAATTATATTTTTGAATAAATGTCTTGTAAGTTACTAATGCCCAATCAAGTAACCCAATTGTGATTGAGCCTAAAACTCAATTATTTCTTGCATTTTTGTCTTTCGTGATATTCCTGGGAAAAGTAAAAGCGTCCACCTTTGGGCAGTGAGATGAAAAAACACTCCAGCAATTATTGCTTATAGTCATAGTTGATGCCCAAGACAAAAAACACATATTTGAGATTGTAGCTTTATAGACCATGTACAACAACACTTGTTTTATAGTGACAGAACAAAACAAGCAGTGCATTTTAAAGTCATAATGATTCAAGATCAATATTTTGAAGCTTAGTAAAGTCAAAACTAAATAGCAAACCATTGACTGTACATATGCATTAATTGTTTTCTAAGAAATGCGGGAATATGCACTTACTTGTAACTTGGTTAAGTTAAATAATAACTAAAGTGGAGCTACAAATGACAAATGACTTTTGGACTGATATTATACATATTAATTATACACTTATAAGATGTATGTAGATAGTATAAGAAATGTGCAGAATATGACAGTTTAATGCTGGAGGTGTACACACCTATTGATAGATGTCTTGTAATGCACTGTTGAGGAACCTGTGACCCAAGTTTTTCATTCATTGCATAACTACACTGTAGTTGTGTATATGATATGTCAATAAACCTTAGAAAATCTTGAAATCTTTAAAGGGATGCGCAAAATAGTCATTATATACAATCTTTAATTAACTATTTGTAGAGAATAACGAGTAATGAATATACTTTATAGAGATCCTATTAATATCTAATAATAAAATTAATAAAATTCAATAACATGCTTTAACCACTAGGTGTCCCTTTCTATCAGCTGTGCACCGTTATGGTGTAAATACAGTCTATCTACCAATTGGATCAAATATAAAAGTCAGCCAAATTAGTGTTGATACTGCAAGGAGACGTATTGTGTGAAAAGAAATGTAAGATGTTGTTTAATTGCTGATATATTTATGATCCACGTCACGTTTTCAGTTTTGGCGGCAGTTCTTCCTTTTTGTCTCGAAGTCTTCTCATCAGGGCTCTATAAATAGAGAACTACGGCAGATATGTAACATTTAATGCAGCCGAACCGTGTATTACAATGCCGTTGTGGGATGACTTTCAAAGAGGAAAGCAAGCACACTCGTAATAAAGTATTATTTTTATGTTTTCGGATTTCACATCGCATAAACACCATCTCCCAACGTGCATTGCGGCTAAACCATCCAAATCACCGAGCTGAGGATCTTGCCTACGTCTGTTTCCGGTATTGCTTATGACAATGTGATGTGAGATGTGGGTTGGAAAATTGCACAGGGGAAAATAACGTATCAATCTATGCCACAATTTTAGATGCAGATTTTGTTAAACTAATACGTTTGCGCTGTGGACCAACACTATAAATTGACGGGGAAGGGGGTAGCAATAAAGATAACACCATTAAACAGTTACACAACATAACAGAAATAATATCGATAACAGCGTCCCTATTAACCACCTTGGTAACAATGAACACGTTATATGTACAGAATTCCCTGAAGTACTCTTCGTAATAACTAGCAAACTAAAGATCATGTGCATCCACTGCACACATAATCTGAAATAAAAACTCATATTTCTCGCATCAAATGACATCAAAAAGCATTTTAATGGCCAAACTAACCTTAACACTAGAACCGCCAATTGGGTCAATTGGACCCAGAGCTGTTTTTTATTGTATGTAACTTTTTTTCAATAAAATATTAAAGTCTCCCAGTCCGTGATTTTTCCTGAAAGTGTGTTATGTAGCACCCTATGTTGTTAAAAATGGTCAATATGAAGTCAGATTGAAGAAATCGCCCAAAAGATTGCCATTTATACCTAATTCCGCCAAGCGGGTCATATTGACCCCACCGCTTTTCGCACTATTGATTTTGCATGTAAACAAACATGACGAGTTGCTATAGCAACACCTTTTGTCTACTGCGGTTCCTTATAGATTGAGAGAGAGAGAGATAGATAGATAGATATATTGATAGCGACAGTCTGTAGTGAAGGAGCGCGCTCCCGCTCACGGGAGACTGCTCGTGCTGCGCTCCGCATCAAACAGCTGTTTGCTTTTCACCCAACAACGACAACCGCCTCACAACGCTATGTTGTAGCCTTAATAAACGAAACAATTTAACAAAATTGCTTGTCAAAATACCAATACCACAGGACCATTTTTTTTTTTTAAAGCAATACTTTTACCTTGAAAATCAATGCATTCTAATGCCGGGTCAATTTGACCCCGGTGGTGGTTTTAGGTATAAAAAGATCTCTGGCGGTTCTATTGTTAAAATAGGCATTTTCCACCGGGAATAAAACAAAGGTCGGCCATATTTTTTTTTTATGCGGAGAGAAATTTGAAGATCACGTGACATAGATGCCAGCCTTTGGAAATGAATGGTGAAAAAAAACGTAGGGATCCTACAATTTCAGAGGCGTTTTTGTAGAAATAATACGTCCCAAGTTGTGGACCAACGTAGTTATTACACATTTAGATGTAAGACTTGGTTGAATATACATATTACTATGTTCCCCCATCTCATTCTGAAGACGATGCTTGTGTTTAACAGTGTTGAATTGATTTTTACTATTGCTTTTTACTATTGCTTTTGTCGTAAGAAACTATTCAGACATATCAAATGTATTAAGTTAATATAAAGATTATGTTATATTTCACTATTGCAATCTGTCCTTCCCTGTTGCAGTCTCTTAATATTAATTTATGGAATAGTGAGTCTATTGTAGATTAGTCATGTCTATTATTGTCAAGTACAGTTACGATATAACACTTTGTGGAATTCTTGAGGAACAAGCGAGTGATCCTCAGAGAGACATGAGAGGTCGGATGGAGGAAAAGGAGGCAATTTTCCTTGAGGATAAGTAGAGTCAGTACTTGATTTAATAAATCTCTATGAGATGCTCCCGTCGAGCATCCTGAGAGCTGAGGGGGGGTTGTTGGTGAGAGGGATGATGGGCTAACAGGGATGTCTTAATTCCTTGACATAAACATACACACAGATTAATGAAGCCTTGGGAGATTGTGAGGAAGGGGAAAGATTGCTTATCGATCCATATCAACATTTTCATGCTAATCCCGGCCAGGAGACAGAGTGTCTGGTATCAGAGTTAATAATCTGATTTCTAGGCTGTCCAGGACAATTCCAGCCAACGTGAGGGCCTAATCACAGCGCCGTCTTCCCATCTGAGAGCAGCTGTCTTGGCCCCTGCAGCACGTCACCCCCCCTTCACCACATCACTCCCCCGCCCCCCGAGCCCCTGGCCCCTGCCACCGGCTCGGACAGTGATGGAGCATATGATAGAAAGGCGTTGACAAATTAAAAAAAAAATAATTTCAGAGGAGATTTGAAGCAGAAAGATTGGTTGGAGACGATGGTGGCTCGCTAAGTGCTTGAAGCACAGCGCTGACCTTCGTCTGTAAGAGTGCTCGTGGGATTCCTCTGCATGTTCCCTCTCTGTGATGTTTGACCTCCTGAGCAGTTGGTGGTGACAATTCTTGAGCTTAGAGTTGCAAGGTTGTATCTGGGTGAATTGCAGTTTGGAGACAGGAAGGCTCAGTCCCAATTCCCTCGGCCCTACCCCTAGTTTTGAAGTGACCTCGAACGAGTTGTGGCCCTATCGGAAACGAGCCAAAGGGGATAAGGGTTGAGATCTTTATGTAGGAAATTGGACACTACTCGTCATGTCATCAAAAGACAAGTAAATTACAACGCATTGTGTGTCTCAATTTCTGCTAGATGAGCAGGGAAATAAAAAATAAAAATGCTGCTGAATTTTTTTTTAAGTCTCACATAGGGAAATGATGGTAGCATAACGAACACTCACAAAACATTGTTAACACAAATTCCAAGGGACATCGAAAAGAGGATTTGTTTTGGAAATGCTTGATATCGGGATCCAATAGAATACTTATTTGCAAAACATCCCTTTATGGGCTTATTTCACTGCACATAGCAAATTCGCCAGTGTGAAAATCTTGGTGTTAGGGCTTTTCGGGTTAAAGTGTTGTGGTTTTGGTGTTACATTTAACATGGTAAACACCACCTGTTGTTAATACACTATATAGTACAGGGTTGGATCATGGTATTAAACATATTTAACCACGGATAGTGTGTTCTCTCAATCCGGGTACTTTTATGTGATGTGCGTGAAATTATTTAGATCCCCGCCATCTTTTTGATGCAACCATCAGTCTCGAGAGACCGCAGTCCATGACAGTAAGTTATCGCTACATTTCATAATTTGTTCCCCAGATAGCTGACATTAATTTTGCTTGAAAATACAGTTGTGTGTGGTAGATAGCATAATAATGTTTTCGTTATTAGCTTGCTAATAATATTTGACTGTATGGCTGCAACGTCAGGTGCAGGTGCACGGGCCATACAGTCAATGCTTGCTTGCTAAGCTGTCGAATTAGATATGGATGTCGAATTAACGTTAGATATGTAACAGCATTCCAACTATCTGTTCTTCTACGCACATAATTCTTTAATTTGATTCCGCCCGTTATTTTGCCGGTCTTCTCTTGAACATCGCAGAAACTCCGTTTCGAACATCAAAACGTTCAGCTCGGTCGGGAATCGATTGCTATTACTTTTATCATTCATATCTTTCATAATTCCAGTGATTCATCCCATAATTCATCACATTTGTAACCATTGAAGTCAATGGAGAAATTTCTCAGACTTCAACAAATCTTCATGCGACTTCAACTGCTAACTGTTCATTCATACTTTCACTCAGAAACCTCATTCCAACTTTAAAATGTTACACATCTTTCTGATATTATTCGTCTAACACAACTTTTAAATCTGATTCTTATTTTTAGAGATATTAAACATTGTTCAGACCTTGGTACAGAGGCCTTCTTCAGATGTTAACATTAACTAGAGTGTGTGATGTCACAGCTAGAGTGTAGGAAATCTTGACATTTGCCTTCATATAGTTTTTTTAAAACTTCCATAATTCCCAAACCCTACATTCCTGAGACATAATTTGTCATGACAAACGTAGGAAAACATCTCGTAGCTTGAAAAATTACAAATAATTAAGCAAAAATAATTAAACAAAATGCCTCTTGAGGGCATGAAGTGACAACAACTTTCAATATGTCTCCATTAAATCCCATTGTAATTTCAGGCTGATATTTCCTCACATCAGCAGCCGCACACCTTTAGTTAATCTGCCAAAAAGGCCACATTATTGACCCGAAAGCACACACAAATCACACGTCAGATACTCAAGGTCCTTGAGATGCTTCATGCTTTGAAATTTCACCGATATCTGTTACGGTTCTTCAACAAAACGTTCACATGTAAGAGGTTTATCTCTCATTCAGAACAATGGAAACCTTTGATCTCTGCACACCTCGTTAGCTCAAATATAAACACCTGTGTCACGGTACACGATGATGTCATAACTCCAACTGACTGAGTGAAAATGCTCCAAACAGCCCAAAACTTCGCAGTTTCGTTAACGATGCAGCTATCAACGCATCTAAGCGTATTATGGGGTGTCATCAAATGTCGTTGGCATGGCGACAGACCACTCGCCATGAAACACGATGTTGCTGTAAGTCCAATGGACACAGTCCAATCGACCCCCAATCTTCACTTGTATATCACCGGTCCATGCCTCAACAGCTCTACGCCAAATCTGAGATCTCACCATATGCCGTTTCCATGGAAACGCATCCCTCGCGATAAAACACGATGTCGCTATAACTCCTATGAAAATGTTCAAAAGGTGTGCGAACAGTCCAGCCGTGAAGACATCTACGGGACATGCCGTTGCCATGGCAACACAATGCCCGCCATGAAACACGGTTTTCTCATAACTTCAGTGAAAATGCTCCAAATGGCCCAAAACTTCACAGGTTTGGTAACGATGCAGCCATCAACGCAAGCGTATTATGGGATGTCATCAAATCCCGTTGGCATGGCAACAGATCATTCGCCATCAAGTTAGTTCAAAAGTTTGCAGTTCAAATATTCTGCTGCTTTTCCAAGCCTTTTTACTTTCTTTTCTTCTCTCATCACACATTCAAGCCCCCAGTGTTCATGTACCATTTCAATCTAAATTCTTCACTTTCTTCTCAAACATTACATTTCAGCATAGCAGTTTAGTCGCAGATTTTCAGCATAAAGCATTCCCACTAGCAATTTCTTCAGGAATTGCATTCTCTGGTTCAATTTGTTCCCCAGTTATCTAACATTAGTTAATTTGAAAATAACGTTACAGTTGTTTGTGGTAGCTAATAATGTTTACTAGCTTGTTAAGAATATTTTTCTGTACTGGCCGTGCACCTGCTTGCTAAACGTTAGCTAGCTGGCTAGTTAGCTAGCCGGTTAGTTTGTTAGCTAGCTGGCCAGCTGCCGAATTAGACACGGGTGTCGAATTAGATAACATTAGCTATGTTACATAATATTATGTCATTAGGAAAACCAACGTATTGCACGTGTCTAACGTGAGTTAGACAGCTAGCTAGCTAAGAGGTTCTGGTGTCGGTCCCTATCGGTATAGTTAGCTGACTTTTTTATTTTCTTTCTAGCACTATCTCAGTGTCACCAAAGCAGCCATCAGTCCCCGCAGGTTTCGATCGTGTGGTCTCGACAGACCGCGTAACTGTAAGTTATTTACGTTTCATTGAATTTGTTCCCCAAGTGAAATAATTTAAGTGTCAGTAATAAAGTTGTTAGCTAATTGTCTCCTTTTCCTTTCTAGCACGTTCCTCTGCTCCGTGTAACGGAAGCAGCCATCTTGTGTGGCCTCGACAACAGACTCCATGCAGTGAGTGACGATAAGTTATCTGGATAACGTTACATTTAATTGAATTTGTTCCCCAGTTAGCTAACATGAGTTAATTTCCCTTGAAAATAATGTTAGTTGTTTGTGGTAGCTAATAATGTTAACTTGCTTGCTAAGAATATTAGCAACACAGTCTCACGGCATTTCATGTAATAGTCACGAAATACATTTAATCTATTGATTCGTGTTCACCAACACGATTTTTCAATTTTTTTCGTGTCACACAGAACGATATAAAAAGCAATGTATTTCTATTGGTAGTATGTTTTGTGCCTGCACCACGTCTTTTTGTCCGGTCGGGTCTTAGAAGACCAGAAGCTGTGTGGTTCATAAAAATATTTTCTTAATCAATATCAAGCCACGATTATTGTTTTTATTTTTAATTGTATAATGTCGGACTTTGTATGCAGTCCGCGAGGACTATTTATTTAAAAATCTTTTTTTCCTTCTGATTTTTTATTATTTGGTGCAGACACGAAACATACTACCAATATAAATACATTGCTTCTAAAATCGTTCTGTGTCAGAATACTGAAATCTGTATTTTTTCAAATCTTTTTTTCCTTTTAATTTGTTATTATTTACATTGCTTTTAAAATCGTTCTGTGTGACACAAATCAATAGATACATTTTGTGACTATAACACAAAATGCCGTGAGACTGGTTTGTAACACACCAACACTGTGCATAATTTGGTCCTGAAACGTATGTCATGCACAGATAGGAGCCTCTCAGCTTAAAGATAAAAAAATAAAAGAACAATCAGAACATAAAGTAGAATTTATTTATCTAAAGACAGTTCAAATGTATATTATGCCACCCTTACACATTTTGAGTATTTGCTTGCTTAAGAAGGGGAAATTGTGATGCATCATGTGAAAAATCTAATAACTTGTGGAATAAAAAATGTTGTTGTGTATCTCCATTTTACCCATAGCCTATAGGGCTCTTGCTCTTCTCTTCAGCTGAAGATGATAGTCAAAGTGCAATACCGAAACCAACAAAAGTACATCAAAATTCCAGAAGCTGACATCTTCATCACTGAGGGCAAGTAAAAAACTTTACATGCATATGACGATCCACCCTCATTAACCAGCCTGTCCTCCTCCAAAAAATGACCAAATAGGTTGATTGTTCAGCAGCTTATTACGACATATAGTCACGTTTTAAAGTTTAGCACCTCAAGTGGTCTTGTAAGACACAACAATTTGCGGCATATGCTCCCGTTGATTGCAAACGCTCCGGAGGGTCGTATATTCACTAATAACCCTCTCTGGAAAATCCTACATTGTAGTTTGGCCATTAAAATGCTTTTGATTTGATTTCTAGCGACAAGTGTATATTGTACTTTTAGATTCCACGTCCAGTGGATGTGTAGGATCTATAGTTTGAAAGATATTACGAAGATTATTTGAGGTCTCGCCAGGAGAATGTGTATTTCCGCAGCGTCAATGTAAAGTTGGCGTCAACCCTCGCGGGGGGAAAACAGTATTTCCGGTCTCGAAGTTTTCATAATAAAACCGGAAGTATTCCCCTCACTGTCAAATTATTACACAGTGATATCTGCATTACTCACCCACTAAAAAACATCAGTTTATCTTTGTTAATTACACAACATTGATTGGTTTAAATTGTGTCCAATGCTTTTGTGTTTTTAACCTTCGATTCGGAGAAACAAAATCGTTTTTTCGGAGTTTAGGATGGCCGAAGGCACTACACTACCCATAATCCTCAACTATCGTTTGGGACTACAACATCTGCTTTGCTTGACAAACCCCGTGATTAGTCCTCAAGCACTGTGATTGGATGTTGGAGTGGCAGTGCACCAAGGTTACTCATATTTCTTGCATTAAATGACATCAAAATGCATTTTAATGGCCAAACTAACTTTAAAAGAGGCACTTTCCAACAAGAATAAAACGAAGTTCGGCCATGTTTTTTTTTTCTGCAGGGAGAAATTTGAAGATCACGTGACATAGACGCCAGCCATTGGAATGAATGGTGAAAAAAAACGGGGTTTGTCAAACATAGCACATGGTGTAGTCCTAAACGATAGCTGGGGATTCTGGGTAGTGTAGTGTCTTCTGCCATCCTTTACTCCGAAAAAATATTTGTTTCTCCGAATTGAAGGGGAAAAATACAAAAGCATTGCACACAATTTAAACCAATCAACGTTGTGTAATTAACAAGGATAATCTGGTGTTTTTTAGTCGATGAGTAGTGCAGATATCACTGTAAAATCAATCGACAGTAAGGGGAATACTTACTTCCGGGTGTACAATTCTCCGTTATCCAATGGGAATGGAGGCTCACATTGCCTTTAAGGGCAGCCGACATAAACGTATGCCGTGCTTCCATGAGCGTCAAATCCCGCCGCAGATGGGAATACATTGCAATCAGTTGAAAGCTATTTGCGTCCCTTTATGAAGCTGAAGGAGCCTAGGAGCGTCACAATTACACGCCACGGGACCCTGACCAAGCGTCGCTCCTGGACAGGGCCGCCCCTAGCCAATTTGGGGCCCCAAGCGACATTGTGAGATGAGGCCCCCCCCCCCCCCAACTGACAGGAGTGAAACATTTTTTTTTGGAAACAAAGTAGGCTACTTTGCAAATATAATTCCTGTTTATTATTATTATCAACACAGTTACTTTTTTATGCAGTGAGTTAAATGGTAAATATGCATGTCGTTCAGTATGCGTTTAGTGAATACGTCTGCATTTCCTGCCAAATACTAGCCTCAAAAAGATTAAAATATAATTAATGCAAATAAACTACTTCTACTAATAATCATAATCAATTAAATAATATAAATACTATATTATTTTTATTATAATATAGTTGTAATATAGTCAAGACAAAACATGCTTATTACATGCTCAAAAACTGATATTTCTTAAATCTGTATTCAAATGTAGTTCCCTCTGTCAGCAATGTATCAACTACTACACACACATTTCTATCAGTATTTCTCTGTGTTGTGGTTGACATGAGGATGACTGTTAGGAATTAAGGGGAGAGGCTGCATCACCATGAAATGTGCAAATTGACATAAAAATGAATAAAAGGGGAAAAAATGCTCCATGTTTTTTAGGCTATAAACTTTAACTGTTATGTAAGCCAACTAGACAGACAGTTTATCACTCTTCCTCCTGCACATTAGCAGATAAAAGGCATAACATACTTGAATGAATGGTAAATCAAGAATGCTGGAAATAACTTATTTTCCATTAGCCTATATGCTATGCAGAGACATGCCTTCTTCATGTCGTGAATTGCAGCTAATGTTTTAATATGGCAATTGGCAATTTGACTTATACAACATTCGCAAGTTGTACATTTGACTCATACAATAACCCACCTTCGAGTGATGCTCTAGTTTCTTCATGTTTTGTTTTGTTTCCCTCTTGCTTGCGCCGGACTGAAACTGTCTTTTCCCCGACATCTCTTTACCTGCACTAGTGGCCGTATCAAAGCCGTGATTTGTCATATGTCGATCCATTGCAACGGTGTCGGGTTACAGACGTGCTCCCCTTTTCACCTCTCTCTCACTCTCGCGGGGGGTGCGCGGGGAACTGAGCGGAGAACTGCGCACAGCAGCTGAGGCCCTCTGGGCGGGGCCCCCTGCGCAAGGCGGGGCCCCATGCAGCCTGCGTGATTGGCCTGTAGGGAGGGGCGGCCCTGCTCCTGGACGATTATGGAGTGAGAGTGTGTTGGTATTGACTGTTTCTTTCAATGTTATGGTTAGCAGTTCTATTTAATGAAATAAGTAAAAAATTCAAGCTCCGTTTTTTTATTTTTTTTATTTATGGGCAAATATCCTGTATTATAGTGTATAAGTCTCTAATGAGTGACATATATCATTAGCTGAGGTTGTGCTGATTTCTGGGATGCGTAAAACTGGATTAAATGTAAAGAAACGACAATTTATAAGGCAAAACACAAACATATACATCAACATAAATGTCCTATGTGGGTCTCAGGTGTAACAAAAGTCTGCTTTAGCCCTCTGAGTCAAATTCAGGGAAGATGATTGCCGAAGTGCCAAAGTAAACTATGCAATATGTGACCTGCTCCATCGAAATCAGTCGAATTCACCCGAAGACATGATATCAGGATTGTTATTGTACTCCAAATATAAAGCAAAATATGTCACATTATATAATGACTGTCACAGAGTCATCATTTGAGAAAAAGGCCTTTAAAGTTTCCTCTTCTCTGGAATCCATCGATCTGATTGATTAGCGGAGCAAATTATCAAAGTAGTTCGGAGGGAAGATATTTTCGTTTGGATTACTGGTCTGGGGGAAGCTTGTGAGTGTGTGTGTGTGTTTGTGTATATACGTGTGTGTGTGTGTTTGTGTACGTTTGTGTGTATTGTGTTTGTTTCCCGGAAAAAAACACTCACGAGAAACATGGGCTATTGTTATGCCTGCTGTGACGTCAAGTCACTCCGTTCTCCGCTTGTAATCATGCCGTTACAAGCTTCAAAATTGTATTTATCATCTGAATTTGCCGAAACAAGTTTAATATTCTGAAAGCCAAGACTTTGTTTAATTGAAATCAGATGAAAACAAACTGTAACGGTCCCTGCCGTGTAATCTATGATTACTATACGCCAGGGGTGCCCAACCAGGAGATTCCCAGTCGATCGCGAGATGTGTCTAAAAATAGAACAACAATATTCTGTTTTATCGTTAATGTCCTATAACATAATCTTCCTGTGCCAGAATAATTGTTTGTAGCCCTTATTTAACCAGGTGAAAGCCCCTTGAGATCAAAAGATCTCTTTTTCAAGGGCGAACTGCAGCACATTGGTTACACATGTAACATAAAAACAACAGAACAACAATAAGGATGACATACAACATAATGTACAGGGTACAGTTTACAAAACTCTATTTATAGTGACAGGTACCATGAGTATCAAACAGCATGTCACCCAGCCGAGTTTTAAGATGAGGCAGGGGAACCAAAGTGCCCAGTTTTAAACATTTTTGCAGACTGTTCCAAGTTAGTGGAGCCGCACAACTAAAAGCTTTCTTCCCTAAGACATTCCTAGCACTTGGCACATTTAATAAAACCACATCATGAGAT